>NC_133649.1:277007968-277365163 GCF_009905375.1 Apium graveolens
TTTTGCCCTTTTTATCTTCATCCAACTTTGTTGATGTAGACATAGGTATAGATGCAGGTGAACAATTAACCATACCAAACTTTTTCAATAAATCTTTGACATACTTAGTTTGGCTGATGAAGATTCCATCACTCCCTATCATACTCATTTCATATTCACTCTGCATAAGCTTGGAGAATCTTTGGCAAAACTTTTCATTTATAGAACCAAAGATAATATCATCCACATATATCTGAACTAGGATCATATCATCACCATGATTTTTGTAGAAGAGAGTTTTGTCTATAGTGCCTCTAGTAAAACCATGCTTAATCAAAAATTCTGACAGTGTGTCATACCAAGCTCTAGGTGCTTGTTTTAATCCATAGAGAGCCTTGAGTAACTTGTATACAAAATTTGGAAATTCTGGATCTTCAAAGCCAGGTGGCTGTTGCACATAAACTTCTTCTTCTAGCTCACCATTTAGGAAGACACTCTTTACATCCATTTGATAAACTTTGAAGTTTGAATGTGCAGCAAATGCTAGAAAAATCCTTATTGCCTCAAGTCTTGCAACTGGAGCAAAAGTTTCATCATAATCAATTCCTTCTTCCTGTGAGTAGCCTTTTGCAACCAACCTTGCCTTGTTTCCGGTAACTATATCATTTTCATCCATCTTGTTCCTGAACACCCATTTTGTTCCAATTACACTTCTGTTCTTTGGTGCAGAAACTAACTCCCAAACTTTGTTTCTTTCAAACTGATTCAGTTCTTCTTGCATGGCAGATATCCAATCAGGATCCATTAGAGCTTCTTCAGTTTTCTTAGGCTCTACTTGAGATAAAAAGCATGCATGTAGGAACTCGTTAGCAGTTGCACTTCTAGTTCTTACACCAGCAGTTGGATCACCAATAATTGCTTCTCTAGTGTGACTTCTATCCCACTTCCTTGTGTAAGTTTGTTGACTTATGCCTTCATCATTTTCTTCATCATTGGTATGACTTGTAGATCCTTCTTCTCTTTCTCCCCCTGAGTTTATGCTATCAAATTCAGCTCTTTGAGATGAGCTTCCATTCCCATGATTTTCTTGTTCAGTAGTCTCTTCATTCATCATCTGTTGTGCATTGACTTCATCTTCTTCATCAGAATCACTATCAATATTGAGGTTTTTAAATGCAAGGGCTTCAGCTTCATTATCATCAAGGCATACCAAGCCTGGACACTTTTCATCATCAAAAGTCACATCTGTGCTTTTCATAATCTTCTTTTGATCAATCACATAGACCTTGTAAGCAATTCTTTCCAATGAATATCCCAGAAAAATTGTTTCAAAAACCTTTGAGTCAAATTTTCCCTCATATTCAGAGTTGTCTTTTAAAATGTAACACTTGCTTCCAAACACATGAAGATGCTTTACATTAGGCTTTCTCTTAGACATGTATGAGTAAGGAGATTTGCCATGAATCTTGTTAATGAGATATCTGTTTTGAGTATAGCATGCAGCGTTTACAGCTTCTTCCCAAAAACTTGTTGGCAACTTGGCATCTTGTAGCATTGTTCTTGCAGCTTCAACTAATGTTCTATTCTTTCTTTCAACTACTCCATTTTGTTGAGGTGTTCTATCAGCAGAGAATTCTTGAACAATGCCTTTGTTTTTGAAGAATTCACTCAGTGTTGTATTTCTGAATTATGTTCCATTATCACTTCTCAATCTCTTCACACACTTTTGATCTTCAACCTGTTTCTTTATCTTCTTGATGTGTTCAATTATGATGTGTGGAGTTTCATCTTTGGAGTGCATGAACTCAACCCAAGTATATCTTAAGAAATCATCCACCATCACAAGTGCATATTTGTTTCTTGAAATTGATTAGACATTTTCTGGTCCAAACAAGTCCACATGAATAAGTTGTAATGGTGCACTTATGGACTTCACAGTTTTTGACTTGTGACTTGATCTTTTCTTTTTTCCTTTCTGACAAGCTTCACAAACTTCAATTTGAGCAAACTCTAGTTTTGGCATGTCTCTTAATAAATCTTTCTTGACCAAGGTGTTGATTGCCTTGATGTTCAGATGTGAGAGTTTCTTATACCATAAGTTACTTTGCTCTATAGATGCCTTGGTGTAGAAGCAACAAATACCATCTTCATTTATTGAGTCCAAGTCTGCAACAAAAAAGCTTACTTTCCTTGCTCCTTTCAGAGCAACTTCATTGGTTTTCTTGATGATGAATATACATTCTTCTTTGTTAAATAAAACTTTAAAACCTCTGTCTGTAAACTGGCTGACACTGAGAAGATTTACTTCAAGACCAGCTACCAATACTACATCATCAATGACAATATTTCCAGAAATAATCTTGCCATATCCCATAGTGAATTTGTTGTTGTCTCCAAAGGTCGCCAAAGGGTCAGCTTTCTCCTCAAATTGTGATAGCAGGGCCTTATCACCTGTCATATGTCTGGAACATCCACTTTCTATTATCGATATGACCTTCTTCATTTTTCCCTGTACACAATGAGTTTTAAGTGTGTAGCAACCCAAGCAACCCAATATACAATCTAACACAGTTATGATCCCTGAACCTGTGGAAGTACAAGCACATGAACACCAACAGGGATCTTCCCAAGCTGAAACCATTCTTTCAAAAACTGTAGAAGCTAGGAAACCGACCACCTTATCTTCTCAAAAGGATGAGGTGAGTAAAAAGAAGAGAAAGGGGGTAACTTTACCAGTTATAGCAGAGAGTGGTGAGGATATAGCAGAAGTTGAGTCACCCTTGATCAAAAGATCCAAAAGGAGTAAGAAAACTGAGCTGACCACTCAAGCCTCCTCTATATCCCTCCAATAGGATGTAGTTGTAAAATTACCTAGTAGTGAGTCTGCACAGCCTGCACCTGAAGCAATTCAAGTATATGGTAGGAGAAACAAGGATGGCACACACTGTGAGGGCACATCTTTTGAAGCTCCCTCATTCATTCAGGGGGAGCTGCCAACACTCACGTCTGAGCAACAATCTCTTACATCTAAAATTTTTTCTCTTCCAACTGCACTTGAATCCACTTCTCAAGTGTAAGAAAAATCAAGTGACTTAGTTCTAGAAACCTTGCTCACCACCCAGACACCTCATTTAGATGGTGAGAGGCTACTAGCTGGGGTAGACCTTGATGACACCATCAAAAATATGGGAGATTCATCAATTTTTACTGAAGACCCCATGGAAACTCCATATGCACCTTTCATGTGCAAATCAGTCTCACATACTGCAAGGTTTGAGGGTAGTCTCCTGAGGGGGAGCTATCTAAATCCTCTCCAATTCAATTAGGAGGTTCATCATGTAGGAACAACTCCCCTCAAAACCCTAGCAAAAATTGCCTTAGGCAGTTGATGCTAGGAGTACAATTGCCAATGATCTTGTCATAGGGGAGGCAAGTATAGCACATTCAGATGACAGTGTGGTGCGAAGACACACAAGGGTTTGAGACTGGTGCACATGACAGTAACCCTAGTCAAATCCCCTCCAATTTAATTGGAGGTTCCCACAACTAGTGTGGAACAACAACTAGCCATAACCTCAGAGCAATATGTGAGTAAAATTGTGACTTCAGTCACAGGTGTTTCTGAACCTGGACCTTCAACTTCACAACCTCAACAATCACACCTCATTTCTCAATGGCTCCAAGACACTGAAAATCAACCATCTACAATTGAAGATCTTAGGGTTGATCAACTTGGTGGCTTGGCTCAAATCTCACAGCAGCTTCTCACATCAAATATGTCCAATCAAGATTACCAAGATATTAAGCTCTCCTACCAGGCTGATGTGGAAGAAAATCAGGCAAAGATTGCGGATGAAGCTGGTCAGGATGCTAAATGTGATGCTTGGTTGGACTAAGGATTTCACAATTGAGATGGATTCCTTGTTAGCAAAATTCAGAGAAGAGTACATTACTATTTTGGAAAGCAGTGCAAGATCTCTCACTCCACAAGAAGTCTATGATGCCATCAATGAAGTCTACAAGGCTCAAGTCAAGGCTTTCCACAAGTTTGGAAAAGCTCTACAAATAAAATTGAATAGTCATCAGGACAAAGTAATGAAGATGGTCAGGGAGAAGATGGACCAAATCATCCCCTCACAAACTAAGATCAAAAATCAATTTAAGACCTTCTCATAGCAAATGTCTAGGTATGATCTCAGTGGGGTTGATAAAAGTGTAACTCAACTCAAGGACTCTTTTGTAGCCTTGCACAATCAAGTTCAAAATCAATCACTAAATCTAATGACACAAGGTTGAAGTTGGATCAAATGCACACTACAAGATATACTCCTTCTCCTTTAGTTATGGATGAGATTCAGAAATTTATGCAAGCTACCTTTGGTCAATCTATTACCATCTCTGCTTCAAGCTCTTCTTCTACAGATATTCAAGCACTCAAGGATCAAGTAGTCCTCTTTGGAAACCTCCAATGCTTCTTTCAGCACTCAAGTTCAAGATTTGACTTCTATGGTCAAAAGTCAACATACAGACATCAAGACCCTGGTGGACTCTCACAAACACCTCCAAATGCAAAACTCTGTTGCTTTGGGAGCCATCATGGGCAAGCTCAACATTCCTCTACCATCACTTCCAGAACAGATAAGGCCTGAAATCCCTACTCCCCTTCGCATGCCTGCCAACAAGATTAAGGGGGAGATAGAGGCTAGGCTAGCACAATCCAGATCATCACAACAAGTACATGGAGCTACACAGAATTTAAATCAAGAAGTGGATCTTGACATGGAGAGACTTATTAGGGCTGCTGAAGGACCAAGTCTGAGTAGATAGTTTGATGAATTGCTTAAGGCCTTAAAATCTTCTCTCATTGATAATCACTTCTCATACAAAAAGACCCTGGACAAAACAATAAATTTCTTAAGAGTGATCATGGTGAATCAAGACAATTTTCTAAAAAAGAGGATTATGGTCAATATCAATGACCCAGGGATAGATAGATATATGCAGGTGTCCCTCAATTATCTTATCTCAAGAAGGGCATATGAGTTGGACATTATGATCAATAAAGTCATGGTTGTAACTCATGAAGACGCCTTGCTGCTAAGTGAATTGAAAAATGCACAAGTGGCTACTTTTCCTGAAGCTTATCTTCAGCCAAACAAGTGTATAACATACATCTGTCCAAACACCAGACATTTCAAACATTTTCAAATCACCAAACAATGTGTCATGGCCAACAAGAAGCTTATCATGATTCTGGAAATTGGCTTAAAATCAAAGAAGAATAAGGATAATGATGATGTAGAGATGATAAAGCTGTTGAGGAGGTACTTGAATGATGCTGAAGCCAACTTGCCCAAAACTCAAATCAAGAATGATGATTTGGATAATGATGAGCAGAAGAAAGATGATCAAAATCCTTCTGGCTCAAATCCAAGTCAGTCCACTAAACCATCTGACAGCAAGAGTGGTGAGAAGAAGAAAGAGGATGATAAGAAGAATGATGAGAAGAAGAGAACTAGTGAAAGGAGGAGTAAGAGAAGTAATGATGGTTCAAAACCACACCAAACCCTAAAAATCCAAACACAACTAGCTCAAACCTTAGCTCAAAATTCGAAGTCAACCATTTCAAACATCATACCTTCCTAAACTCCAAAGCCAAAATTTCTTTACAAGCAAACTGCAAATTCTTTCCTAAAAATTCCAATCACCACAAGCCAAACAAGTCTCAAGAAAATCTCAACCCTACCTTTAACCAAGCCTTCACTAAAAGTCAATCTTAAACCTGTTGGAAGAAAGTCTAAGAAAGTCAAACTTACAAAGAAAAGAGAAGTCACTGAAAGGGCCATCTGGAACTGTTTCAAGCAATCTGACTTTCTACCTTTAAATTGGTGTATCTCAGATGAAGATCATTTTCAACAACTTGCTGAGGAAATAGTCAGAGTCTGGGTTGTGTCTCTTAGAGAAGTTAGAATTTTCTATGAAGATGGGTCCTTCACTTTTCTTGGTAGTGATTTAATGAATTCTCTTTCTTTCACAGAAATTAAGAGAATAATAAGTTTGTTAAAGGACAAGGAACAGTGCCACAAGGGCATGGAGATCAGTTATAGCTGAGTGGTTGATTGAAAGGGAAGAAACAAGAAAAAGGAATGAAGTTGAAGCTAAAGAGAGAAGAAGAAAGTATGATGAAGAAATTGAGATGTTTATAAAAAGATCAGAAGAGTTTAAGGCAAAAGAAATGAGCAGAATCTCTAAGGATGAGAAATTTCTAAACATCAAAACTAGTGGATTATCAAGATTTATAATAGATTTGCTAGACAGTGGTTATCCCAAGGTAGCAAGACAAAAACTTATAGAAGCTCTAAGTGGAACACCTATTATAGAAGAATTGGAAATTCTTGATCACTTGAAGGATGTTCTTAGGGAAGAAGCAAATACAAAAATTGTCTTTACCTGATACTTGTAACCATTGAACTTTGTAAATCTTATATTGTACAAAAATTATAATTCTATCAAGCTTTGTGTATTAATTTTATTTTTCATCATTTTAAACTTGGGGTTAGTCTTGTTAACAGGCATGAATTTTTGTTAAACAATCTTCTCACAAATTGGGGGAGATTGTTGTGCAAGACATGCCTGTACTTTAACAAGACTAAGACAATTTGTCAACCCTAAGTAAGTTGTATTGTTATCTTAATCTGTATTTTGTATTTGTAACACTTAAAATCTGTAAAAATGTTAAAGGAGCAGACTGGAGTCTTTTTCTATAAACAGTGTCAAGCCTAAAAATTCTATTTAGAAGAAGATCAAGAAGATCATGCCTCAGAAGAATTATGAAGAAGCTTGGAGTTGAATAAATCTATTTTAGGAAAAATATTCTAAGTCAAGATCTCTACAAGTCACAGATTTAGTGTTATAGAGAAGTCATTCGAGAACTCAAGAATGACTTATAGAGAACTCAGGAAAGCTTATAGAGAACTCAGAGATATTGACAAGCCAAATTGAAGACATGAAGATTGGAGATATCGACAAGTCATTTATTTACTAGAGAACTTAGAGTTATCGACAAGTCAACATTCATTAGAGAACTATGAGTTATCTCGATAAGTCAAATACCACTAAAGAACTCAGAGATATCGACAAGTCATTTCTTCACTAGAGAACTCAGAGTTATCGACAAGTCAACATTCATTAGAGAACTCTGAGTTATCGATAACTCAAATTGCACTAAAGAGCTCAGAGATATCGATAAGTCAAAATTCACTAGAGAACTCTGAGATATCGACAAGTCAAAATTTGACTAGAGAACTCTGAGATATCGAAAAGTTAAGAAGCCACTAGAGAATTCAGAGATAGCGATAAATCAAAGTGAAGATATGAAGACTAGAGATCTCGACAAGCCAAATTTTCTTATAGAGAACCGGGAGATCTCTACAATTCAAATTAACTATAGAGTACTAGAGATCTCGATAAACCAATATACTTATCGAGATGTCAAGTTCTCTATAGACCAAACTGGAGATCTTGAGGTAAAATCTCAAAGTACAAAATTGCAGATCAGTTCAATATCCAAGATTAACAATCAACAAACAATCCAACCAGCTGGATTGACAAGTCTACAAAAAGCAGCTTGAAGGATGTGCAAGATCTCTGGTGAAAATTAACTGACAAAGGAAGATCAAAGTAAACACAGGATACTAAGATATGCTAAGCCAGAAATGAAAGATACAATTTTTCTAAAATGGAAATGACACGTGACAGTTTACTAAAGTTAATAGCATGTCTTATTGTACACTATGTAAACCGGCAATAAACTGAATTATAAAGTTAACACTGGTCCATTAGTCAGTTGTAACAATTTAGATAGAAAATCTTGTAACTCTCTCAAGAATAAGCTAAGCTCTTTATCAACAAAGAGCCTAGAAATTTTTTAGCAAAACATTCTTAATTTTAATATAAAATTAAGTGAGTTTTGAAGATCTGTGTTCTTTATTCTTGCAAGTTTAATTTCTGCTTGAATACAATTTCACTAAAAAATTTAATTTACTTTGTTCAACCATAAAAGATCCAAGAAAAGCCTAAAAACAGTAAAACACATTCACCCCCCCTCTTTGTTTGTAATTCATTACCTAACAAGCATAATTTCTAACTTCCTCATCTTCATCATTATCAGAATCATCCCAAATCTTTCCCTCTGTAATATAGGTTTTGCTTTGCTCTTTATTCAGAAGAGCTTCATACTATACTTCTAGTTCAAGATAAGCTTTATCTTTCTTTGCTTTCTTGGGTTTCCTGCATTCTGTAGCAAAATGGCCTAGCTCATCATAGTTATAGCATCTTATCTTTGATCTGTCAACAGAGTCAGTTTTGTAATCATTTTTGCTATTAGATGTGGACTTCCCTTTTCCTTTCCAGCCGCTATTTTTGTTGAATGATAGTCCTTTACCCTTGAAAAATCTTGGCTTCTTTACTCTAATGTTAGAGAACTTTGTTTCCAGATAGGCCATTGACTGATCAAGATCATCAAGTTCATCCAGGGTGTAGAATTCATCTTCTTCCAATTCCAGTATGACTTGTTCCTGTGAATCATTATTTCTTTGCTCACTAGCTGAGGCAACTGGAGTCTGGGATCTTGGCTCATCATTAGAGGTCTAGATTTCATTGCCAATTAGAGCACTTGAACCATCTACAACATGCCCTGACCAGCTCTTAATGATTTCTTTTGAATCATCTCTAATACCTATATTTTTAAGATACCATATAGAACTTCCAGAGTTATTCTACTCAAATCTCTCCCTTATCTGATTGCTGAAATTTTCTGTTCCAAATGGTCAGGGAGTGTGAGTAAAAACTTCAAGTTTACTTCTTCAGCTTCATAGTATTTGTCATGTAGCTGCAAGTCATTTATCAGCTCGTTAAACCTTTCAAACACATCAGTGATACTTTCTTTTGGCTTATCCATGAAGCCCTCATACTGTAAATCAGTATCCTTCTTTGATTAGATCTAACTTCCTCGGTTCTTTCACAAAGTATTTCAATCTTTTCCCAGATCTGCTTAGCAGTGTCATGGTTGACAATGTTTTTGTACATTATATTGTCAAGTGACTCAATTAGGATCAGCTGCAAGCCACTATCTAGGGAAACTTTTTCTTTCTCAGGCTCAGTGTACTCAGAAGGGTCTTTAGGAGCATAATGAGTTGGGATGACCATATCTCCATCTGTAGATTCCTCAACTCTAACCATAGGAGTGAAGGGCCCATTTTTGAGAATCTGAATGTATAGTGGATTGGCCATCCTGATAAACAAAAACATTTTCTTCTTCCAAAGAGTGTAGTTAGTTTTATCAAAAGTAGGGATTTTAATGCTACTGATTTTATGTGTATTCATTCTTCCAAGATCTTGAATCCGTTTACTTTCAGATTTTGCTCTGATATCACTTTTTAGGTAATGAATTACACACAGAGGGGGGGGGGTGAATATGTTTTTGTGTTTTTATGCTTTTCTTGAAGTGTTTATGGTTATGAACAAAGTAAATTAAATCTTACAGTGAGATATGCTAATACTGAAATTAAACAAGCAATAACAGTGAACACAAATATTCCAAAACTCACTTAATTTTACATTAAAATTAAGAATGTTTTGCTACAAAATTTCTAGGCTCTTTGTTCATAAAAAGCTTAGCTTCTTCCTTGGGAGAATACAAGATTTTTCTGATCTTAATGTTACTTCTAACAAAGGACCAGTGTTAACTTTATATGATAGTTAACTACTGGTTTACACATTGTATAATAAGAGATGTTATTCACTTTAGTAAACTGTCACTAATCATTCCATTTTAGGAAAATTATATCTTCCAATTCTGGCTTAGCAAATCTTTGCATACTGTGTTAACTTTGATCTTCCTTTGTCAGTTAATCTTCACCCTTGATCTTGCACTCTTCAAGCTGCTTTTTGTATACTTGTCAATCCAACTAAGTAGATTATTTGTTGATTGTTAATCTTGGATATTGAACTGGTCTGCACTTTGTACTTTGAGTTTTACCTCGAGATCTCCGGTTTGATATATAGAGAACTTGACATCTCGATAAGTATATTGGCTTATCGATATCTCTCATTACTCTATAGTTGCTTTGACTTGTAGAGGTCTCTGAGTTCTCTATAAGAGAATTTAGCTTGTCGAGATCTCTTCACTTCATGTCTTCACTTTGGCTTATAGATATCTATGAGTTCTCTAGTGCCTAATTGACTTGTAGATAACTCACAGTTCTCTAGTGGTTTTTGACTTGTCGATAACTCAGACTTCTCTAGTGATTTTTGACTTGTCGATAACTCAGAGTTCTCTAGTGATATTTGATAACTCAGAGTTCTCTAGTGATATTTGACGTGTCGATAACTCTGAGTTCTCTAATAGCTTTCCTGACTTCTCTATAAGTCATTCTGGAGTTCTCGAATGACTTCTCTATAATACTAAATCTGTGACTTGTAGAGATCTTGACTTAGAACATTTTTCTCAAAACAGATTTATCAACTTTAAGCTTCTTCACAATTCTTCTGAGGCATGATCTTCTTGATCTTCTTCCAGATAAATTTCTTAGGCTTTATACTGTTTAGTCTGCTCTTTGCCATTTTTACAGACTTTAATGTTACAATACAAAATACAAACTAAGATTACAATACAACTTACTTAGGGTTATCAATTTGACTTAGTCTTGTTATTGTAAAGGCATGTCTTGCACAACATAAACAATCTGGTCGTATGTGGTATAACAGACTTAGTCATTATTTACAAAAGTATGGGTATATTATTAATCAAATTTCTCCATGTGTTTTTATCAAAAAATCACAATCTGGTTTTGTGATTATTGCCGTATATGTGGATGATTTAAACCTTGTAGGAACAGCTACAGAGGTTGATGAAGCTGCCATATATCTAAAGATAGAGTTTGAAATGAAAGATCTTGGAAGGATAATATATTGCCTTGGTATACAAGTTAAGCACTTGTCATCAGGAATTTTCCTCCACCAATCTACATATACAGAAAAGGTTTTGGACAGATTTTACATGCATAAATCTCATTCGTTGACTATTTCAATGGTGGTTAGATCTTTAGAACCTGATAAAGATCCATTTCGACAACGAGAATATGGTGAAGAGGTTTTTGGTCATGAAATCCCATATCTTGGAGCAATTGGTGCATTTATGTATCTGGCAAATAATACAATACCAGATACTGCATTTGCTGTAAATTTATCAGCTAGATTTAGCTCTGCTCCAATGGACAGACAGTGGAATGGGATCAAGCATATATTTCGTTATCTTCGTGGAACAATTGATTTTGGGTTATTCTTCGCGAAAAACTCAACATCTCAGCTGATTGGATATGCAGATGCTGGATATTTGTCAGATCCTTATTTTGACAAATCACAAATTGGATATGTATTTATATATTGCGGTGCAACCATTTCCTAAAAATCCATGAAGCAAACTACAGTGGCAACCTCAACAAATCACTCGTAAGTCATTGCAATTCATGAAGCCAGTTAAGAATGTGTTTGGTTGCGATCTATCATCAAGAATATTCAAGAATCATGTGAATTATCGGACATCACAAGAAGTCCTACTGTCATGTTTGAGGACAATACTGCATGCATTGATCAACTCAAGGAAGGATATATCAAAGGAGATAGGACGAAGCACATTTCACCAAAATTCTTCTGCACTCATGAGCTTCAAAAGAATGGTAAAATTGATATACAACAAATTCAATCATGCGACAATCTTGCAGATTTATTCACAAAATCATTACTGAATTCAACATTTTGGAAGTTGCTGCATAGTATTGGAATGCGACGACTTAAAGATTTGTTACAACAAAACTTCAGAGAATGATTAGTTTTTCCAAGGGGATATTGTACTCTTTTTATTTCGTCAAAGTTTTTATCTCACTGGGTTTTTTTGACAAAGATTTTAATGAGGCAATCTATGATCCATAATGACAATCAAAGGGGAGTGTTATAATGTGATTGTCACACATGGTCAATATTGTGAGTTTGTAATAGTAGGGTTATGAACTAGCATTTGAAATTGTATACATGCAATTAATATCTTGTTCCTTGCCTTGCCTATAAAAGCCATGCACTTGTGAATGAAAAATACACCAGCAACAATCTTTTATTTGCTTCCATTCTTCTTTATCACCTCTCCGCCCCTTTTACTTAATCCAGCTATTGTTATAATATAGTTAGTATTTTACAACACATGAACTTTTTTCAAACTTGCGGAATGCAAAATGAATTTAAAAAAATATCTCTTATATAATAGGAGAACAAGGGTATAATATTCATGAGATTAAAAAATCTCATTGAAAAAACTAAATTACCCATGTTTTTAATATTTATATAAAAGATGTGGTTTGTGAGAATCGAACTCGAGTTATTTCATTCAACTATACAATCTCTTACAACTACATCATATTGTCACATGTGCTTTTTATTATACACATAATATGTAAGTGTGCTAAATGAATATTTTATTTAACTTTAAAGATACTTACTTGAATTTCGCAAAAAAAGGATAGTTAGTTGAATATTTGTACAGTTAATTTTAAAGAATTAAATTCCATATATAAAATTAGGCATAGTACATAAATGGATTATTATTATATTTATGAGTCATTTTTTAGTTTGAAAATATATCTCATATATTTTTAACATATTTTTTATCATAAAAAGTAATTAAAATGTACATATATAATTTTAAAAAAATATTGAAAATAGAATCGCTTATATATAAATTATCTATATTGGTATTACATATTTAGATAAGTTCGAATTATGAGTCAATGCATTTTAGAATTTGGCCCATTATTCAAAAAATACTCGAAATTTGACTACATGACCCGGCCGAAAAACATCGTCACATTCTACGTTTAGTAAATTTAAATTACAAGCTCGGCGAGAATATCTTACCAATAATGTGAATTTTTTTAATATCTTGCTAACTTATAACCCATGCGATGCATGGTTTCTTTTTAACACTCGATAATTTTTAATAATATATTTTATAATATAATTTTCAATAATTGAAAAATAAATTAAAGAACATAATAAGTTATAACAATATATGTTTTATAATAATTTGAGACTTGACTGAAAATAAATAATATAATATGTTGTTCACCGGATTCGAACCTTAAACCTGTAGAAATTGTTAAAAATGAAGAATATAAAAGTTTAAATATAATAAGTTGTTGACGGGATTCGAACCCTGAACTTATGGGGGCAGTTTAAATATTAATATAATATTATTTTATTATTATATCTAACGGTTCCCATCTATCTATTTTTCCATCTGATGGTTATTATTTACCGTACCAAACAACTGTACTGAGCAACCAACCAATTAAATAGAGGGTGTTCTGCTTATAATAGTATAATATAGATGTTAATATAAATTAATGTGTTTGAGGTCTTTATAGGATCAAATAAATTAATTATTTATATTAATATTACCAACTTCACTGGTAACGCATTATTATTTTTGGGATTTGTCCGGATTTTAAGAATATTTGAAATTTGAAATGAGATCTCACGAGATTTGTTAAACTACGATGATATATTAAATCGATTTATTTTTCATTTTTCACTTAAAAAACTTGTTTTTTAAAAAGAATTCTTTTAGATCAGTAATATTCATCGATCAAGATAAGATTGTACAAATATTTTGAATTATTCAAATAAAAGTTATATTTATACTATACTGTAGCATTTGATTCAATGCATTTTATATTATTTTAGGAAAAAATCATATATTGTTCAATAATTTGAAGGAATTAACCAGTTCAACTTATATTTATAAAATTTTATCGAACTGAATTTTTTTAATTTTAGGAGAATAGTATACAGTGTTATCAAATTATTATATGAAGAAATATTAGAGTCTTAATGAAAGAAACTTAAAAACGGTTTAAATAACGATATAATTACAATTTTTCTATCAAAATCTTGGAAAAAATCATGAATATCAATAATAAGTCTTAAAAATATATAATTAATTTTTATGTTACAACCATGATTGATACCCGGTTGCGTAAAAAATAGATATGGATTGTTTGTCAGTGATTACGTGAATACTATACATAAATTATAGCAATGTATTTATTACATAATTTTAATTTTTGAATAATTATAAATGCATGTTATGTAAGTAATCAATTGTCTTACTAGATGTTAATAATGATTATACATGTACATAAATCAGATATTTAGCATATAAATAATTGAAACAATCATAATTTACTAAGAGATGTAACATACAATAATTTACATGCTAACACACACATACATATAACTTAATCTTACTTTGTTAACATTAGTGTAAATAAAAAACTAATATTTTCCCATACATACATACGTTAAATTTCAAAAACTAATATTCTTCTTTAAAATCAAATTTAATATTAACAATAATGTAAATTTTACATTATTGTATATTATGATTGCAAGTCATTCTGATTTCAGTTATGTATTTTTTATCTTTTTAAATTGAATAATTTAATTGTAAGTTAGTAGTGAACTCAGTAATAATATAGACCAGTACATATAGTTTATTTAAATAAAATTTAAAATTTTTGGTCATCTCTATATTCAACATATATGTTAATTTTTAGTTTTTTATTCGTAAATATACTAACGACATTCTACAGATTAAGTTTAATCGTTTCGTTTTAAATGTACACTTACTACCCTGTTTATATTAATTCACTAAATATAAATTAACGGGTAAGAAAAATATAATATAATAGTTGAGGGGATATTTAGGGGTCATTTGTCAAATCTGAATAATATTTTCTGAACGATTAAAATTTCTGAATGATTAGGTATCTGAATTCTGAATAAATATTATTGTTTGTTAAATTAGTTATTAAAATATCTGAATGTATTTAATATTTAATTTTACTTTTATTAATAAATATTATTGTTTGAAAAAATAATTACCCTCTATTTGGATGATATTCTATTAATTATTAATATCCTATTAATTATTAAAAAAATGTGAAAGAGACCAGTTACATAACCAAAAAGTTAGTAAGACCAAGATCATATTGTTAAAAAATCCCTAAGTAATCATATACATATTTCTATCTCGACAATGGCTTATATCTTTTGTCAAAAATTAAAACAAATTGTTGTTTTGCATGTGTACATTGATAGGGTATGAGAGACCTGGGTAGGCGTCAACCTGGACTAAAGGGAGGCAGGCTCAACTGACCTGCTAAGATCCCCCTCTCCCAGGCCAATCAAGCATAAGAGCCCAGGCCCGGGTCTATCCTATTTCCCGGATCCAAATCTGCCTGCATACCCGGATCCGGATCGGGGCCAAAACCGCAGTGAGGGACGTCCCAACAAACACATGCACATCCCACAACCCGCCAAGCGAAGGTACGTGGGCACGTGACTATGACAGCTATCAACAACCAGCACACCAGACAAGCACACCAGACAAGCACGGCGCGTGTCAGAGGCCGTTAGGACACTCTGGAGCTGGTCCTCCCCTGGACACGTGTAAGCAATCCACCCAAGCCTTGCGCCCTCTGGTCCCAAGATCCAACGGCCCAGATTTAGAAGTAACTACCCCTAAACCCTACCTTGGGGCTATATATACCTCCAAGACTGAAGGGTTTAGGGGTTGGAAAATATTCACTCTTGCACACACACACACTCTCATACACCCAAAAACACACAGCAGCCATCACATATACACATCCACACACAAACACACAGCAGCCTCTAAATTACATAAACATATATATACCTTCATCTTCTCCAAAGCCTGTTCTTATTCTCACACCGGAGGCGCCGTGGGAGCCAAACCCCCCTTCCGGTGTTGTTTTGCAGGCGCCCAACCAGCAGCTACACCTCACCCCCGCACAGAAGGTCCAGGAATGCCATCGGACGGAACCGCCCGCTCACCGGAGTTATCATTTGGCGCTAGAAGGAGGGGCACTCCATCCTTGGGTCTCGGTGCCCTTGGATTCATCTTCATCAGCAAACTCTTGAGAGAGTCCACTTTCAAACCTGTAAGAACGTAAACAACCAAACCCTTTCTTGAATATGAATGTTCATTTTAGCCACGTTTGTGTGAGCTTGTTGCTTTAAGCCACGTTTGTGTGAGCCCGCTCTTGTTTGTTAAGTTTTAGCTGTTTAGGGTTTGATAATCTTGATAATCTTGAAGCCTGGGGTTTGATAGTCTTGGTGATTTTAAAACCCAGAACTGTTTTAGCTTGCATATTTTCTTTTGTGTTCAAGAGCCTGCTGTTCTTGTTTGGTATTATTGTTAGCAAAACCCAAAAAGTTTGCTTGCTGTTATTCTGGAATTTTTTTGTAACATTCAAAAAAGCAACCTCAGATCCACATTTGTAACCTCAAATCTTGGTCAGTTGTTTGTACAATTGTGGTAATGGCAAGAGCAGGAAAAAGTACAGCTGGTAGGCCCTCCGCCAGTACCCACATTCAGGATCAAGACCCCTCTCAAGCCCAAGAACCTGGAGGAGACAGAGAGATCTTCCAGGAGCAACCACTGACGCAGCATACCCCGGTAAGGGATGCCAGAAATGTCATAGAGCTCAATCAATACAAGTATACCAATGTTCCAGTTGCAGAGGAACATATGGCCAACTTAACAAGCCACGAACTTGCTGAAGCAATCAGGCTCTACAGAGATGAACAAGCCCGGGCTCAGATGAAATTTGAGCAAGATGATGAGCAAGAAGAGTCCGGGGACTCTCAGCAATCCAGGAGATCTGTCTTCGACCGAATTGGGGCCAAGTCAAAGAAAAATCAAAAGGAGCCTAGCAAGAAGGAGACAGAAGCAACCAGAAAGAAAAAGTTAGAAGAAATCAGAGAAAAGATAAGAAAGGAAGAGGAAGAAAAGCTGGAGCAAAAAATTCAGAAAAGAATGCAACTGGAGGAGGAGAGGCTCCTAGCTAAAGCAAGAGGCAAAAGAACTCGGAGGGACCCTACCCCCGAACTTATTTCTGATGACGAAGAGGAGGGTCAGAAAGATCTCAAGGACATGATTTACGAGTTCCAGAGAAAAATGGAGAAAGAATCAGGGGTGGAAATTGGGGAGACCCTCACGCCCTTCAGCCACTCCCTAGAAGCCATCCCTCGACAGAAAAATCTCAAACACTACAACTTCAATTCTTTCGATGGGCTGGGGGATCCGGAAGAACACCTCAACTACTTCGAACAGATAACTCAGATATACTATTACAATGACTTGACGAAATCCAGATTCTTCGCCTCGACCCTCAAAGGGGGGGCTCAAAGATGGTTCAACAGAATCCCATCAAGAAGCATCCACTCCTGGAAAGAATTCAGAGGAGCCTTCCTTAGAAGATTCAGAGCCAACAAAACACATGAAATGCACATGTGCCACCTGGAGAAAATCCGCCAGTATGATAACGAAGCACTCTCAGCCTATATGCGGAGGTTCCAGGAAGCCATCAACAAAGTTTCGAATCTCGATGAAAGGGAGGCTCTAAGCATATTTCGAAGAAACCTGGATCCAGAACACAATGAGAGGTATATTGTGGAGTTGATAAACAAAGAGCCCCAAAGCTTGGCCGCTGCTTATTCTATGGCAGCTCGGTTCATAAAAGAAACAGATGTTCTTCAGGCAATGAGAATGACTCGGAATGGAGGAAACAGGAACAAATCTTCTGATGACCGACCGAAAGGGGGTTACCATCAGGAGAAAAAGTTCAAACAAAGCAACCAAACCCAGCAAACAAATATTGTACAAAACACCCCAATATTCCAAAGATTGGGTCCTAAAACAGAATCCAAAAGTGATCCCGGTCCCCCTAGGCAGCAAGGGGAGCCTAGGCAAGAGCCAGAGTGGACACAACTAAACAGGACCCGGGAAGAGATACTGAAGGAGATCAAGGGAAAGCCATTCTACTATCCTCCAAAGCCAATGCAGACTCCCCTAGAGAGCAGGCCTTACAACAGGCAGTGCGACTATCATGAAACCCATGGGCACAAGACAGAAAATTGTCTCTCTTTAAAATACTTCATTGAAGATCAAGTCAAGAAAGGCAACCTGAATCAATACATCTCAAGGGAGAAAAATCAGAGAGAGAAAAGGCAAAGAAAAGGTAAGAATATGGTAAACGTGGTCCTGGGAGGTTCACACTCTCCCCCTAGGAGCCCGGGCTCAGGAGATGAGGTATTCTCCATTCAATCCTACCCGGAGATGATGATCTCATTCAGCAGCAAGGATTATGAAGGAGTCAACCCGAATCACAACGAAGCCTTGGTTGTAACACTTGATATCTTTGACAACGAAGTAAGAAGGATGTTGATCGATAATGGATCCTCAGTAAACATACTCTTCAAGCATACTGTGGACAGGATGAAGCTTGGGAGCGTACGCTCCAATGAATGCCAAGAGGACCCTCTGTATGGGTTCGGGAACAACTTGGTCCCGATCCAGGGAACTTTATACTTGCCAATTGTATTCGGATCGGGCTCAAACCAAGTTACCCATGTGATAAAGTTCTATGTGATCAATACTCCTTCATCCTACAACGGCATAATCGGGCGCTCGGCCTTGACCAGGATCCAAGCAATCACATCCATATCACATTTGAAAATCAAATTCCCAACTCCAACCGGGGTAGGAGAAATCAAGGGAGACTATGAGGTAGCTGAAAGATGTTATAGCCAGGCTCTGGTAATGGCTGAAACCCACCAAGACAACAAGAGAAAGGCCGCGGTACTCCGGAAACAACAAAGTATTAAGAAACATCGCCCCCACTCAAGGGATGATGCGAGGAAAGAAGTTCAGGTCATAGAGTCCCTCTCAAATCCGAAAGCATCCAAACTAAGCTCAGAAGAGCAAAAAAGCAACCAAGTCACAGAAGGGATTGAATTGAGCCTAGGCCTTGGCCAACCAACCCTACTGTGCAAGCAACCAACCCAGAAAAAATTGGAGAAAGAAACAATAAAGAGATGACAGCCCAGGCTCAGATTTATATGAAAAAGAACACAGAGGCTCGGATCCAGAAGATGGTATCAAATACGGATCAATCCAAGATAGAGGCCGCTGTTGAAACAGAAACAATTCTGATCAGTACAAGCGATCCTTCCAAAAAGATAAATATAGGATCTGGGCTCGAGGCTAATTTCAGAAAAGACCTAGTATCGCTACTCCAAGGGTACTCTGATATATTCGCTTGGACCCCGAAAGAAATGCCAGGGTTGGATGAATCCATAGCGATGCATAGTTTGGACGTCAACCCAGAGAGGAAGCCAGTCAAGTAAAAGAGAAGAATTTTTGCCCCAGAAAGGCAGAAAGCAATCGACGAAGAAATTGAGAAACTACTGAAAGCTGGAATAATATGTGAAGTCAAGTACCCGGAATGGCTGGCAAATATAGTGATGGTGAAAAAAGCAAACGGAAAATGGAGAATGTGTATCGATTACACAGACCTGAACATCGCATGCCCCAAAGACCCCTACCCCTTGCCAAATATTGATCAATTGATCGATGCCACTTCTGGGCACGTGATGCTAAGTTTCATGGACGCCTACTCAGGGTACAACCAGATCAAGATGAATCCCAGAGACATTCTAAAGACAGCCTTCATCACCCACAGGGCGGTCTATGCCTATGTAATGTTGCCGTTCGGATTGACTAATGCGGGAACAACATATCAAAGGGCAATGAATAAAATCTTCAAGGACCAGATTGGAAGGAACCTGGAATTCTATGTGGACGATATGATTGCAAAATCCATAAGCGTCCCTGGGCACATAGGAGACCTGAGAGAATGCTTCGACAACTTGATAAAATACTCACTCAGGCTCAATCTGGAAAAATGCACATTTGGAGTAGGGGCAGGAAAATTCCTTGGATTCATAATAAGCAACCGAGGAATTGAAGCCAACCCAGAAAAGATAAAGGCAATCCAAGAGATGAAGGCTCCCAGAACACAAAAAGATGTGCAGAAGCTAGCAGGATCACTAGCAGCACTCAGAAGATTCATCTCCAAGCTAGCTGAGAGATGCCTACCCTTCTTTGACTTGTTAAAAGGAGCAACCAACAAGAGAGAAGTTAATTGGAGCCCGGAATGCCAAAGCGCATTTGAAGAAATCAAAAGGTACCTTTCTCAACCCCCTGTATTAACAAAAGCTCAACCCGGGGAACCCCTATCCCTTTACCTTTCAGCAAGGGACCTGGCAGTTGGAGCAGCCTTGATCAGGGAAGAGAATGGCAAACAGCAACCAGTTTATTATGTGAGCCAAGTGCTAAAAGATGCAGAGACCCGGTATCCGAGGCTAGAAAAGTTTGCTTTTGCCTTAGTCACAGCATCCAGGAAGCTCAGACACTACTTCCAGGGAAGGGAGATACAAGTTATAACAAATCAACCATTAAGGAAGATAATACACAAGCCAGATGTCTCTGGGAGGTTGGTAAATTGGGCAGTTGAGCTAAGTCAGTTCAATCTAAGTTTCATTCCTAGAACAGCAATCAAAGCCCAGGCTCTAGCTGATTTCATCATAGAATGCAATTTCCCAGAAGAAGAGCTCGTGCCCATGTGCATTGACCCTGAGAGAAACACAGATCAAGAAACAGAAGCCTGGGCTCTCAAAGTTGATGGTTCTTCAACCAATGAAAGATCGGGAGCCGGGCTCATCCTAAAGAGCCCAGAAGGGTTCACAATCCAAACAGCAATCTCCTTTGCATTCTCAGCAACAAACAACCAAGCAGAGTACGAGGCCTTGATTGCAGGATTGAAGCTAGCAAGAACACTCAGAGGATCCAGAATCTCAAAATCTACAGCGACTCCCAGATCATCGTAAAGCAAACAAATGGCGAGTACATAGCCAAGGATCCAGTTCTAGCCAAGTACCAGGCTCTGGTCCAAAGCTACCTCGCCTTGATACCAAAAATACAAGTCATCCAAATCTGCAGAGAGGAAAATTCAGAAGCTGATACACTATCTAAGCTTGTTCAAAATTCATCAGACTTGGATTGCTCCGTCTACTTCGAAGAATTGCAGAAACCAAGCACAGAGTCTGAGGAAGTTATGGAAATAGACAACAGTCCAAATTGGATGACTCCATTCATTAATTACTTGGAGAAAGGAGAGCTCCCAGAGGATAAAGGGAAAACACAAAGGTTAAAGGCAAAAGCTTCAAAATTATTCATTCAAGAGGGAATACTCTATCACCGGACCTTCTTCTCCCCAATCCTCAAGTGCATAGGCCCAGGAGAGGCACAGTACTGCCTCATGGAAATTCACGAAGGAATCTGTGGGGACCACATATCCGCAAAAGCACTAGCTCACAAAATCATAAGGCAGGGGTACTACTGGCCTACTATCCACCAGGATTCAATAGACTTTGTGAAAAATGCAAGGAATGCCAACTCTTCCGCAATGTGACACGGATGAGCCCAGTCCTACCTTCTTCAGTCTTGTCACCAATCCCATTCATTGTATGGGGCATTGATATCATGGGACCCTTTCCCAGGGCCAAAGGAGACCTCAGGTACTAACTAGTCTCAATTGATTATATGACAAAATGGGTAGAGGCAAAGGCAATGAGAACAATAAACCAACAAGACTGTATTAAGTTCATGGATAACATTCTGATGAGGTTCGGGATCCCGAGAGTACTGGTCTCAGATAATGGTCCGCAATTCGTTGGTTCAGAATTCGAATCCTACCTTCAAGAACGGGGTATCCGGCACAAGAAGTCATCTGTAGCCTACCCTCAAGGGAATGGCCAAGTTGAAGTAACAAATAGAATACTTCTCAGGGGGATAGAGAAGAGACTCAAGGAAAGCAAAACCAAATGGCCAGAAGAATTACCTAATGTACTTTGGGCATACAGAACAAGCCCCAGAACAAGCACAGGAGAAACCCCCTTCAAGCTGGCTTATGGAACTGAAGCCATGCTACCAATCGAGGTAGGATCCCCCTCCCATCGAGCAATCAACTTTGATGAGATAGCAAATGAGGAGGGGCTCAGAATGAATATTGAGCTAATTGATGAATTCTGAGACCAGGCAGTGGCAAGAATGAAAAAGTATAAGCAGAAAATAAGAGAGCACTTCAGCAAGAAGTCCCGGGTCAAAAACTTTCAAGTTGGAGACCTGGTCCTTCGAGACACGGAAGCTTCAGACCCCACCAATACTGGAAAGCTAATGCCAAAGTGAGAAGGCCCATACAAAGTCAAGGAAGTTCTAAGGCCAGGAACATACAAGCTCATGAACATGGATGAGTCTGAAGTACCAAATACATGGCATGGACTCAGGCTCAGAAAGTTTTACCAGTAGAAAAAGCAACCAAAAGCAACCAGAACTTGTAGCCTATGGCAAGCAACCAATCTATGATCTTATATTTTGTATGAAAAATTTTGCAAATCAATGAAAAGCATTTTCCTTTCTTAGAAAGTTATTACTTTTAAATTACCAGTTATGGACGCAAAAAACAACCCGGGTACGTTCTCATACCCGGGTTAGAAGCAAAAAACAAAAGCAACCACTATTTGCTTAGAAAAATTCTAAGTAAATGGAGCAATCACCAATCCGGGTTAGACATACCCGGATTGCAAGCAAATCTAAAAGCAAAAAAAAAATAACCCGGATTAGCATTCAAATCCAGGTTGAAAACAACCATTATGTACTTACATTTTCTAAGTACATAAAGCAAAAAAGCAAACATCAACCCGGGTGGGTTTTATACCCGGATTGAAAGCAAATTTAAAAGCAAAAAACAACCCGGATTAGCACTCAAATCCAGGTTGCAAACCACCATTATGTACTTACATTTTCTAAGTACATAGAGCAAAAAAGCAAACATCAACCCGGGTGGGTTTTATACCCGGATTGAAAGCAAATTTAAAAGCAAAAAAACAACCCGGATTAGCACTCAAATCCAGGTTGCAAACAACCATCATGTACTTACATTTTCTAAGTATATAAAGCAAAAAAGCAAACATCAACCCAGGTGGGTTTTATACCCGGATTGAAAGCAAATTTAAAAGCAAAAAATAACCCGGATTAGCATTCAAATCCAGGTTGCAAACAACCATTATGTACTTACATTTTCTAAGTACATAAAGCAAAAAAGTAAATATCAACCCGGACACGGTTCCATACCCGGACCAACCCTGATATGAACCCAATCCGGATTAGGGGCCATAACCAGGATCCGGATTGCTAAAAAAAAACAGATCGAAGAAAAGCAAATATTTTCTACAACGGAAGAAAAGTTTAAAGCACAATCCGGATTGCCATCAACTCGGAACAAATCCAAATATTACATATAGTTCAAATCAAAGTACGATAATTGGAAATCCTAGAAAATGAAATTACATGGGCTGGGCCCGAGAAGCTTAGCAAAGCTGGTCCGGATCTAGAGGAAGCTGGGGCTCGGACCATCATAGGGTTCCGGTTCCCCTTGACCCTGCTCAACTGCAGCCTTTGCAGCAAGAAACTCCTGGATGAAGCTCTCCCAGGAAGCCAAGGGGTTAGTCTTGATGTGGCGCTCAGCAACGACCCAGGACCTGCGCACCTCGGGAACCCCGGCCTGAGCGACCTCGAAGTCATAAACATCGCTAGCCTTGAACTCAGCAATGATAACTTCCTTGTTCAGATTTTCTTTAGCAGCAAGCTCGGCCTTGAGCCTCTCCACTTCCTTGACCAGCCCCTCAGCCCGGGTCTCGGAGTCCTTCAGCTTCTCATTCAACCCGACCTCCACCACACGGAACCCCTCCCGGGCCTCCTCCAGCTCTCCCCTCAGGGAATCGGAAAGCATCTTCTCGGTTTTAGTCCGGTTGTTAGCCTCCTTGAGCTCAGTGAAAGCAACATTGGAGCAAATGGATATTGCACTCCCAAGCTGAGAAACAAAAAAAAACATACTTATGAGCAAAGCACAAAATGAATTAGGGGGCATAACCCGGAACTAAGAGAATAAAAATTCAGAAATCACCTGCCCCATTGACCTGTGACCCTCTTCAAGGCAGCAGCCATGTTGTAGCCCTCAACCTCCTCCCAATCTTCTTCGGAGTTGATACTGGACATGAACCCGGCCAGGTCAATAAGGCTCTTTGTCCCTATCCGAATAGGAGCCCCATCCGGTCCCTTCCCTTCCGAATCACATATGACCCGGTCAGCAACAACAACTTTTCCGCGGGGAGGCTTTCCCAGGGCGGACTTCCTCTTCTTCGAAGGAGGTTCCTCATCAGAGATTTCCTGGACGTCCGGGTCCTTGGCCAAGGGCGCATTGGCCGGATCAGCCACATTCCGGGGGCAGAAGATTCGGCACCGCCCTCTGCATCCGCAGATCCGGATCCGGTACCAGGGGCCCCTTTGGTTGTTTTGTATGCCAATCCCAATGAGTTGAAAGCTGTTGCATAAGCTGAAGAAGACATTATCGCTCTGAATGCAGGGTTGTAATGTGGCAAACCTGAAAAATTGGAAAAGAAAACTATAAGCGCAGGATTGATATTTAAGCAAAGACTACCAAATCCGGAAATAAAATAATGCAGTAAGCCCGGATCATGGGAAGGGGATTTATGCAAATTAGCTACAAGTAAAAAAGCAAAATATACGTTGATCCGGATCATCAGGGAAAGCAGAGAGACACGGATCAAATACCAAACAGAGTTTCCCAACAATAAGTTAAAAGAAAGAGGAACGTAATCTGGATTTCCAAGCAGGGATGGGGACCCGGATCACTAACAGAACAGGTTAAAGAAGAACTTACAGCCAAGTTGGAACAGGAGTTTATGGTTCATAAAGGTATCCCGGGTCGGCTGGAACCCGAGACTACCACAGAAATTCCTAATCTGGTCTACAGCCTCCCCCTTTAAGATCTCCGGGTTAAACTTCGTTTTAACTTCCCCAGCTGTGAAGTAAGGGAGATACTCCAAATCGTACCCCTTCAACATCAATATCTCCCCATTCCAATGTTTCAAAGAAGTCTGGTGCATAACCGGTTTGGACCTACCCGGACCAAATCCACACTCTGCTGCCCGGAACCTCAGCTCATAAAAAGGCTTCTGGCTTGACCTAGAAAGGTAAAATATCTGGTGGAACAACTTGAAGGTAGGCGTGAGCCCGGCCTTGTTACAGCAAGCTATGAACCAGGTCATAGACTTGATTCTGTTCGGGGTTATCTGCATGGGGGATATCCTGTGGACATACTTGCACAGGTGCTTAAGAAAAATATGGCAGCGGGGGTTCCACCCGGACCTAAGATGCTCCAGCCAGACCGGAACAAAACCATCAGCGGGACGATGGAAAATCCTCTCATGCGGCTCGGGCCACCTCCAAGCGATGTCAGGAGTCAACTGAAAAGCAGCCCGGATTGCCTTGTCCATATTACCCGGATCAGCTTCGGCATAAAAATCCTTCAGCTGGTAATGGTCCCTGCTGATCCCAAACGAAGCAAAAGCTGCCTCCAGGCCGCCTTGATCATAAACGCCCGGGTGGCCATCCTCGTGCTTCTCATATCTGACCCGGGTATAGTAAATGCTATCTTCAAACCCGTGCGGCTTCCTAACGAAGTGATATTTAATATCGGACCAACGGCCGTCCGGAGTGAAAATAACAGAGTTCTCTGGGAGCCTCTTGAACCAGAAGCTCGTAATCGTTTCCACAGATCCAGACCCCTTTTTCACCATCTCGCCCTGGATCTGTTCTCTACCAGACGAATCCGGATCACTCTCTTCGTCAGAAAAGTTGGGATAGCAATTATATACTTTCCTAGCTCGCTCCTTGGTCCGGACCATATACCTATTAAAATGAAGGTCAGTTAGCCTGGGCCCTACAGATTTTATTTGTCTTACTAAGTGGTCCGGATCAGGTACGTTATGTTAATTTTATCATAACCTAATGATCCGGACCACCAATGCAAGTCCAACCCGGAAAAACATCAACGATCCGGATCATGTTAACTACAATCCACAAAAGCAAACCACCATAGACCCGGATCTTGATGGCAAATACCCAGATCCGGATCCATAGCAACAAAAAACTTAAAACAAAACCCATATACCCGGATCCCAACGGCAAACACCCATGCCCGGATCAAAAAGCGACCAAAAACAGCTTAAAAAACCCAATTCATACAATTCTACCCAAAACCCTCCCCCCGATCCGGATCCTATACCATCGACCCGGATCCAAACAAAAACCCTAACCCACAAACAGTTATTTTGAGAATCAAAAGGCAAAACATGCCACTTTTCATATATATATATACACATATTTCCACCAAGAACACGAAGAACAGACCTAAAAACCCCAGAAAAATCAAACACACAAACCCAATTTTTCGTGCAAAAAATATAGCAAAGTGCCCAAAACCTACAGATCTAAAAATACAAAGCCACAAACAATCATATTCGCCACAAAAACAGGAACAAAATGCACTATTTCCACCATTAACCCGCGGATAGAAAAACGAGCTCGAAGCATGCAAGAACTTAGAGGGAAAATGCAATAAATCGAAATGAAAAACACAATGAAGCTTACAAATTATGGACGAACGGGGCAACAGCGGATCAGCGGTGGAAGAAACAAGCCAACAACGCAAACCTTCGAAGAAAATTGAGAAAAGAGAAAGAAGAGACTGTTGGTTTCTTTTTGCTGTGAATAAGGAAGAGAAGAGAGTAGGCCAAGAGTTTTTATAGGGGGAGTAGGGGCACAACCTCCCACGCCACGTGGCACCCTGGGATTGGGCGAAAAGGGAGTTACAGAAAGAGAAATATATATACATTTACATATATACAAATACGCATCACATTTAAAACCAATAATCATTATGGGCCGAGTTTTTAGGAAATAACTGCCTAAAAATTCAAATTCGTGGGAGGGAAAAACTGAAAGGCGTTACAAGTTAAAAACTCTTCAAATTCCACTGCCAACGATCCGGACCCAAGGCCATGATCCGGACCCTTGACAACCGGCTACAGATTCGGAGCAACTATTCTACCTTAATCCGGATTGGTATGCATTACACCAGATCCGGATTGGGGGGCAACTAGGAGCAGAAATTTTTCTGAAGCAACCATTCTACCTTAATCCGGATTGGTATCCATTACACAAGATCCGGATTGGGGGGCAACCGGGAGCAGAATTTTTTCTGAAGCAACTATTTTACCTTAATCCGGTTTGGCATCTACCACAACAGATCCGGATTGGGGGCCAACCAGGAGCAAAAAAATTTCTGAAGCAACTATTCTACCTTAATCCGGATTGGTATCCATTACACAAGATCCGGATTGGGGGGCAACCAGGTGCAGAAATTTTTCTGAAGCAACTATTTTACCTTAATCCGGTTTGGCATCTACCACAACAGATCCGGATTGGGGGGCAACCAGGAGCAGAAATTTTTCAGAAGCAACTATTTTACCTTAATCCGGATTGGTATCCATTACACCACATCCGGATTGGGGGGCAACCAAGAGCAGAAATTTTTCTGAAACAACTATTCTACCTTAATCCGGATTGGTATCCATTACACCAGATCCGGATTGGGGGGCAACCAGAAGCAGAAATTTTTTACTAAGCCAAATATGCAACCCTACTCTACTCCCTCATCCAGAAAATCTGCATAAGGGAGTGGGGGGAAAATGATAGGGTATGAGAGACTCGGGTAGGCGTCAACCTGGACTAAAGGGAGGCAGGCTCAACTGACCTGCTAAGACCCCCCTCTCCCAGGCCAATCAAGCATAAGAGCCCAGGCTCGGGTCTATCCTATTTCCCGGATCCAAATCCGCCTGCATACCCGGATCCGGATCGGGGCCAAAACCGCAGTGAGGGACGTCCCAACAAACACATGCACATCCCACAACCCGCCAAGCGAAGGTACGTGGGCACGTGACTATGACAGCTATCAACAACCAGCACACCAGACAAGCACGACGCGTGTCAGAGGCCGTTAGGACACTCTGGAGCTGGTCCTCCCCTGGACACGTGTAAGCAATCCACCCAAGCCTTGCGCCCTCTGGTCCCAAGATCCAACGGCCCAGATTTAGAGGTAACTACCCCTAAACCCTACCTTGGGGCTATATATACCCCCAAGACTGAAGGGTTTAGGGGTTGGAAAATATTCACTCTTGCACACTCACACACTCTCATACACCCAAAAACACACAGCAGCCATCACATATACACATCCACACACAAACACACAGCAACCTCTAAATTACATAAACATATATATACCTTCATCTTCTCCAAAGCATGTTCTTATTCTCACACCGGAGGCGCCGTGGCAGCCAAACCCCCCTTCCGGTATTGTTTTGCAGGCGCCCAACCAGCAGCTACACCTCACCCCCGCACAGATGGTCTAGGAACGCCGTCGGACGGAGCCGCCCGCTCACCGAAGTTATCATACATGTATTTAAAAACTAATGATGTGCATTGATTTATTAAAAATAATGGGTCATACAGTACAATGCGTACATACTGGAGTCAACTCTCACCATTGTTAAATTCTTAACGCTTAAGCCGGAGTTTTTCATATTAGCGATTAAGAAGATTTTTAACCATTAAGAAGATACAAAGAAGGTCCAAACAATCTTAATGAATAAAACAGAATTATTAAGAAGGATTAAGACGAAAACAAATGACCCCTTACTCCTTAAAGTTAGTAAACATTCGAAACCCCTAATGTTACGGAGGGGACATGGAGCTTGTTTCAAAATTTGACTCAAAAGCCTTATTGTTGGAGTTTCTCTAAAAACATTATAATTGCATGATGTATAAAAAAAACTCATTCTAACCCGTGCCTCGTATGGATTATTATGCTAGTTATATACGAAATTTAATTATTTTACTAAAAAATAATTTACTATTGTTTTTACATATGAATATTTTTAATATACGTAATTTTTTTATTATTTTAAGTACACAAAAATTATTATTCTTATATATTTATACAAATATATTCAAAATATACAATATTATTAAACTAAATATATTTTTAACTGATTAACCCGATTTTGACCGAATAATATTATTTTCGCCAATTTTTATCGACTTTTATAAGAAAACGATTTTGACCCGCTTTTAGATTAAACGAGTCGATTACAACAATTAATTGGCGATTCGCAACTTTTAAAACAGTTATAATGCCTTTCCGGGTGAATTTCTAAAATTAAAAGACCTCCCAAACACGGAAGAAGGAACAATTGAGGATAGGCAACTGTATACATACATATAAGATCGTTTCTATTCTAAAAGGGAAACTAGGCAACTGTAAATACCTAATTATTGGTTATGCAGGGGAATTTTGTAAACACTATGTAATATGCAACTCGTTCAGGCAAACAAGATTTTGGCTGTATAGTTTCTACCTCCAATAGATGAGTTGAGCCTTATCTGATGCATAGCAAAACTCAACAGACAAGATGACTGAGACCCTTTCTGTTTTTATTTATTTTTTCCTCTGCAAGTACGATCTATTCAGCCCATTGTCTACACTAGGGTGTAATAAACACAGGGGTGATGAGTTGGATTGATGTGGGGTTAAACCTGTCAAAATTCCGTGCCAGTTTGAATATGATCCAGATCAAAACTACTAATGTGTAGGCATTATGTTTGATATGTAACTTATTTGACACGATCAGGCATGATTTTAAGTTAATGGTTCACCTCTGCTCACTCAATCAGCTAACAAGTTGTCTAGAAATTAAACATTTTTTACTAAATCACAAAACCAGATTAACATGTCTAACCTTAAACACTCTGCGGAAACACAATCTAACCTATTTCACTCAATCAGACATGATTTTACGTTTATGGTTCAACTCTGCTCACTGCCTCACTCAATCAACTAACAAGTTGTGTATAAATGCAGCATTTTCTACTAAATCACTAAACCGGATTAAGATATCTAACCTGAAACACTAAGGTCTGCGTACATATTACCCTCCGAGACCCTCTGCTCTTTGTGTGGGATACACAGCGCGTGTTTGGTATGGTTACCTAAAACACTTTAATTAACAAACTCGACTTGTTCGGACCGAATCAACACGTTAAACCTACAATTTAAACTTGAAATAGATGTAAATGTATACAAGAAAGATACACAGAGGATCTCTTTCCCAACCCCTTCTCAGCAATTAATTCATAACCTGATTTTGTTCATTTTCGATTACAGTTGCTTTTAACATACTGGATGACGACATGAATCTTCTAGATATCTATATCCGAGCATTTTAGCGATTTAAAATCTATAAGCGAGACCTAAGGGGGATACGGGACGAACTCTTGCAATCGTCACAGCTGTAGAGTTTGTATCATCAGAAATCTCCGGAGATAACCTGCAAAATATGACCCATTATCATAAATCTTATACTATGTTACTTGGACTCTTCATTTTACCTTCGAGTCCCTGTGTCGGACACTCGGACTTGGACACTTGTTTTAGGCTAAAAACACGTATATTTTTCAAAATGTAGCCGAGTCCGATACTTGGACACGTATCCATGTCGGACACTTCTAGTTGAGTCCGAGTAACATAGATCTTATATATTGAAACATAAAGAAAGCTGAAGTAAAGAAGTTGAACTTACCTTAGCTATTAAGGGCATTGCATTTGCTTCCCACTCTGTTTCCCAACTCACAGAAGACCTTGTTTCTTGTACACCTCTTTTCAACAACTTCAAAGCATCACATTCATCTGGAAACCCCTTAAATAGCATCTGCATGGTGTTTCTAAACTCATTAGACATCACAAACACAAATTTAATCAGCACCAACTGAAACTGTAGAGAAACCAATTCAAAATTTTACAGAAATTTTTGGAGTACAATATATCATTATCCGATCTTACCATTAGCTCATCAGCTAGCTCTGAAGAGGATGAAAAAAGCAGACCATTTTTTTCAGCTTTTACAAGCTCCTTGATGCTTCAGATTATTAAAAAAACAGATATAATGAAAAGAATAATTGATATGTAGTTTATCATCCATGAAATCTGTTGCAAAACTGGCAAACTGCACATATCAACAACTTTACCATGAGTATGAAACGGCACAAACAGGCAGCCCACAACCAAACATATCCACAACCTGATAAAGGAAATTAACAATGATAAGGAATTGTTATAGACTTATACTGGTGAATACTGAATTGTATCACTCATAAATTTCAAGTACCAAGAGGAATCAGAAATTAACAAAATTTTACCTTCATTGGAAGATCCAGCCCGGATGATGAGGTATGCAGGCAAACACCCAGATCTGCCGATCCTACACATAATGCAAGGTAGAAGGGTAAAGAAGCAGTTACCAGATGATCGGACACATATTTAATAAAATACTTACCAAGAAGCAATGGGTAATCTTCAGCTGACAGCCACATAGTACGAAATGCTACACGCTTGAGTTTTAACTTCCGTAATTTTCCTTCGTATTTTTGTTTCTCAGGTCCTTTACCTACATAATACTCCAAAAGAGTTACTTCCAAGACTAGCAAACAGGATACATTATCAATACCATGAATGACATATAACACACGAAACAAAATCATATACCAGTAATAATGAATAGCAACCTAGGGTACAAGAATTTCTTTCCCTCACAATATTCCCTGGAAAGTACATCCTCTGGGGTTGAGTCATCCTCGTTTAATATTGCAGCAACACGTCTATCATACATAAGTGCTGCTTCGAGAAGTATATTAAAATCTTCATCCGGCGTCCTGAAACGAGCATCATTTTTACAGTAGTTTAGTTGTGTAAAAAAAGTAGATACTAATCAGCAGTCTACATAGAGGTATCATGGTAAATAGCTACAACATTTAATGTTGAAAATTTACAACATAAAATCGAGAGGGAGCAAAAGCTCAAAACTTGTTAAAATTTACAAAATCTGATACAACAGAACAAAGTAAAAGAAAAACATAAAACTGCAACCTAAAATCATAATGAGAAAATTGATATGGTCATAGGCCAAAAGAAAATATTTACAAAAACAATTTAACTTTCGAATTTTGGCTCCAAAATTGATGTGGTTCACAACTTTACATAGAACATAATACTCCCATCATAGCAAGACACCATAATATAGGGCAGTCAAAAAATTTCGAAAAATCCGATATTCGTCCGAAAAATCCGCATTGGTATTCGAAATAAAACGGATATTATCCGTATCCGAAACAAAGCGGATATTATCCGTATTCGAATCCGACGACTGCGGATACGGATATAGCCCATATTCGTATCCGATAATATCCTAATCCGAATAAATATATTTTATATTTAAATATTTAAATAATTTAAAATATATTATATTAAATTTATAATGTGTTTATGTGTGTGTGTATATATATATTAAATATTATGTTTATACAAATTTTATAGACATATAGAAAAAATCATTTGAGTTCAACAATTTAAAAATAACGATTATATTGAAAAGATAAATAAAATTAATTTTTTGAAAAATTAAAGTATAATTAAAATCAGTTTATCTCTTATTTTAATTTTTAAAAATGAATTTTTAATTTTTACTATTTTTTTCAATTTTTTTTCAATTTTTTTCAATTCTTAATATAAAATAAGAAATCTGATTGAAAATCGGATTCAGATCCGGATATTATCCGTATCCGGATATTATCCGTATCCGGATAGTATCCGTCGGATCATTCAGATATTATTCTCTAAATATTTCCGGATTCGGATACGGATACGGCTATAGGCAAATCCGTATCCGAATTATCCGTTTGACAGCCCTACCGTAATATCCTATACAAGAGTTTGAAAGTAATTATTTTCCATCTATTACCAACAATTCTTATTTCTTTTTCTCCTCATTATATCACAACACTCTTACTATATGTCGTTGGACAATACTGCCTCCATCCCATTTCTACATGTCCTTTTGACTTTCTTCATTTTTTTTTTTAAAAATCCTTTTATAAATAAAAGTTTATAATTTATACTTTATTCAAAAAAATAAAAATTTGAAATTAGATGGAAGTGTGGTTTTTAAGCATCTTCAATTACATGCAAAAAGTCGAAGAAATATGTAAAATGGGATGAAGGGAGTAATTAGTTAACATTAATTTACATTGTTTTTGTACTCGGTAATTGCAGAAATTTAAAACTCGACACAAATGACACCACAAGGCTTGAACCTTCAGTCTCTTGTTACCACTAAAATCCACTAGGTTACACGTGGAAAACATAGGATTCTAGTGCTTGGCCAAAAAAAAAGTATTGCTAGCAGCCAAGTGAGAGGGTGATAATACATGTCCACAATATAAAAAATAACATGACAAGCTGCTACAATTAAGAATATATATTATGATGTCTTGCTAAAGCAAAAAGGACTTACAGCACATGCTGATATACCGCTGACAATGTAAGTGCACAACAGAGGATATACATAAACTTAGACGTCAGTGCAACATCAACAACTCACCAGCTTGTACTGCTAACTATGAGTGCTGGACGATTCTGATTCAAGATTATATCAGGGCCAACCTGGGTAGTAAATAAAGTTGCATTCGGATTATTTTCATCTTTACCTGTCAATTATACGTAGTGTACAACTTTTAGTTGGATTCTATCTTGCTCAAGCTCAGCCAGTACTGAACTAAAGACTGTATAAGTTGAGTACATTACCATTGCTGAAGCAGTCTTGATGACCACAAGACTCGTTCAGAATTTTGCCAATCCTACAAAACAGCTAGAATCCAACCCAATCATAATCGGTTAAGTAATGTACTCTTGAAGAGGTATGAGATAAAAAATATGGCATACCTTGTGTTTCTCCTCGAGTAAAGTAGGATGAAAAAACTCAGGAGGCTGATCATATAAGACGGTAGCTCTACACATAGAAACACCACCATAACCTAAATTTAATATCATTACACTGAAAAAAAATGTAAACAAGCAAACTGCAATGGATTTTAAACTTTGAAACTTATGAGCTGAAACCCTCACTTAATTCCCCAATTTTGAGCCAATTCAAGTTGCATTGCCTGGGTCACACATAGGGAACCATTTGCCATCTTTCCATAATGTTTTTCAAACCTAAGAGTATAGCAGGTCATGTACATAGCACTTAAAGCCTCAAAATCAGAAGAAATTTTGTATTTGAAGGAAGTTTTACCAACGATATACTGCCACAAAAGGACTACTTCTACCAAGAGACAATGCAAGCAATGTATATCCAAAATTATGCCAATCGACTACGAATTTGGAGCGCCTCAGCCAGCTGGCCCATTTTACAGCCACTAAAGTAGGAACAGAAGGAGGATTCTACAGAAGCAGAAAACATGTACAATAAACTAGATCAGGATTTAGCATAAATAGCATGTCCATTGTTGCAAATTTAATCAAAAAAGAAATGTCTTAAAAGAGTACATTACCAGAAACACGTCACAGTATTATACTCAGAAATATTTGAAACCTTACAACATTAAACTCACCTGTACAATAAAAACATCAGGAGCGGGTATTTTAACACAAAGAAACCAGAGCAGCATCATAAATTGAAATACGGGCTTGAATAAAAGCATCAAAGGCTGAAGTATCTTTGGCAAATGAGGGATTGCTGGCCAGGGTTTCTGCAGAACCAGAACACAGTGAATTCAGTGACAGACAATAGAACATTCAATAAAAATATAAGGGTATCAAGTTAACATGGTATAGTTATTAGCTAAAAAAACTACCATTTTATGAATATGAATAGATTGGTGCTCTAATACAGCAGAGTGAGGATCTGAACCTATTCAAACATCCAGGACAAAGGCAGAAAAAAAAAAAGATTAGCACAACAAAATTATTGGACGTCCCTAAATTTCCAAAAAGATGCAGATTTTTGAACAGATGCAGAATTTAGTGAGTGAAACACCAATTTTCACCTATACCAACTTTATAATGAAAAACACATATCTTAGCATCCAAACTTGTACACTATTTCAATTGCGAACATGAACAAATTTAGTAAATAAATACAACACCCAACTATACACACACTTTAGTCTAATGTCATCCACTAACAAAAATGTTAAATTTTCTAACGTTGTTTGCACATGGCTTTTAGGTGAAAATCCGATATCACTATGTGAAATTTAAACTATGGCTACTTTGCGATTAAGCAACTCAAAATCTAAACATATAAAGTGTACATATATTCTCGGGTTTTTTTTTTCAATGAAATTGTGTCCAATGATAGTTATAAATTTGAGTTGCTGCTATATGTCAATTGTCAAGTAGGTTATAATGTTGAATAAAGCTTCCGTCTGGAATAATGACTTATTTGAGTTTGAAATAATGTCAATTGTTCATGTTATCAAATATGTACATATGTGTGTGTAGATTTAACAATAAGAAAGTGTGAAATTATTTAGTGCTCATGCTAGAACATGATTCATGTTACATATAAAAGATTTTGGATGGATAAACAACTTATATAATTCATGAGATGACAGACAAATACAATTATACAAGATGGGTGTTGGATGCATATATAAAAGATCTTGTAGTTGTATAGTAAGTATTGCAGATAACAAGGAGGTTCTTAATAACATTGCATCTCTAGAGTCTAATTTTCAGGATAAATTGATAAATGATTAGAGATGATCAAGTTATAGAGGATAAATATATACACACACATATATACATACATATATATGTGCATATATACTTGTTTAGGGTTATTGGAGATGATCTGCGTGTATGCATATAGGTGATAGGTAAGGTACACTTAGGTGCCACGTGGGAATCCGATTAGGGAATTTAACGTCTCTGTTGGCAAATGGCCAGTAGCACAAGTGATTGCTTTGTTGGGTGTTTTTATCTGAGGACTCTGTTCATGTTTTATATCGAAAATGAAGTGCAGGTTTAGAGGTTATATGTTATTTTCCTAAAATGTATGATCCCCACTTCATATCCTAGAGGTAAAAAATAAACATATAGCCCGTAGGGTTTACCTAGTGCGCACCAGAAGGGTAGCGGCTGCGGGTTAACTACGATAAAAAAAAATTAAAAAAATAAATAAACTTATAGAACTATTGCATATACCAAATATCTCGGACATCAGCATACGGCTGCAAACACAAAATGAGAGAGAAAGGGCTAAATGTATATGAAAGACAAATAAATGCATCTAGGGATTTTTAGATACACAACAGGGTAGAATACATGACGTGAAATATCGGACATTATAGAGATGTTAAATTAAGATGTATGTTTTGTAAGAGCAAAGAGGTGGTCGAAAGGTGGATATAAAAAGAAAATTTTGATGGTGGCTTTAGACAATGAGTTTTTTTTGTGCCTTAAAAAATTTAATGCAATTCAGCAAAATGCCTAAGAGGCGACACCTATCCACAAACAGAAAGTATACAAATGAAAAAACAAACAATTTTCAGTTATAATTCATATTAAGTTGAACAAACTTTACCATACTACGCACATATTATTATCTTATTATACACTATAAACACCAAAAGTCTAATTTTAGTTTTTGTAACACTAAAATGTATTCTTCTTATTATTTCAAGTTTATGCAAAATACAAACTTTCTATCATTAAAATATATTTAGCAATTTTTAGAAACTCGAAAAACTGGGGTACATGACATGACAAATGGATATTATCAAGGTAATATATTAAGTTGCCTGTTTTGTTCATTATTAAGCCACTAGGATCACGTGACTTTATGCAAGAAAGAACATATGCAAGTAAGAACAAAGAGGCGGTAAAGAGCTACAAATATTAACACGACGGCAATGATTGTAGCAGCGGAAATCAAAAACAAATATTAATGGTGGCTTTAAATAACAAGTTTTTTTGGCCAAGTGTTTAGACAGCAACTTTGAGGAATGCTTACAACTTTTGCGGTGTGTTTTAAAATTTGATGCTACCCTGCAAAATGCCTAGGAGGTGAGACATTTTCACAGACATAAAGTTTACAATGAAAAGACAATACGATATCCTATTATTCAAATCAAGTAAATCAAACTTTACCATAAGAGTTTCCATACGAGAATTGTTGTATTCACTTTATTCCGAAAAACATTTGACATATCACATATAGTAAGAACATAATATAGACTTCCACATGTTATTGAGGTAAGTCAGTACACTTATCAATTATGCAATAAAATTTAATTATGAGCTGTATTTGGCAAAAAAAAAATAAAAAATTATGACCTTTATAATGGTAAAACTTTTGCTTTGCTATCAAAAAATTAAACAAATAAGAACTCTTAAATTTTTATCTCGTTAAAATTAAAACTAAAATCTTGTTTGTGCAACTTTGATTTCTTTCGAAATCAAAATCAGCACATATTCAAAACTAAAAAAACATTTCAATAAAATAAAATTAAAAATGATGATATATTATACAGAAAGTAGATTGTTACATTTTATAGATACTGAAATAAATTATAACTTCCAATGATAGTATAGTTAACAAACGTGAAAAAATAGAAATTGTAATTTGATAAAATCATGTCATGCTGCCAGTTTTTAAGGAACGGGGAGAGTACTATTTTACAAAGGTACAATAATGGAACAGAAGTATAATATTATTAATTACTCAATCTAGTTGGACAAAAATCTGTCAACCAGTTCTGACTAATAAAACGAAATAATGTTTACGTGTGAAGGCCAACACCACCTTAGAAGATTGATATATGCTTTTGCATAGAAGAGTGTAGCAGGGCTAGCATGGTACAATCAAAATTTTGAACTCACATTTCAGAGTGGCTATGGTCTCCTATAACTAAACAGAGCAAAAAATATTGTCAATTAACCGGGAAACTTACTAAAATATCTTCTGATTTTAAAGGATCAAAGAAAACTCCAAGTATAATATATCATACCTCCGTATGCAACAATATCCACTTCTAAGCATGCCTGCATAAAAATATGAGGTCAAGACCTAATCAAGATTTATGATAATTGACCTTATAATTTAAATCAATTAAACTATTACACAGCTTTAGTTCAATAGTTCGTAATATTAACTAGATTGATGCAGCAAATTTATGCAGCCTTACATGGACACAAAACAAAATATCAATATGATAGCTTGTCATGTGAAGTACTGTATCTCTCAACCTAGCCATATTTTAAACTGGAATGTGGTAATAGCCAGCAGGGACGTTTATCCTTCATATATTCACCAAAAAATTGACTTCCTAAGTGGTACAAAGGCAAATTATTATATACAAAATCCAAACAGTAGTTAATGTGTTGAAATTGAAAAGGAGAACGGAACTTAAAGGAGAACAGTATATATACCTTTTTGCAGCTTCTCAAAACGATTTATTTATAACATCTAAAACTCCGCACAAACTTCCAAAAAGAATCTAAACTTCTCAAATTATCCTCAAAAGTCAAAAGTGTAGTGGACTGAAGTAGGATACCTCGACTTTACACACTGAGCATTTTTGGTTTGATTTCTTATTCAGTAATCTAATTCAATATCAATAAATTAGCATCCAAATAAATCGATCATAAAGTCTAGTGGTCACTTATTCGGATTCCAAGTTAATCGAAAAGTGTAGTTGTCAAGTGTGATTCGGATATAATAAAAACTACTACTACATTCATACAACTAGGGCAAGTATATGTAGTAAAAAAGGAGGTGAAAAAGGACCTGACGAGCAAGAGAAAGAGCATGATACTGCATACGAGGGCTGCGACCGATATCGCCGAGAACTACCAAAGCTGCCCTGCCTCTCCTCTCACCATTCCCTAAAATCACCATCAAGTTTCAATTTTTATTCAATTGATGGAATTAATTATCCACAAAAAAGTAAAAAAAATGATTTAAAGTAAGCAAATTAGTATAAATAGCAAAGGGGCAGAACCTGGCATTGATTAACTAATGAACAAATGAGGAATTATAAATGTGTGTATTCAACGAATTGTGAGTGGTGTGCCAAGTTGTTGGACGGAGTTGCAGGCCTGAGAGCGTGATTAAAACAGAGAGTGATCGAGGGACCTGCAAAACGGGTCAAATATCCGCTTCTATTTTCTGTATTCAATATTTTATTATTTTATTACTTTTTATATAATTAATGTTCTCTTTTTTTGGGTATCGGCACTTTGTATAACAATTTTAATTAAAATGATATAAAATATCATACAAAATGGCCCACACTATCACGTAATAACGCAAGCCATACATTCGTTTCTACCTAATACAAAAGACACGGATTTTCATCGTGCGTTTATATCATTTTTTAAATTTTGTTTTTCCCAATAATGTAAAATGCACTTACGTTTTCAGTTATTTGCTTTCCAAAGACGCATTCAAAAAATTAGGGATTTTTGCCCGCGCTACGCAAATTTGTTATCCGGCAATTTTTTAAACATCAAGTGTTATATAAATTAAACTAATTGGTTTATCGTATTCAGAGATGGTAAACTCTTAATTATAATAACTAACATATAAAGTTTATTAAACATGGAACAAAAAACATAAATCGTCTATTTTATAGAAACCTACAGGAACGTATTGATGGATTAAAAATCTCAAATCAATGTGAGGATTAATCGGCATTTTAAAAGAAAACTACAGGAACCTATTGTTTTCATTAAAACATAAAATCAATGTGAGTCTTATCTTCGTTTATAAAATTTATGCCTTAAGCAAATGACGATTATAAGAACTCCAATAGTGCATAATCTCAATGCCTAAATTGTACAGTGATGACAAAAACATGATATTGATGGTCAAGTTTAGGATTAATAAGGTGCTACTATAATATAAAGTGTAGTAATCAAGATATACAAAATGAAGGATTAACTATCATGAATTCTTTCTTAAAGGAATGGTCGCTATAATCAAATAGAGACCGCTTGAACAACAAATGTTCAAGAAAGTTTAGTCAGTACTAATATCAGTTTTAGACTCAGACTTTCATGATTTTGCTAAGGATATATCAGAAGAGTGCATCCAACCAAAGCATGTATGAGAATTGTATGATGAAGAAGATGACATGCCTTTGTTGAATTGTTGATACAAAAAGTGATATCGATGCAACCATTAAAGGTCCATTTCAGCAACCTAAGCTCCAAAACTGATAATAAATTTGGACTGAAGAATTGGCTGGAATCAGGGTTACTACATCTTGTGGACATTTCAGAGTAATGAACACATGCATTCTTGATCAAGTTAATATTTTTTCAAATCATTTGAGACTGGAGAAGGCTGACAACGGGGGATATGTTAGGATTTATCGAATTAGGGAGACCTATGTGCAGTATATTGGAAATTGTCAACAACATTGGACAACACAACTCTAGAGGAGGTAAAACATGAGTATGATTGTATGACATGGTGGAAGTTCTTGATGATTACTTTGAGCAGCTTGGAATAAAATTTCTGTGGAACATGAGGCCTGAGATTGATAACTGTATACTAAATGAATGGTTGCTATAAAGCCAATCGTGCAAAGATATATGAAAAGAATTGAAGCATGTTACATGATTACAATTTTACAAACTATACATTGTACTAAAATATGTAGTTAGTCTTGGAAATATTCTACATTTGCAGATTGAAGGAAAAGTGGGATGGTATTAAATTGTTTACCTCATGAATTCTCATCATATGGTGCTACTAAGAAAGAATAAGGTGCCTTTAACATTAGTATACTTGTTTGTTAACTACTTCTCTTATCGGATATGATTAATAATAAAACTAATAGAACATGTAAATTGAAATACAATAAGCTGTCAGTTGTTCAATACTCCTACAATAGGCCTTGAAAATTCACAACAGTAGTTCAAACCATAACATGTCCTTGCATTGTACTTTAAAACACATGCAATGTATGAGAACATTTAAGAAGCTTAATCACTGAAACTACTTAGGAGATTCCTATACAGGATGAGTTGAGTAGCACAATGCTAACACTTAGTGCTCCACAGATGAGACATGTTTAAACTTTTGCTGTATAATTCACCATCAACATGAAAGTCAGGCTCAACAGTCCTATCGCAGAGAGATAGACATAATTCTTCTCCATAAGGATGACCATCTAGCTGGTACATTGGGTCTAAATTTTGTGCATTTGGGCAAAACATATATACAGAAAAAAGATAGTCTCTGTCTGTAATGTAAGCATACATCTCTTCAAACAACCTAAAAATTTCTATCAGCTTCGACCTCATGTCAGTTCTATTGAGAAATTCAAACATGGCATGTCTGACTTGTTTCAAGGCCTCTAAATATAGCTTTAAAGAAAATGTAGCCAAATAAAGGTGGAAAATGATTACCTGATATATGAGCCAAGACTGCGAGATGCTGATCAACATTTTGCCTCAAAAATAGATTCTGGTCTGAGTTATAGAACATCGCTTGATCAACATTGTTACGAACTGCAAAAGCTATGAAACCATGAAAACGATCACGTGTAACCTCGAATGGATTCTGATGAAACTGATACAGTGCCTCCCAATCCATCTTGTCCAACACTTATTTGATTCTCAGAGAGGTTTCCCTATTTAGCCAAACCATTATCAGTCTTGCAAAACTGCTGAAATCATCTGCCTGGATGATAATGTAAGAAAATATCAAACTGATAATGTTCGATTGAAGATTTTCCATTGTTCTGTTTACTACTCTTCTCAAAAATGAGAGTTGTATGAAATTGATAATATGATAGAGTAAGAACAATGTGAAGGGGTATGTAAATGAGATAATGAAAAGGTTGTGTTAATAGTTATAATTATAGTTAATGCAATTATCATCAAATTGAATCTATGCATGTGTAAAAGTGAGGCCAAATAGACTCTTCATCTTCTATATTTATGTTTTTAAGTAAAAGATCCCACATTTAGATTTTCTAGTTGATGATGTAAGAATGCTCATCATATCTTAGTGTGTAATACGTGCCATAATAATTACACTTTAATACATTAGTCTTTTGCAAGATACTATTTTTCTTGGGATATGCAATATATAAAATGCTCTAGCTCTAATGTACCCACATGTTATGATGTGTTTAACAATACATGTTTGTTTAACTGTACAAAAAGTTAAATCTCTATAACTTTAACAAAATGGGTTTATTATATCTAACTTTGATCAATATAAAATTAAGTAATATTGGTTTAATATAATATATGTTAGCAAAAAATACGTTAGGAACAAATATAAAATCTGTCAAACAACGAAAATATTTTATTTTAATTAATTAATAATAGTAACAAATTATTCCTTTAATTTATAAGCAATAATACAAACAAACTATAATAATGCTAACTAATCTTCTATATTTAAATTTTTTTTGATATTTTATATTACATTTAAAATACATTTGATCGAAAATGGTAATAGTTTATCCATGGTGATAGTTAAGGCCAAACAATATTTAAAGAAAATTAATGCATTAAAAACTTATATTATGTACCTTCCTTACTTTATAAATTAACAATTTATTTATTCTTCCAAAATTATAACTTTAAATCTAAATATAAATTCATATATGTAATTTAAAAGTAATTCGGGTGGAATTCCATATAGAACAGTAACATACATTTAAAACTAAACACTATATTTTTAGGTAAAATATTTTGAAATATATTTTGCTTTTAAAAAATTATGAATATAATGTTTTGATATTGAATTTATATTAAAGCTGAAAAATGTATAACTCTTGTTATTTAGGTGGTTTACAGTTGGGATACATCTGATATATCTTAAAACATAAAAGTAACTTTAGAATATAATACAATTTCTTTACAATTAGGCGATACATAATATCTTGTTGAAACAGAGAAGAAACCATCAAGAAACAGTCAAACATCCCATACGCTTACAAAATTGATTGATTATACAACACAATAGCAACAAAGTTCATCGATGGAGTTATGCCTTTTTTTTACCGAGAAGAAAGTTATTCAGTTATGTTCTTATTTAGATTGAGTTTTTAAGAGTTTTTTGTAGTTGAAACATGATTATGTTAAGTTTAGTTTACTTTGTAACTACTCATTCTTTCATGTTCATATTTAATTTGTACTCGCATTTAACATGAACGTTTGTCATATAATCTTCCGTATATTCAATGTCAGACAATGTTTATGAAATCATTGCTATGAATTACTTGTATTAATATAATTAGCCGTCCAATTTAGGTTATGAGTTCATATTTTGGAATTGGTATTTTCAAATTGGGGTTATGGGTTTAGAACTTGAAGTTAGTCACCGTAACACAAATCTAAGCAAGTTATATTCTCGACATTAAGACTTTGTTAATATTAAGGAATTAAAACTTTAAACTAAATTGGAAAAGAGATTTCATTGACACTAATGGGTGATCTTTATTTCCGCATAGGAGCAGGACAATTCTATGATGGTTTTGAAACAATACAACAGTCCTGCTTCAGGTAAGAACAAAAACACAAATATATTATCGAGTATAATGCAATATGCTTTTGTCTGATCGCAATGCAGAGTTATACAATAACTTGCTTTGAGGCCATTTTGTTTTTGGTTCAGAAAGGATAATTGAAGAAACTGATATGGAGCAACTTCAAGAGGTAATTAAAATTAATAACTCATAACACAATTATTGTACCTAATTTTAATACTTAATAGATGTATGCCTTACTGTAAAATTATGTGCTAATTATCTTTTTAACATCTATTTGTCAATAGATAGAAGTAGAAATGCCAAAGACGATATGGTTTATTCTTTTCATTGATCCACACATGCGTGACAAAAATAAATTGGTAAGACAATGTTTTATTTCATTGATTAGTTATAGTAAATAATGTCATTTTAGCAAATTCATATATATATTGATTTTTTCTTACAGATTGTACCAGAATCAATAAGTTCAGAGATAGAAGGAGACATTCCGTGTAATGCACAAATAAGTCTACAAAACGGTCGTAAAAAAGGGCAAGTTTGATAATAAGACAAACAGTATTACTGATCTTTCACCTCTGTTCCAAGAACTTGTGAGAACTGGAGGGAGCATTATTGTTGTTTTATATCAAGGTTCTGGAAATTTTTGGGTTAATATATTATGTGACGAAGGTTCAGAAGTTGATTACGTTGTCCCAAAAAAACAGTTGGTGGGCAATTTTTGCAATAAAGGTATATCTGATAATTAGATCATAGTTATAAAAGGAATTTTGATATTTTTTATACACTCGCATATCTATCATAATATGTACTCGTGCTATAAATGTTTTTTGTTGAAAAAAAAGATGCAAGCGGCCGGAAATTTCTTTCATTAGTTACACCTTACGCAATTTCTGATGGAGAATTTGTAAGTTTCGTCACATGGTGCACTAAGGTTCTAAATATATGCATTTATTCATTCACAATTTATGTATATAGTTTTTATATGATTCAAATTATTTGCTATATCAATAATTTATCCAGAAAATTCCTTTCAATTTCCAGATGCGTTTTGAATTTAGCATACCGCTAGTAGTTTCGTTTTCATTTAAGAATGGAAAGCGTTTTAGAGGATACTACTCAAGTGTGAAGGGAATGTTGTTTGGTTTGCGAGAGCTTGCACATTATGCAAAATTTAACGAAAAAGACATTCTACTTTTCACATATTTGGGAAGTGATGAATTTACGATCAATGTTTTTGACAATGCAAGGATTGAGAAGGAAGTTGAGGAGGTTACAATTATTAGAGGTCATATGCTAATTTTATATCATAAAATGAATTTAGATGATGTAATGTATTATATATACAATAGGGATTTTCTGTATGAAAACTCAAATGTATACTCTGTTTTATATGCAGAGATTACTGACGCAGATAACATCCACAATGTTGTAAGTGCGGCAAACGTGAATGTTACAGAACAACATATTATTGTTCAGATAAACGAACCAATGCCTAACGTTGTTCAATTCAGTAGAATTATGAGAAAATCTCATGTCAATAACTCAGGTCATGGGGTGGTACGGCTCTCTTGAATCAATCACTATTATTCTACTAAGTTTGTAATATTAATTATCTAACATGAATTCGAAATCCAGTATTTTCCTAGATATATTCATCCTGAAGTACGTGAATTGGCTGCTGGAGAAGAGATAGTTTTAAGGACGCAAAATGAAGATTCTCTTGTTGGACTCTCAATTGAAAAAAGAAAAGTAAGATGCTCTGCAGGCTGGAACAGGTTTGCAGAGGATAATCATTTGACGGAGGATCATACCATAGTGTTTACAATGCTGCCTAACGAAGATAATAAGGTTATTTTCCAAGTTGAATGACATTAACAATCTAGAATTTCTATTTAAACATTCACATCAATGTAAATTTATGAAATGCATGTTTATTTCTTTTCACCGCCTAAATTATGATATGTAACTTATTATATCCTAATAGTTTAGGATATGGATGATAATGGGGGAAATGGTTATGGTCTAACGTTATATCGAATAGTGCTTTCTATGTCATAGTCTTTCAATTAATATTTTCCTTACACAATATCAATACATATGGCTTGTTACATGTATATGTACAAAACTTTAAATTTTAAACTGTTTACATTTTTTAAACTTGAAATAACCAATTCTTCTGATGAGAAATAGTGATTATCGACCTGAACATATAGAAAGTAGCTTACAAACAAAATTAAATATGATATTGAATAGCGTATGGCATGTAATATGAAAATATGCATTTGATATTGTATAAAAATATCATATGTTCTTTCCAATGATAGGACTGTTTTCTTCAATCTCCTAACAAATAAGATATGGTTTTAGGGGAATCTTGACATGTAATAGGACAACATGAATTGAAACTAATTAAGAAACTGCAGGAAAAATAAACTAAATATACTTTGAGAAAAAACATTCATTGTTTCCAATAAACAGTGAATAACATTATTTATCAGGTCTTCAAGCCTCTGCTATTTCTTCAATATCGCGTTGGCGAAAAGTGTCATATGTAGAATTTTATTATTGAAATTTAGGACCAAAAAACACCATCTTCAATCCTGTAGCAACAAAAAGCTGGATGAAATTAGTCATTTTAAGAGTTTATGAAGCTCTACATCTTGTATCTCTTTTTAGAGCAATTGTGTACCTCTTTCTCATATTGATTATATCAACATTCTCAAGATTAATGTAAATCCTTGAAGATTCAACAGTACCAATAACTGCTTCACCTATAAAACAATATAAATGGATGATTTTCATGTGAATCAAACATTTTTAACATATAAAATTCAGATTATTGTGAGGAATGTAACATACTCACCGTGCAACCAAAGGGGTCTCATACTTGCCAAAATTACTATAACCGGACTTTCCAAAACATCATTAAACAACAGATCAGCTGATTTAACATGCTTACCCCATACTGTAACTCTAACAACATTCATGTTTATCTAAAGTAAAGGAATAGTGTATGAATATTCGAATTTTGATATGTAATTTTTATATTCTAATATCTAAAGATGTAAGAAACAGATTCTCAAGGCAAAACCTTCCATCAGTTATTCTAAAGCGAATAATCGTTTGGTCACCAATCATAGAAGAAATAACCTGAGCAGGTTCAAGATCTTCAACAACTCCAATAACATCTGAATAATTGTAAGAAACAAAAGTCTGTTTAATAATAGACCTAGGTGAAGGGTAAAAATACATAATAAAATTTGAGAATCATATAAAACCTGTAAGAATATCAGCAATATCACCAGTTCGGTATCCTTTTGCATTTACTATCATGTCACCGATATCAACAAAGTCAAATTTATGAAGAGCTATTGTAGTGTCATCTCCCAATAAAGGTTTAATCATTGTTTCACTATTAAACGTGATGTATATTCTGGAAGAAATAGACCTATGCTTCCTTGTATCCTTTTTACTTAAGAAATCAGAAATCTCATACACTTTTCCTTCATTTATAACTTCTTGAAATATATCCCAGACATTAGAATCAATGGTGGCTTGAACATGAAAATTCTGAAAACAACTATATTCGTCAAATTAATAGTTTTATGTCACAACATATTGCATATAAAACATAGCAATTATTAATAGATTTGTTATACAGGAAAATTACCTCAGCATCCAGAAGAATTAAATTATACCGATACAATGAGTCATCGTCAGAAGTATTTGATGGCCACATTCTAGTCACCCTAACCTTAATCTTCCAGTCATTGTGAAATTCATTGAGTGTTCTGAGCTTATCAAACATAACTAAATTTGTAATATTCTCACGATTACTGATTAAGTGTAATGATGATATACCATCGATTTTAAACATAATTATATTATAAATCTAACTTTGTTATTATTATATAAATTTACTACTTCTCCCATGCATGATAAATTATAATCTTTCAAAATCCCGTAATAGAAGGCATAAATAACTGATACTAATGCTTATGATAATATTTCTTAATTTAAAAAATGTAAGATAATGTGGTATTTATTTACAATGATTGGTGGTAATGGAAATACCTTCATTCAAGTACATCTTAATCATAATCTTAATGATGATCATAATCTTTATCGGTGTAATGATTGACTGATTCCTTGAATTATGATTAATCAAAATCAATATCAAATTAATTATTTGTCTTTCTATATCTAGAAAGTAAATGTAAAATATGTGTGTAGTTTAATTAAAGTAAATTTATTGAAGAGACTTAATATTGATCTGAATCAAACTGTATTCAAATACTTCGAAACTCTGTTATTATATGTCCTGAGGATCATAATGATTTCCTCCCAAAATTAATAAATATATTTAGGTTTATTTTTCATGTCAAATACATGTTCATGATATCTATGGTTCAATTAAAATTTCAATGTGAATGCTGTAAATAATTTATGTAAGAAAAATATTCAACATTCAACATAACATCAATAATCAAATTCATCAATATGACATAACAACTAGTATAATTTATGAAGGGAGGAACATTAAGACGTAAATAACAATCCGTATCAAATGACAGTGAAATAATCTTGGAAAATTCAAATTAGTCTTGAACATAACACGGAAAAGACTTGAAGAAAATTAAAGCAAAAAGTTTTATTCTTGAGCAAACTCGTCAACTTTGTAGCAGCTTGGGTTCACTGGAATGTCTAAGCATTAGGCATGCTGCAGCACAAAGTGTAATGATAGTTAGAAACAGTTTAATGAAAACAAAAATTGATGTTCATAATCTTCTTTGAAGGATAACAATAACTTCTGTAAATAATAAGGACTTACGGTCTTTGGCTTCTTGGTTACAGACTTTGCAGAATCTGGGCTATCAAACAAATGACATGATTCGCTGGCCTAAAATATAATTGGGATTGAAAAAAACTTAGTATGTAAAAATTGTATTTGTTACATATATCATGTTTACAGGGAAATACTCACAACTCTGTCAAAGGATGGACATTTTGGAACGGGAGTCTGCAATGGATGAGCTTACGACAGAGGAATCTAACAAATCCACAGCCTCATACAAATTGATGTCCTCAATGACATTGGCCTCGTTAATCTCAATACTAACAGTTAGTTCTTTATGAACAATTTCATTTAGAATATCAGGGATATGAATATCCTCCGCTCGCTGCATAGGAGGTACATTGGACATTCATAATTTATAATAAATGAAAATAAAATTTACATATTTGTGATCAAACTATAAATACAATACCACATCTTTCTTATTCAAGTAATGTGTTGCGGTGTTGCCAGCTAGCCTCTTCACGACACGATCCATAAGGATAATATTAGTAGTCAATGTTGAATCCTCAGCTAAGACTATTAAGCGAAACCTATATATTTGGACAAACAAACCTCTTTTCAGCAAATAAAAAATGTCACAAATGTACAGTGTATAAGTGTTGCAATTCATTACTGATCCAAACAAACCTCTTCTCAGCAAATGTCCAGTTTTTCTTACAATTTTCACATCTGAACCTCTTCCCTTCTTTCTGAACATCTGCTTTAAATTTGTAACAACTATAATACCACCAATTATCTACATCCTCAATCTTAAGAATTTTGAACGTGCAACAAACCTTCTTCTGAAATATTAGTAAAAAATGGAGTAAGTGAAAAGATGTTATCATTTCAATTGTATGAAAATTGGAAAACGGTAGTACATTGATGATAAATATGAATAACAAACCTTAACACTTAAAGTGGAACAACTGTCATTCAAATCTTTTAGACTTAACCTTTCAATGGAAGGTATAATTGCATTTTTTGTTGACATCTTTTCAGGATTTTCAGGACTTTTGAACCCTTCCTCGAACAATCTTATTTAATGACAAAATGATGTCAACATAAAAAGTGTATAATTAATTTCCTAAAATCCTAATTTTGATATAAACAAAAAATACCTTTCTCGATAACCGTCTCAATGTTCAGGTTTATGTAGACCTTTGAAGATGGCAATGAACCAATTTGTACGGTTTCTAACAAAATAATTTATTCAACAAAATTAAAATCTATTAGGAATATATGCATTGCTTTATATTTGGATGATTAAAAGTAGATTAATTAAACAACAAAAATGTTTAATATATTGCAAAATATGATCATAATGATTTTAAAAAATACCCCTGAATGTAGATAGTTTGGTACTGGTTACAATTGTTATGATTGGTTTCTCCTCGGCCTTTATAAAAGCCTCATTCGTGGCTATAGCCAATTCGCCCCAGATGCTCACTTTGTGAGAAACTCTGCATTTAAAACATCAAACAATAAAGTTATATTTGTGTATTAGTCTTTATATAAAGAGAATTCATTCTTATCAGGCAATTATAATTTACCTGCCATCCGTAAGCATAAATCTAACAACATCTCTTGGTCCATATTTGGTAGATATTCGATTAACTTTCTCATATTTATCAATTACTCCGATTAGATCTACAATTGTATAATTCAGACTATTAAGAATTATAAATGTTTCTCTATATGTGCGTTTAACATAACATATACAAAATTCACACAATGCTTGACATTAAAAAAAAATCTTTTAACACTAAAAAGTAGATAAAAATATAATCATACTGGCGGCAAACTCAGGATTCTCGTTCTCTCCCAAATGCTTTGTTTCTTCCTCTAGGTCACCCAAGTCCATGAATTCAAACTTATAATGCGGAATCATACCATCATCCTTAACACGTTGAATAATAGTGGAGCCCAGTAGCCTTATACATAAATTAGTTGACACAGGCTTGAGCTTGCCAACAGTATCCCTTACAGTATAGTTTTCAAATCTGTAAACATGACCCTCAACCACATCTTTTCCAATAACCTTCCAATTGTCAGAAAACACGTAGGCGTGTACATGAGAATTCTATTTTTTACAATGAGAAATAAAGTTAATACGTATAATATAAAATATACTGCATATATAGTTAATGTGCAATAAGTACATGGAAATTTAGTTTCAAAGAAAGATTATTAAGAATTATATACATCATCATCTAGAAGAATGAGATTGTAGCCTCTAATGGAACCATTTTCAGGTGATATAGTCTCCCAAATTCGTGTCACTCTAACTTTCAGTCGCCATGTAGTTCTGTTCTTTTGGAGATTTTCGATGTGATCAAACAAAAGACTCTCCATGACTCGTGGTGAGTAAAAAAATGACTTGTGAAGATGAGTGTTATTTTGACAGATTGATTATAGTATATATTTAAGGTAGAAGAATTCTGTTATGTGATTGAAATTCATTTTGCAAAGTTGACTTCGATTATGGAGAGTGATTGAAGCAGTCTAAAAAATAGTACATTAAAATCTCAGGGAAAGACTTATCTATTAAGAAATATTTATCCTGATTGATATGATGTTTAAAATAAAAAATACATCAACCAATAACTAACTCTAAACCAAGGCTAACAAACTTAGGCATTTCGATATAATATCATAATAATGTGAACAAATATCCTCTTCAGATCATTTATCATAAATAATATATCATGACCGCTTCTATTCTTCAAAAATGATTCCATTTTATCCTTGATATGAAATTTAATAATTGTCACTAATAAAGATAAAAATTGTTTAAAATCGTAACAAATAAATCACTTTGCCTTAATTTTAGGTAATATAGTTGAAGACTCAAAGTTATTTTAATGAGTAAATATTATACATTCGATTAACTTATAGTTATCACAAAGCAACATGGATTCTGCAAAAGTGATTACAAATAAGTTCTTGGCATGTCCAACGTAGAAAAACTACGAATCAAGTGAACTGGTAATGTTTTCTGCATTTGTTGCTATGTAGTTTCTAAAGCTTGCATCTTTGAATCTATTTGGTAGGTTGTTCCATACGTGCTGCTGAACGAAAATGGAGAAGGAGTATATTCAAGCGTAAAAATATTCTTAACAAATAGATCTAATTTTGTGTTGGGATTTGACAAAGAAAGAAACATGTTGTGTGGATTTAAAAGCTTGTTAACAACTGTGGATTTACAAATTGGAAATTGGATGTTGTTTGAACGTTTTTCAGAAGATTGTTTCTATCTCTACGTAGTAAACCCCGAAAAATGTTTAGTTTTCAATTCGATGGCTAATGAACTTGTTGATTCCATGTTGAAATATCAAGGTACGTTCCACTGCATTTTAATAGTTTATTTTGGGTACCATTTTACTACATAAATTCCACTGGATTCCAAAAGGTTGAGCATTTCTAATATAGGATGGTGTTCAATCAAGGGTGTTGCAAAATTTGTGTGTGATGTTGATTGTTTAAGAAAGTTGATAGATATCGTAAGTTTCTTTATATATTTTATTAATGCACGACTTTGATGAAAATATCATGACAATATTGTTTGTAATTTGTAGCGTCTGCCGCATTGCTTCATGCAGAAATATGCTTATAGGATTCCTTTTAAGATATTTATAGTACTGAACAATGGTCAGGCCTTTGATGGACGTTTTTATGAGAAGGATGGCGAATTGCATGGACTTTGTGGTGTTATACACTTTATAAGCCTTGGCAAAGAAACTAGATTGGTTTTCACATATGATGGCGATTTTATGTTCTATGTATCGGCATTTGGTATGAACGGAACCGAAAAGTCACTGCTTAATACCAGAATTGAATATCTGGGTAGAGGCTACTTAAATTATATAAATTATGTGATATACACAGCCTCCTATGATACTTAATCTGACTAATGGTAATTATTTTTATTTTTACATTCAGGATACAAAACATCCATTGAATTGGATTTTGAGATTGATATCAATCAGTGTCACACAATCAAAAAGTTCTATGGAGTCGTATGCATATCTTACTCTAATAACTCTCCAATTATGACATGTATTATTTGTTGTGTCGTGTGCGTTTATGATAAGTATATCATATGCAGTATGTTAAATCAAATCATCGGCACCTGACTGATCACTGGAGAAATGCATCACAATTAGTTCTTTATCACGAAGAATTAACGTGGCATGTGAAGGTGAAGAAAATGAGAAAAAGAATCACGCTTATGGATGGGTGGCCAGAATTCTGTAGAGAAATGCAACTTGTGACCGGTGATTCTTGTTTTTTCTTAATGCGAGAATGTTACTTGGAATTTGATGTTGAAATCCTCAGAAAAGCTGAGGTCAATACATGAATTTGTAACTTGGGAACAATGAATTTCTTTTCTGAAATATCAAAGTTCTAAATCTGCTTTGAAGGGATTGTTCATTACAAATGCATTTTGTGGATACAAAAGTTTAACATTGCAGAGTTAAAAATAAAATAGAAATATCTCTAAATCCAACCTGATTAAAAAATACTTGAATTATAAAGCAGCATTATATTGAGAAATAAAAATATGTTCTTTAATAACTATAAAGACTGTGGCAAAATGTTGATAAGAAAAGGTTGGAGCCTTCTGATAAAACAACATAAAGGAGAAACATAACAGACTGTCATGTACTACTAATTCAACATTTTTAGAACCAACAATAATCTTTGATGACAATTAAAACATAATAATAGTAAGATAAAACTGCAGCTACATCAAATCCAGCTAATACATGTTACTTAATACTAAATTCTGATAAGAAAATACAGTTTACTTAATTACTTTTCAAAATGATCAAATCCTTTTTCATGGCCTTCATATCCTTCTTCATGCGCTTCACATTATTGGTCAAATAAGAATGACTGTTCCAACTTTCCAGATGAGCAGTTCAACAGTTTTTGTCAAATTTTTAATGTTGCGAGAAATGCGTCTGATTTTGGATTCAAGTTTTGATAGAGTCTTCCCCATCCTCTTCTTCCAGCATTTGTTCCTTGTTCCCTTGTAGCCCGAACTACTAAAACTCCTGCTTGTTTCAACACTTTCACATACTGGTTTCTTAGTTCTGCAAAAGCAACAAACAAACTTATATAACATACTACTAATGTAGCATGTATACACTAAACAATGGTATGATAGCATACCCTAAAGCAGTCATTTTCTCAATCGGTGGAAATTTATTCTTCCGTGATATGCCAACCTATTCAACATCTGATTTATTAATTCTGCAAAAAAATAAAGCTAAGTTATAAGACATATTAATCAAATGTTATATATACATGCTATAATGGTATGTTAGCATACGCCAAAGTAGACCTCATTTCCATAGGTGGAAACTTATTCATTGCTGCTCAGATAGTTGAGTAGAGAAGTATGGTGGTAGAAGACTAATGCTTTTTAGAATATGAAATATGGATAGTAAAGTATGAAACCTGTGGTAATATAACACAACCCCTCCAATTTAATTCCTAGGTGCAAGATAAGCAGTAATGCTATTGCTTTAATTTAGATCTATTTGTAGTTGAGATACATTAATTGGAGAGTTGTTAGAGTACATTGTTAAAATAATGAAGAATGCAGTGTTTGAAACCTTGGGTATACAATAAGCATTGTTTATTCTTCCTTCAATCTGTCAATTGTCCTCTTACAAAAACAATCCTTTTTATTATTTATATTGTTTTATATTTCATATTTAATGGAATTTAAATCAGATCAGAACTTCTGGAAAATAAATGACTTATTGAAGTTTTAATATAAGCATAGAGTCAGAAATCCAATTCCAAAATATAGAATAAAGCAGAAAGAGAGCTAGATATTCCAAGAGTGATAGATACTCGGATCTTTTAAATTTAATTGAGAAAAGCCAAATATGGAACAATTTGTTTAAAAAGGAAATGCATATGCAATCTTCAGGTCTCGACCATAGCTTTCACTTGAAATATTTTACATTTACTCGATCGGTGGTACTTCATCTTCATTGACAATTCTGCAATACAGTGACATGTAAAAATAGGTCACGTGGTCAATGTTAGATCAATTATTTATTTATGATTAAATATAAATGTGTAGTTGCAAATAATATTTGAAAGTAAATTCTTTTTTTTTTCAGTTTATTTATTCACGTACTTTATTTTGTGTCATTATTAGCAAATTACGGTCATACGTACTTGTTGGAAATATAAAGTATCTTAGTGAAAAAAATCACATTGACATATACATTGATATATGATAACAAAATCTACAAATTCAAGGGTATGTGATCATATAATTAACGAAATAATGTAATTTTATCATTAACAAAGTGGAACTTTACATTTAGAAAACATATATATATATATATTAAAATTTTAATATTTTATACAAAAAATAACAAAAGGGGCAAATATTAAATAAATTTCCCAAAAAAGTTAGCATTCATATACAAACATTTTAAAATTCTGAACTTTAATAACAATTTATAATTATATCAATAAACAGGCATCACCGGATTAGTCATGTTATACATAGTTAAATTATTTTCCTCTTGAATATATGGAAAAGTATTGAAGCCCATAAACTAAATTTAAATTATATGTCGTATCATTACAAATAATGAGATATTACAATCAGTAATTAAAATAATGGTTATAAAGTACGTATTCAATAAAATAATATAAAGGCAAGTACAATTATATAAATACAGATATTGTAATTATATAAGGTAATACAATATTATATTGATAATATATTGACATTAGAGATACTCAATAATTGAAATATGGTTTTCCAATATTTTTTTTAATTTTTTAATTAGAAAGTTAAATGAAAATTAAAATATCTATTGTATCATTACAGATAATCGGTTCGGTTTTAAATCGGATCAATTTTGGATCGGGTCTACATTCAGATTATGATATATTTGAAAACCATTCGGATCGAATCAGATGTGATTTGGTACGGGTATAATTCGGATTAAAATTGGAAAAAATTGGATTAAGATCGAACAAAATTCTGTTGGGATTAAATTCGGTTAGAATATTTTCAGATGTTAACTTATTTATTTTTTCAATTTTTGATATTTTAAAAATATATATTTGACTTAATTTAGTATTTTTAATATTATATTATGTACTTTTACAAAAAAAATATGATTAAATAAGTATGTTATCATACACATAAAATTGTTTAAAGTATAAATTTTGCTTATTTCGGGTCATATTCGGTTCACGTATTTTTCGGATCTGTTTAAATTAGTTTTTTAGATAATTATCAGATTATATGATTCAAATCTCGGATCGAATTTCGGTTTTATGAATTTCGGCTTGGTTTCTCGGATCCAGAACAATTTTTCCAGGTCTATTTACATATAGTAATACAATTCGGTCCTTCTAAAATAACAGATACTTTAAACTAGTAAAACTATAGTATGCTAGATGGTGTCATATTTAAGCTCCATAACAGATACTCGCTCCGTCCTTTGTGATTGTTTGTATTTTTTAGAGCTCGTCCGACACGCTTTTTAAGGTGTATATAAATTAGAGTTCTTTTTTTTACAATACTGATTTTTTTGAATAAAAATTGAAACTTTCAACTTTTTCTCGAAAAAGGAAAATTGTAAAAAGTATAATTTTTATATAAGTTAATTTTTATGCATATTAAAATACATGTTGGACAGTTAAGCGGAACCGTAACCAATTGGAATAGACCGAGGGAGTAGAAAAAACTCATGTATAACAATATGTTTCTCCTTTTTATGTAAATATAAAAATATTTAGGTAAACAATTTTAAAAAAAATATCGCTGAAAAAAGCAGATCCTTGCGAATTTTATTCTTGAATTGCATATATTACATAGTTAAATAGTTATGTTTTAAATATATTTTTAAAATAACATCTGTTATCAATTATCATACAAAACTAATTCATGACTTGAATATAAAATAATTTTATTATTTAATAATGAATCATGAATTATATAATCACCTAAAACCAAAATAAGTAAATCCCAATTATTATTTACAAAGAAATATATAGTGGATACTTGGCTAAAAAGGGGGAAACACAAATTGTTAGAGAGCAGAAACAGTAGAGTGAACTGCTGAGGAGAAGTGAGATTCTGAATTAAGAAGAACAATTAAAAACCAAGATCAGACATAACAGGTTTGCAATTTCGTTTCTTCTGATCTATATACATTGATTTACAGACTATATTGAATGCATGTAGTAGAAGTTGTGTTTTGACTGACATGAACTCTTCATTGTATTATTCTTCATTGAAGTATTAGATCCAATATGAACTTGTAATTAGTAGCCTAATCGATTGTTCACTATCAGGAACTACAGATAACAGACAATGTCGAGTTCAATTCCAATGTACTCAAATACAGGTGCACAGATCTCCATAAATTAGCATGATATTCTATTTACATGTAATGTTTTTTGTTACATATGTCATATATCTGTTTCAGTACTTTAATTAAACGATTATCATTGATAGGTGAACAATCAGACATCATATTCCATTTTACTTATCAATGTAAATGAGGTATCTTGATAACTGGTACTCCTGTAAGTAAATCACAATTTGGTTAAGGATTTACATCTTAGAGTGAATTATAAATTGATATAGACAACTTGTTTATTTTGTAGGCAATGCCTTCTTCACTTGCACAAAGGTCTGACATTAATATCTCAAGTTTTGGTTTGAAAAATGGCGAGATTTACACAAGAACTTACACCCGAAGTGATGAGAGACTTGGTAGACTAATGCCTTTAATAAGGAAAAACTATATACAACCTTATGATAAGGTCACTTTCTATCATACGGGAGCAGGACATTTCACACTTGAAATTGTTGATAGCGACGACATTGAGAGATTTATGATTAATGGCAAGAACCGCCTAAAACCATGTCTTATTTGTTATATTTTTTATAAACATGTTTATAATATGTTTTGATGGTTATATGATGAAATTATAAATTTCATGATGAATTAGGAAATGGCTTGGTGGATATGGAAGCTGAAATTGAAGAAGGTACTCATGTTCGATTCATATCAATTATGAAGCCATCAAATGTGGATAATAGCTCACACGGAGTGGTACAATCTCAAATTACTTACAAAACTAATTATTTGTGACATGCTAATAAACACTCTTTCCGCATTAATTTAGAAACTTCTCATAAGTTTAATCCAATATTATATTTGTTTCATCTGTAGCACATTCCTAAAGAAATCCATCCATTCCATCATGTGTTCAAAGCTGGTGATGAGATAACATTGGTCAGAAATGCAAAAAGTTAGAAAGTTGGCATTGTCCTTTCTAATGGGATGCCGAGAGTTTCAGCAGGATGGAACAAATTCAGCAGCGATAACAAACTAAAGGTTGCAGACAGATTGATTTTTTATTTCTTAGACAATGTTGACGGTGCTGTATTCAATGTTGAAGTTTAAAACTACAGATATTACAATCATGTTATTAAACCACCTGGAATTTTTGTTTGAAGGAATATTCATGGCTTGATGCCTTAAACTTTGATGTTGTTTTGTGAATTAATATGCTATATTTGATTTAATGCTAATGATTTGTAGACTCAAAGGTACTGATCAACATGAACCTAATGACTGGTTGGGTTTAAGTGCGACAATAAGGCCTAAATATACAGACGACATGTATTATGAGGCTACCGCCATATTTAAATAGTTTTTTTTATTAGTCTTCGTAAACTGTTATATATATGTGAAACTGTAAGCATGCTACTTGTTTACGATAATAAAAATTACATTAAAATTCGACATAATAAACTTAGAATAACAAATACAATTTCAATAGATTCCATGATTACAATAGTAAATTATTTATTATTGTAAATAAATACCTACATATATTATAGTCACTCATCCTTCTGCTGTTCTTTAACAAAAGGTTGAAATCATTTATTCAACATTGCAAATACCTACATATAACACAATACAACAATAGGGGAAATTAAATAATTAAGTAAACAAAAGAGAAATTAGCATAAATAAGTATATTAGTATGTATACCGATTCCTCACTGCTTCCACCTCTGGAATGTCAGGGTTTACATAAATTGCAGAAAATGGCAGGTTTGTGATGAAAGCACGTCCTGTATAAATAAAGTATGTATTAATTATAATCATTTTCTTATAACCTGAATGACAACAAATAAGTGTGTATACCAATAGAAGCATCAAAATAAATACCAGAATTATTTCTTGTCTAAAGAGTGATAGTATAACAACTATCGGTTGTTGAATATCATGGTAAAATAATTCATTCGCCTCTTTGGCTAAATCTCCCAAAATTTTTACTTCAACTTTGGACATGCCATCACTAACATATAAATTGAGGCATTTGGTTTCGCCATAAACTGTCTATACAGTCGTAGAGTGGATCTCTTGGTACACAACTCCGATTATATCTAAAATACAAAAAAGTATACCAAGTTTTTTACTAATAACAAATGTATTTCGTTGTCTGTAAAAAACATGTGTAAGAAAATATCAATTTACTTTAATCAAATGATATTTTGAGAATAACATTGGTGACATACCTGATGCGGCAAGAGGAGAGTCATCAAGACCATCATGAGAATAATTATTTCCAACATTATTAGTAAAGTTTTGCAAGCTCACAAAATGATACTTCTGTAATGGAACACTCCAATCATACTGATGACATGTTTTACTATAGTTGACTGTGAAAAGTATATTTTAATCGGTGATGAATTTTCACTTGCTGTTTTCAGACCTCGTACGCATCGAAAGTGTACTATTTCGTATATATTCCCTTCGGCAAAGGTTTGTGAAAATACAATTAGTAACTCCAAAGGGATAAAAGCATGCAATCGTACATTCTGAAATAGTAAGATTGTCACGACTTAGACTAAAATGTGTAAATAATCGGCTTTTCAATAAATATATTTTCATACATTTAGATCTTACATTTATGTCAAGAAGAATCAAATTTAATCCTTTTATACTATTTTCTATGTTGCCAAAGGTACGCCAAACTCTAATCACGCGTACTTTAAGCTGCCAGTCACTTGTTGTATGATCAAGAGATGATAGACAACTGAAATTAACTCCTATAAAATAAACACACCAGAGATGATATGTTAGTCATCTTTGTATTTCTTATCAATTGTGACATGTAATTGGTACTACTCATACGCATAACATTAACATCGATGTAATAAATTCAAACATGATTGTCATACTCACCCTCAAACATGGTTTGTGATAGTGGGATATCGAAGGATTAAGTGTTCAATACATTATGGTTTTATATATGTTGATTATGAGTAATGGAGGTAATATGAACGTGTATGAAAACAAAGATTTTAAAGTATAATAAGGGAAATGATTGATTTTTGTTACAATTATAAAGATTGCCAACTACTATAAATTAAATAGGTATTATATCTCTTAAAATTTACAAAAACAAATTCGAATAATCATGTTATATGAATACACAAATGATACTGTTGATCATGATGAACAATGAAATTTCGTTAAAAATGGAAAAACGGATACAAATCTTCTTGATGAAACAGGAGACAACTGTATAATACATATCTGATTGACATTATTCCATATATGGATAAGTTCAAAATGGCAACATCAAAATGTAAGGAATTACATCTGCTTAGGTAACTTCATAAAAATAAAAGTTGTTATTAGTAATAGATATGGACATGGATTATATCAGGTAAAATCAAACGTTAAATTTGTATACAAATAATCTGTATAGAGGAGGAAAAGCCAAAGTTGAATTTAAATAAGATCAAAATATCGTCAAGCTTTGATAAATTATAGAATACTTTCTCATATACAACATTAGACGTAACGTTTGAATAACATCCAATATCATCTAATATCAGAATATGGAGTCCTTTTGGAGAAGTTACTCTTGAAACATCTACATACAGTTGACCATGCGAGAACACTGATCTCGGTAAATACAATCCAACAATATCGAGGGACTGTCTTTGGCTTTTGTTAATGGTCATGGCAAAATAGAGTTGCAAGATAAATTGAGTTCTTTTGAATTCAAATGGCCATTTGGTGCGGTTGGAACCATGTCAATTCTTAGTATAAGGTGTTTTGATCCAATATTGGAACCACAAAGAATCTCACATTCTACAAAATATTTTTTGCATGTAGTGACTATCATTCGTGTACCATTACATAAACCAAGAATCTGATTCAAATTTCACATTAACATCACGGTACAACCAACCTTAATCTGTAACTCATGCTTTGACAAACACGTCATGTTAATTGAATTCAGGTATTCTATTGGAAAGGTAGTATTAAAATCATTATCCTCCCCTCCATTGTCATCTATGGAATCCTGAATGAAATAGGTATGAGTTTTACCTGGAATTTTCTCAATCACAAAGTCATTTATATCATCCACCAGACTGTTTGTAGGAGTAAGGATTGCTATAGATCTAAGATAATCATAAGAAGACATGTTCGATAGATTATCTGGATAGGTTATGTCAAAGACTGAATTGCATTATCTGTTTCATGAACAATAAACTGCTCTGGAATTTCAAAATCTACCAAACCATCTTCTCCAGGATTCTCAGTAATGCTATGGACCTTGCCATCTCCAATGGCAAGCTGTCATTTAGCAAATTCAGCAATTATCTTATTGCGCTCATCAGAAAGTCCCGAATGAAGTCTCATGTTCTGGCGTAAGGTGAAGACTTTTCAGAAATCCCACAGCTTTATTGATTCAGTGTTGATCCAACGGTCTCTCCTCGGAAAGCTTTTGGGATAACCGGTAATGTTTGGCGATAATCTCCACCAAATACAACAGTTATTCCACCAAATGGCCTTGATGATCTACTGGGATCAATAGGAGCCATAATATCTCTTAAACATTTATCAACACTCTCAATACCATGCCGATGTTGCATGGGTGCTTCATCCCAAATGATTAAACTTGTGTTCTGTAATAATTCAGCAAGATCTGTATAGAGCATTGGTCTACTGTGATAGGTATATGAAAGCGTGAGTGAGCCGTCCTACCACCATCTAGAAAAACAACTGTAATTCCTGATGAGGCTACTAGCAAAACAATTTTACGCTCAGAACGAAGGCGACATAGAACTGTCTTCCTGAAAAATGTTTTCCCACATCCGCCACTTTCATAGACAAAGAACTATTCGCCTTTGTTAGAATTTACACTTTCGACAACAGCCTCATACACTTCCTTCTGCTCTTTATTCAACTTGATATAATTCTCATCATGTTGCCTTTTCATTTGCTCTGTATCGTAACCTGTTTCTTCATCAATTAAACCATTTCCATTGTTGTAAAGAAAGACTTCTGGAGGATAGGGCATTGTCGGGAAATCTTTTAAGCTCTTTCCAATATCATTCAGAATTTTTTCAATTTCTGCAAGAATAATTATAAAATAGTTTAACGTTTTTAGTCAAATTATGTATTCAAAATTTGTAATTATGGAAAATACAGATTATTTTATACTCTGTTCATCGCAAACTAAAAATAACTTAAGAGTAGAAAGAGATATAAGTATTGAGAATGAAAGCCAAATTTAAAGATAGTCATACCCGCAAGAGCAAAATTTTGAATGTCACAATCTGGGAGTTGTAAATTCCCATTATGACATTCTTTTTGTTTTAGGAGGATGATATCGTCAAACATACATTTCCACTAAGCATTCCATAAAAATAGCGGATCAGAGATTGAGCAATATGCCAAAATGTTAACAAACATTTCACGGAGCTGCTTCGCAAGAGATGAGTGCGAATTCTCAACCATTGCTTCATGCCATTGACTGTCATTCTGAAGAAGCCCCATAGCAGCACATGCTTCCTTAAAACTTTCAAAAACATGACCTTCAACCATCCTTAGCTCGTCAAATGAAGTACAACCTTTTCTCCGCATAAGTAACATGCGGAGATACAACAAATCACCGCCAGTAGCATGTACTTCTGTTAATCTGCCAACTACATCACCTCTTTAGCGAGGTCTCCATTTACACTCTCGGGGTAGCCACATAAATGCGTAGGAAATTCAGCATAGGTAAAATCTCGAGCGGCTGGAAATTTTTTATTAGCTTCAAACCAAGCCTCAAGTTTTGTCCTTTTACTATCAGCTTGCTGAACAACTTCGGATAGTGTTGTCCCTGTTCTAAAACTGACGTACTTGTTGCCACGTAAATGAATAGGTAATCTATCAACAGATGGCCACCGAGAATGTACATCAAAACCAAATATTCTCCATGCTGCTTCAGAGGCACAAACATAACGACCATCAAGATATTGCTTCACTTTATTTAAATTGGATTGCTTATTCGATACACTACTATCATGCGTTGATTTGTTTTTTTGGACCATAGTAGCAATATCATGACCTTTAAGATAATACTTGAATAGATACTTAAGGGACCGAGCACTTTTACATACCTCGAGATTTATATGGCATTGAAAAAGAACCAATAAGTCTCTATTAAATGGAACAACAAACCTATTGTCCAAAAAACACCTTTCTTTTTTATACTTCTTTCAGTGTTGCGTCTGCGATAAATGGGAAAACCACAATCATCAATATACGTGCTACCATTGAACCTGCAATGAATGTACCGATATTTCCTGTTAAAAAATAATCCAATTATGTATATAATTACATGGAAACGATCCTAAATATAGTAATATGATGTTGGTTTAAATTGATTAATTTAAACCATGTAAATATAAGAAATCTCTGTTTATAATATTGTATGATACCTCTTAGGAAAGTGTCTCATACATCTTCCTTTAACCATGCAAGATGAATAGGTGTTATCAACTCCACAAGGCCCATAAATCATGTAATTGCTGACAACGGCATAACCAACATGATCTGTATCTTTGTCAGGTATTTCAGCACAGGACAGAGCATCTATTTGAGCAACTATTTTGGGTCTAGAATCCGGGTGTAGCCAAATCAACATATGCATATGTGGAAGACCCCGTTTCTGAAATTCTATTACATGCATAACTGTATAATGCGTTAGAATTAAATGCTCAGAGTAAAAAGTTTCTAAACTGTCTTAAGAGGAAAGGTTAATAAAAAAATACCTCCTATGCATTTTCCAAAGTAGTTTTTCTTCTTTATCAAATGCATTAGCTGATCCAACTTGAGTTTAAAAACTCTGGACACTATATCAGGTGCATCACACACATCAACATCTGGTAAAGATTTCATTATCTCGGTTATTTCAGACCACTTTGTATTACATGTCATTGTCAGGAAAAGAGAAGGGTGTCCAATAGCCCTACATAACGCAAGTGCATCCTTAAAATGTTGTGATATATACCTTTGCGAACCTGTGAAGGATGCAGGTAATACAACAGCTTTCACAACATAATTGGGATCGTGATCACCTTTACGCAAAGCATCTCAGATGGAAGTATACAGATCCGACCTTATAGTTGTTTGGTGAGTAGTAACCCAATCCAACCGATATTGTTCAATTGTACAAAAGGCATCAACAACATACTATTGCCACAAATGACCTGATAAATGCAGAGTGAACCCTAACATAAAAAAATGATTTAGATAATTTGGCCGTTGAATAAATTCTGATCAATTTCATGAAGATAGTAAACATATCCTGGAAAATTAACGGCGTTTCGCGAAGGAACCATTACCCCTCACCTTACTTTGAAATATAGGTTAAAGACCTTAAAGGACTAATTGGAGTATGAAACATTTATGTAAAGTGTAATAGGCAGTTGGTAAGACACTCGCGAAAGAATCGCCTTAAAACTCGTAATGGTTAATTTATTAAAAATGGTGGAGCCGAGGGTACTCGAGCGACTTAAGAGAATCAGTAAGCGCAAAGCGAGCGTTAGAGTCTAAATTGGTTAAAGTATAGATTTATAAGTGACTTTGGTTTAATTCCAACTTATATATTGTTTATAGGTTACCAGACTCGTCCCAAGCCATTTGTAACCCCCAGTCGCTCAGGCAAGTTTTCTACCCGTATAACTGTTGTTGTGATGTATATGTGTATATGCATTATCTTGTGATAGATGCATAATTGTTATTAGCAAATTCTTGTGATATATTGGAGCATGTGATATGGTATATATGCATGTCTATTTCGTAATCTTGATATATATCTGTTGGTTCAAATGCTTATAGTTGTATAATACCTATGCTAGAGATAAGCAGTAGTTGCTTATACCCTGAGGATAGGGGACCCAAAGGTGAACCCTTTTCTAAAACTGGGAGTAGATGTTCCCGAATATATGATATATATATATATATTGATATAGTTTTCAAAACTATTAATCGAATAAGGTTTATTCGATAAGTTTATATTATTTAATGAATATTACTTGAATATTCATTCTAGGACTTATGACTCAGTTTATATTATTTAATGAATATTACTTGAATATTCATTCGAGGACTTATGACTCAGTTTATATTATTTAATGAATATTACTTGAATATTCATTCAAGGACTTATGACTCGGTTTATATTATTTAATGAATATTACTTGAATATTCATTCGAGGACTTATGACTCAGTTTATATTATTTAATGAATATTATTTGAATATTCATTTGAGGACCTATGACTCCGATTATTTACTGAATAATATTCTTTATTTTATTAAAGAATAATGTGTCGATAATCAAACTTACTTTTGATTATTCAAATAAAGATATTACTTTCGTATAAGTATATCTTTGGTTATTTACCATTCATTTCAAGTATAAGTTTTACAACTTCTACTTCAATTATTTTTATAAAGATTATTCTTTATGAGAATATTATTTAAATAATAATATTCAGATATTTTCTAATATATTGAGATTGATTTACTTTATTAAATCAGCATTACTCTAAACACTCTTTAAAGTGTTTTCGAGTCTTTAAAATGATTTTTAAAAGTTAGAGCGGATCCCAAAACTCATTTTTTATATATTTAAGATCTTCATTTTAAAGGGGATTTAAATACTCGCTCAAAACCGGAGGGATCCAGCTCTGTGGTGTATTTTATATTCGCAACAAGGTTGTTATTTTGGTAAATGAATTGATTACTTACCCAACGTTCGGGAAGTAAGTCCATCTATCGAGTCGGCATAAGCAACATGGGCTCAGTGGGCGTCCATGAAAGTGTAAGTGGCTCAGTGGGAGTCCATCAAATGCGTAAGTGGCTGAGTGGCAGTCCAGCATAAGGTCCTATTGCGACCAGGGTGATGACCAGTGGAGAATTTGTCCATCTACTAGTAGAAAATGTTACTTATTGGTATCTTTGCCTGATCAGCAAGATACCGGGTTTATGCCACAATTCTTTTCCTTTCCAAAAATTCATTGGATGTTACAAACTCTGTTCATACTTTACATGACAGAGGTTTTCAAGAAATGTATAAAGAGATATATATGTGGATATATATATCGGGACTTAATGAAGTATATCATAACTTCATTTCATTCAATAATACTTCAAAGATTTAATCTATTCAAATCTTGTCTTGTAGTCTCATCTATGTGATGAACTGTTGAAAGCTCATTATACTTTGAACAGTGGTAGTTCAAGTAGCTTTATAAATGATATAAGTATAGTGAAGTATTTGGTAACTTCATCCCTTGTTTTTGCTTATATCCAGTAAGTAATTATCTTACACTTGATAAAGGGTTTTAGTAAGTTATCCATTTAGATACTTGAATTATTGTTTACATTATATATTATCTTGCGAGCTGTAATGCTCACTCTTGCTTTATTTCTTCATCACATAACAACAGTTAGGAAAGATGGCCAGACTCAAGTAGACCCAGCGCAAGAGCGTGGGAAGCGCCCCGCGCCTTCCCGTTGAGATCATAGCTGTTATAGCTGCAGAGGTAGATCTATCTGTAGATCAGACCTTCTACTTTTGGGAATCAATTATGTATAATTATAACTTGTGGCAGATAATGGCAATTAATTGTAAACTTATCAAGTAATCATTTTGGGTTGTAATAACTTTTAAATTGTGGATTCAAAGACTTGTACTTATTTCAATTTCATCTCTGAGACTATAACGGGTTGTGGTGTGTTAGTGTGGGGTCACAGCATGAGGTTATTTATTATTAAAAGAAAGACTGTGACGACCCGGATCCCTGACCCCGGATCTGGGGGTGTTACAGTTTTGACTTTAGTATCACCATACCTATAATCAATGAGATGTGATCATCAACCAACAAACACATTAGTCTCAGTGTATTTATTATCATCCCTTAACAATAATACTTGACTAGGGACCTTTAGGAATATCAATACTATTCTCATAATCTCATTTCTAAGTCACGTACTTAGAGATATAGATTTATATATCATATTCCAAGGACATTTATTAATCTAACATATTATCACAGAAAATAAAGATATAATAAATTACTAAAGAATAATCCATATAATCATAATTAATAATCCAAATGTTTCATAATATAAACATAATAGTGTTGTCTCTAGGGCACAAACACTAACAATCTCCAACTTGCACTAGAGCCAATCACCCATATATCTTATACCCATGGAACTAGTATGACCTTCGTGCTTTTGTTGCGACAAAGCCTTAGTCAGCGGGTCTGCAACATTATCATTAGTATGCACTTTACATATATGTATATCTCCTCTGTCATTAATCTCTGGAAGGTGGTGATATCTCCTAAGTATATGCTTTGCCCGGGAATGGGACCTTGGTTCTTTAGCCTGCGCGATGGCTCCATTATTATCACAGTAAAGATCAATTAGATCTGTGATCGATGGAAACACACCAAGTCGCGTTATGAATTTCCGTATCCAAACAGCCTCCTTGGCTGCTTCACTGGCAGCAATATACTTAGCTTCCATTATAGAATCATCTACTGTCTCTTACTTTGAACTCTTCCAGCTTACAGCACCTCCATTAAGGCAAAACACAAAACCTGACTGAGATACTGAATCGTCTCTGTCTATCTGAAAGCTGGGGTCAGTGTAACCCTTTACAACCAGCTTCTCATCTCCTCCATACACCAAGAATGAATGTTTAGTCCTTTCAAATACTTAAGAATATTCTTGACAGCTGTCCAGTGACCCTCACCAGGATTAGACTGGTATCTGCTCGTCATGCTCAAGGCATACGAATCATCAGGACGAGTAGATATCATCACATACATTATAGATCTAATTGCCGAAGCATATGGAACTTTGCTCATATGACCCTTATCATCTAATGATTTAGGGCAGTTGTCTTTTAAGATCAATATTCCATGAGACATTGAGACATATCCCCTTTTTGCCTATTGTATCCTGAAACGATGCAATACTTTGTCAATGTATGTACTCTGACTTAGGCCGATTAATTTCCTTGATCTATCTCTATAGATCTTGATCCCTAATATATAGGTAGCATCTCCTAAGTCCTTCATCGAGAAACTATTTCCCAACCAAGTCTTAACAACCTGTAGAGAAGGTATGTCATTCCCTATTAGTAATATGTCATCTACATATAGTACTAGGAATGCCACATGGCTCCCACTAACCTTCTTGTAAATATATGGTTCATCTTCATTTTGAATAAAGCCAAATTCTTTGACCGTTTCATCAATATGACGATTCCATCTCCTTGAGACTTGCTTCAATCCTTAAATAGATCGAAGCAATTTACAGACCATCTTAGCAAACTTGGGATCGACAAAACCCTCAGGTTTTATCATGTATACATCCTCTTCAAGGCTCCCATTTAAGAAAGCGGTTTTGACATTCATTTTCTAAATCTCATAGTCGTAGTAAGCAGCTATTGCTAGCAAAATCCTGATGGACTTGACCATAGCAACTGGTGAAAAGGTCTCATCATAGTCTATACCATAAACTTGTTTGAAATCTTTTGCCACTAGTCACGCTTTATAGGTCTGTACTTTACCATCCATGTCAGTTTTCTTCTTGAAAACCCACTTGCACCCTATAGGGTTTACCCCTTCAGGTGGATCAACTAAAGTCCATACTTTATTTTGATACATGGATTCCATTTCAGATTTTATGGCCTCTAGCCATCTTTCGGAGTCTGGACTGTTCATAGCATCTTGGTAGGTAAGAGGCTCATCATTATCTAGCATTACACCATCATCTTGAGTCAAGAGAAATCCATAATATCTCTCTGGCTCATGATGAGCCCTACTAGATCTACGAACAACCCGTGTTTCAGGAGCAGGAACATCTTGATGTACTTCCTGCCCATTTTCCAACTCTGGTTTAAATTTATTTTGTACAACTCGATCTTCATCGAGATCTATAGTCCTCCCACTAATTTTTTTTGGAAGTAACTCTCTTTCAAGAAATACAGCGGTTCGAGCAACAAACACTTTATTCTCGGTAGGATTATAGAAACTATACCCTTTAGTTTCTTCAGGATATCCCACAAAATAACATTTATCCGATTTTGGTCCCAGCTTATCAGACACCAAGCGTTTCACAAATGCTTCGCATCCCCATACTTTCATAAAAGACATGCTGTGACATTTCTCAGTCCATATCTCATATGGAGTCTTTTGAACTGATTTAGTTGGAACTCGGTTTAGTGTATATGCAGCCATTTCTAGAGCATAACCCCAGAAACTTATTGGAAGATCTGCTAGACTCATCATCGATCACACCATGTCCAACAAGGTACGATTTATCCTTACAGAAACTCCATTCCATTGAGGCGTTCCAGGAGGAGTAAGTTGTGATACGATACCACACTCCTTCAAGAAACCTTTAAACTCGAGGCTTAAGTATTCTCCTCCATGATCTGATCATAGAACTTTTATACTTTCCCCTATTTGCTTTTCCACTTCAGCCTTGTATTCTTTGAACTTTTCAAAAGAATCGGATTTGTTCTTTAAAAGATACACATATCCATATCTACTGAAATCATCAGTAAAAGTAATGAAGTAGTAAAAGCCACCTCTTGCCATCATACGCATTGGACCACATACATCACTATGTATAAGTCCTAATCATTCGGTGGCCCTTTCACCTTGTCCGGTAAAAGGAGCTTTAGCCATTCTGCCAATGAGACAAGATTTGCATTCTTCGTATGATTCAAAATCAAACTTATCCAAGTAACCATCTTTATATAATTTGGAAATGCGTTTCTCATTTATGTGACCTAAATGAAAATGCCAAAGGTATGTTTGATTTGAGTCTTTCATCTTAATACGTTTATTATCATTATTTATGTTATAGACATGAGTATCTATATCAAGAACATATAAACCATTAAACAAACGTGCAACCCCATAGGTAACATTATTGAATGAAAAGGAACAACTATTGTTCTGAATCAAAAACGAAAAACCTTTCTTGTCCAAAGCCTAAGCAAAACAAAATAAATTAAAAATCTAATTAACTAGAAGACCAAACCCATAAATCATGACCACACATCTAATTTGAATAGAGCCGCATAAGGTGTTATGCAAACATGGTTAAATAACGTATCTTAAATTGGGGGAGAAAAAGTATGAAGTAAGTTTGAAGCTAACATACAGGTGTTGGTATTGTGAGATCTCGATGACATAATTGGTGTATTATTGCTTGACGCGGGATATGATGATATATTTTTGGTAGGAGTTGATCCTACAAATTTCAATTCATAAACAATAACAACAACTTAAGTAAAATATTTATTTATATATAAGTTATCTGGATTGACAGAATATTAACAACTGAACACTCACGATTAGTTATACAGGATAGTATTGGGCTGTTATTGCAATTCAGACTATACTTCAGTTGAGCTTTACCAGAGCCTGATAAAAAAACAAAGTAGAAACAAACATTATTAATCAATGTAAAATAATAAATGTTTACTACATATAATCTACATAACTTACGGCTACTGGCAAGGTGAGATCTCGATGACATTATAGTAAAGGTTCTGCTAAATGTAGAATCAGTTCTTATATCACTTTGCTGAGAGCCTGATAATTGAAGAATGATATAAGATCAAAGATTAGTTGCATCAATAATTTACAGAATATATATGATAACACAATGTCATCAAGAAACATACCCAGGATATTTGAAGCAAAATTCTGTTTATCTGTAACGGCTGATTGAACTGCATAATAATAAATGGATATGGAAAATCCAACAAAAAAATTCGTAATATGCTAGGTAATATGTTAAGAGATGCTGCAGATACAGAATACTTGGATTTTCCAGCCTAGTACGATTTATGTTGAGCAACCTATTACGTAGAAACCTGTCCAAAGCTGATTCACGACCTCGACAAACTGTGCTCATAAATTTAATTTATACATTATTAAACACAATCGTTCTAAGCTACATTACAGATCTTTCAATTGTTGAAAAAAATATACATACTGTAGTCACCAGACATGACAGATGCATGGATCGCCGTCACAGGCTGAGAGATATTTTTTCAGCTATCTGATCAGTTCTCATCCAGAGGTTGGAGAATCGGATCGCATATATGTCCACGACCTCATCGCTTAACAGCTAAAATGAATACTAAATGTGAAAACGATGACTACAAACTATCGATAACAATGTTTAAAGAAAACAAAGGGATAGTATGAATATGCAGACTCGTACCAGGACCATTGTCATCAAAGGTAGTAGAACATTTGCTCCCGTTCATAGCTTATTTGGTATGTGATTAGTCCTATCAATACAAACGTTTAAGAAAACAGAGAAGAAAACCCTTAATTATGCAGATTCATACCAGGACCGAGGTCATGGAAGATAGTAGATCGTTTGCTCCCGTTTAAGAAAACAAAGAAGAAAACCCTTGTTTACGCGTCTGTCAATACGCGATGAGCCCAACTTCTGTCATTACTGCAAAACAAACAAAATAGGTTTGGTTAAACATTATCAGACAAAACCTTGAACAAAAGATAACAAAAAATGTGTAACACAAAATCGATAGCAGATGATGATGTATACAAATATTCATGTTCATGTATAATCATACATCAATAGCAGAATAAAATTGATGTTCATCGATAGCATATGGCTGTAAAAAATGAAGAAGAAGAAGATAATGATTATCAAGGAAAGTAGTAATGAATTTTGAATTTGAATAACTGAAGACTATGGATCTGTAATTGATTGAGTATAAAAATAAATCAATTTTAATAATAGTGTTAATCTTTTTAAAATTCAAAAGTGATTTTTTAATAATTATAATTACCATTTAAGATATGGATAGTCCATGGATCTTTGCATTTTTGTATAAGAATTAGTTGATTTAGGAATATGGGTCGACCCACTGGTCAAATTTTGAAAATATGGGTCAAAATAATTACAAAAGTGCCATTCTTAGTACAAATTTTGAGGAGCCTTCACTAGTGCTCATTAAGATATAATAGATGCGTTTTCTAAAAAACGCAAGTTAAAGTTGCGTTTCTAAGCGATAAAAGGGCTATTTTTATGAATTATGATATTTTGGAGCATTTTATTCCAAACTTTTTTCTCTTTTTTTGTCTTTCAAAAAAGTTTCAAAATAAAATATAATAGTTTATATTGTAAAATATTAATTTTAATATGTTACTAATGAAAATCTAATGAAAACCTAATCTCGTACATTTATATAGAATTGAAAATTAACTATAGTGTGTTATCGGTGTAAATCAAATTTTAGACATTAGTATATAAAAAAAATAATAAATATAATTGTTTTAATAAATTTGAATTTAAAGATCTATTGTGATTTAAAAAAAATGATGAGTTAACCAAGTTACAGATTATCTTATTATATTCAATTTTGTAAGGTGCACATGCTTAGAAGAAACTTCAATTTTATCAACGAAAATTGTTAATTATAACATTTTTGTTGTAGTTATTAACGTATTGTTAACACTTATCACATCTTTGAAAAGTTAATATTATTTATAACACATTATATTCACTAACAAATTTATATCAACAGAATAATCCGTTGAGGAAAAAATGTGTCAGAATTATATGCCCAGCCAGCATTAGCAATGCCAAAAAACTTTTAGCAAAAATTACCAACATCCCACTAACGCATATATTTCTATTCATAGTTTCTAGTGGCAATGTTCTATCTAATGTGCTCAGAAAACACATACATTATTTTTATTTTATCCCAAACTTCATTGACAGTATCACAATTAATTACACATTCAAACATGTCTTGATTAATGTCATTGAACATTATGTTTTGTGGCTTTATTGTCTTCATGAATCTCTTCAAAATCTTCATATTTATAGTCCTTAACCTCATTGGGAATAATCATATTCGCTTTAATGCTTTCATCAACTTCAACACTAGCAACAGTCTTCATGGGGACATGAAAACCAATTTATATACAACTTACATCGCTTTCATATTGAAAAAATAGGTGAAATTTTATTTTTACTTACCAATGAAAGTAATGATCTTTTTTCAACATTGTAATCTTCACTCCAACATCCTTCATTCCCATGGTTTATTGTTCAGCTTATGATCTTTAATCATTTTGTGTGTTAGATTCTTGCTTTGATACCAATTATTATTTCATAATAATGAAATCTTGGGATTGTAGTGGAGGGGTTGAACACAATATCTAACTTACTGAAACTATTTTTATGATTTTATAACTAAGAACAGAAAATAATAATAAAAATAAAGAACATAAAGCTTTAAATATTTTTGGTTGTTTAAGTTCCCACATGAGATGTATATGGAAGAAAAATCTGTAATATTCATAAAAACACACAACTGAAGTTTTCAGTATAATGTTTACAAGAATAAAACCATGATAACTCTAAAAAATGCACTTGTATTTCTTACTCTAATACACCACCACACTTGATTTATATATACACCAAATTACATTTTTACTAGACCACAAAATAAAACAATTATCTAGGTCCAGTAAAGATGCTTTTACATTCTTGTTCCCATGTGACTCCTTAAATTTGAATAAATTATCCTTGATAACATTCTTTTATATAATCCAAATTGACTATATGGAATTAGATTAAATTTTCTTCTTCAAGAATTCCCAAGTCAAAGATGTTTGACTTGGCTTCCAATTTCTTCTGAGATTCCTTCAATCTATGTGTTGCGTCACTTGTCTTTTGTTCCATTGTTAAGTCATTGTCAATGACTATCTGAAGGCTTAGCGTTGATTTAGTTTCACATCCGTTGAGTTTGACTTTCTCTTAGTCGTTACTATTCACTTCACTTAGAAAAAATTACATCACATAGAATATTTACAATTTACCATCATATTCTACCTATCCCATTAATTAAAATAAATTCATATACTGTTATTTCTGTTAACTTTAGCGATATAATACGAACGTAAACTTTATTACAATCAACACAGAATTTATAATACAAGTCTGAACTTATATAGAAAATCAATATAAGCTAAATACCGAAAATACCCTAATATATATATATATATATATTCTAACATCTTCCCTCAAACTCATGATGTTGCAACACTGAGTATTGAGAATTTGTTAGATAAGAAACAAAATCGCGAAATAGAGTGAGCCTTTATAAAAATATCAGCAATCTGAAGCGAAGAAGGAACAAAAGGCAATAAGATAGTTCTTGCAGCAGATGATGGCGAGTAAGATGACAATCAATCTCAATATGTTTAGTGTGCTCATGAAATACCGAATTACGTGTAATATAAATTGAACTCTTATATCACAATATAATGGGGTGGAACTAGAAAGGCTAACACCCAAATCTACAAGTAAGCGACGTAACCAAACGATCTCACAAGTAGTGGAAGCCATGGCACGATACTCAGCTTCTGAAGACAATCTCGAAACAACATCTTATTTCTTAATCTTCCATGAAATAAGAGAATCACCAAGAAAAATACACAAACCAGTTGTGGATTTACGATCCTCGGGATTACCAGCCCAATCAGTCTCACTATAAGCACGAAACTCTAAAGATGAGTTAGAAGGAAATAAAAAGCTCTGAAATTGAGTCCTATGAAGATACCTGAGAATACGAAGAACTGCAGCTCAATGTACGGTAGTAGGAAAAGTGACAAATTGACTAAGTATATGAACAACATGTGCAATATTCGGACGAGTAACAGTGAGATAAACAAGACTACCAACAATTATATGATATAAAGTAGGACCTGCTAAGGGAAGACCATCAAATGGAGAATACCTAGCATTCATCTTTAAAGGAGTTTCCATAGTCTTGTTATCCATAAGACATGCACGGTCAAGAAAATCAGCAATGTACTTAAATTGACACAAAAGATATCCCTTTAGTGAGCTAGCAACTTTAATTCCCGAAAAGTAACAGAGCAAACCCAAATCTTCCATAGCAAAAAAATGAGCCAACTTATGTTTCAATGACTCAATACCATCACAATCATCATCAGTAATAATCATATCATCAAAATATAAAGACAATAAAATACGATTAGCACTCACAGATCGTACAAAAAGAGCAGAATCATGATTACTAGGATGAAAACCAAGAAAAATAAAGTACATCAGAAAACTTCTCAAACCAACAACGAGATGATTGACGAAGACCATAAATAGATTTAAGAAGTCTGCAGACATAACCTGGTTGATGCGGAAGACTGAGAGGGAGGTGTCACGTAAACTTCCTCGTGAAGATCACCATACAAGTATGCATTCTTAACATCCATCTGAAATATTTTCCACTTTCGAACAGAATCCACTGCAATCAAAGTACGAACAGTCGTTATCTTTGCAACAGGAGCAAAAGTCCCTTCATAGTCCAAGCCATACTTTTGAGAGTAACCTTTAGTAACAAGTCGAGCCTTATAACACTCAACGGATCCATCAGCTTTTGTCATAATTTTATATACCCAACGACAACCAATTGCATGTTTTCATGGAGGAAATGGGACTAAATCCCATGTATGAGTTTGATGTAAAGTAGTAAGTTCCTCATCCAAAGCATTCTGCCATAAAGGATCATGAACAACCTCTCTATATGATGCAGGTTCATACAAATGTTGAACAGAAGTAACGAATGAAGCAAAAGGCGGGGAATAAGATGAATAAGCAAAATCAGGCAAACTTGGTGGACTTACGTATGTGAGTAGACTAGAAAACTGGTGAATGAGTTGAACTTTCGGTAGACGATTGAGTAGGAGGAGAATCTAAAATATCTGGTGATGATTTACTGGTTGTAGAAGCAGGTGGAGACGTCGGAGTCTGAGATGTAGATGTAGAAGTCGGTGGAGATGTGGGAGTTCGAGATGTAGATGCCTCCGGAACTGAAGTATTAGAATTTATGGTTGAAGCATCCTCAATGTTTGTATCAAAAGGATTAATACGAATAAGCTCCTCTTGTGTCACATGATGCAAACTAGCAGGAACAGAGAAAATCAGAATATGCTCCAAAAAGTAAACATGTCGAGAAACATATAATTTTCCACTGACCGGGTCAAAACAACAATATCCTTTCTGGGTAACACCGTAGCCCAAAAATACATATAAAACAGACTTAGCATACAATTTACTACGCTCAACCCGAGGTTTAAGAACAAAACAAGTACAACCAAAGATAAGCAATGAAGCATAATCAGGCACTTCATCATATAATTTCTCAAAAGGTGACAAACCAGAATTTTGAGCAGTTGAATTCGGTTAATCACATAAATAGCAGTAAGGAGTGCTTTACCCCAAAATACACTTGGAACATCAGCCGACAACAAAAATGAGCGAGTTATTTCAACAAGATGATGATGTTTTCTTTCAGCAACACTGTTCTATTGAGGAGTGTCAGTACATGAAGTTTGACATATAGTCCCATCAAAAGCAAGCAAGCGACAAAAAAGCGTTAGAGTTATATTCGCCTCCCAAATCATGACAAAAACATTTAATGATAGCTTTATGTTGAGTTTTTATATGAGCTCTAAAATCTTTAAAAATATCCACAAAATCAGACCTACGCTTCATAAGATAAATCCACGTCTAACCAGTGAAATCATCAATCACATAATATCTAGATCCTCCTTTTGTGGGCATAGGAGCAGGTCCCCACACATCAGAATGCACAATATCATACGGAGCAAGAGAATACGTAACACTCTTATGAAAAGGTAAAGCAAAAAATTTCATTAATTTACAACCGCTATATTCAGAAATATCATGAGTTTTTAGTTGTCCCAAGGCTCCAATTGAAACTAAAAATTGTAAATGAGATTGAGAAATATGACCTAAACGAGCATGCCATATGTAGAAGTCAGAAGATAAATCACTTAAACGAAAAGATGATAAATCAACACTAGGAGTTTCCACAGTAAATACATTGAGTTCATCCAAAATATAATGTCCTCCCTGCTTATGACCTTTCCTAATTACCTTTTAAGATCTCGGATCCATACCACAACAAGTAGTAGAAGAAAAAGAAACCTATGTAACCAGATTCACATAATTGACTAACCGAAACAAGATTTAACTTGATATCCGGATTATAATAAACATCAAAGAGAGACATCGTTGGAGTAATTACAGAACCAACACCTCGTAACGACATACGAGTGCCATCAACAGTCATGATGGATAAAGATGAATCATCAGAAAATGAAACGAAAGACGACCAATGAGGAGACATGTGATGAGATGCACCCGAATCCAGAATCCATAGAGAAGAAAATAAATTTAAAGTACCGGTTGATAAAATACCTGTTGATGATGAGACATTCATGTCGAGATATTGCTGAAACTAAGTTCAAACCAAATCAGAAACAAAGCCATATCCAAATTCAACACCAAATTTAAACTGTATCCAAATTCAATCAAGAAACTAAACCCGAAATCAAATTTTAACTCAAAATAACCAATTCCAATCCAAAATCAAAATTGAAAGTAGATCAAAAACCAATTTCAATTCCGATTGCAAATCCAAAACTAATATTAAATCTCAAGCAGATAAATCAATTACTACAATTGTAACATCCCAATAATCGAGTACTTCAAAATCCCTTCAATCAAATAACCCAAATTACAAGATCAACATTGATGAAAATAATGAACTAAAAGTAAATATTAAAACCATCGTAAAATCGATTTCTGGAGCTCCAAATACGATTTCCACCGTTCAAAATTTAGATACGGATGCAAAGAATGCATAGTTAAAATTTTGTAGGATGATCCAAGGTTGAAACTCCGGGAATCGTAAAAACAAGTTGGCTGATCTGAGCCGAAAATTCCTGCGAATTTTCAAGAAAATTTTGTTATTGTAACATAACTCTATATATTTAATGATTCAACTAAACTTCCACGATCATCCTTAAATTAGATACTCAAATCACTCGAAACCTAGTTATTGATACCATGTTAACTTTAGAGATATAATACAGACGTAAAACTTTATTACAATCAACACACAATTTATAATACATGTATGAACTTCTATAGAAAATTAATATAAGCTAAAAACTGAAAATACCCTAATATATTATATATATATATATATATATTCTAACAATATCAACTGCTAATTATTAAACCTCATGAAATATGTTACAAAAAATCTTATCCATCGATAATTTCATATTCAACGGATGTTATCCGTTGAGTAGTTACAAATTAATACTTATACAAAATATGCTAAGTGTTGAGTAATCATCAAAAACACATAATTCCTAGGAACAGCCTAATGTATAGCATGGTGGTGGATGTTGTTGGTCCAAGTTTTGATCTAGAGATGTCAAATGCAAAAGTACAAAAGTTGTATGATGCTTTAAAATCATCCGAGAAGAAGTTATATAAATTATGTGAAACTTCTCAATTGTCTGTCATGTCTCTATGTTGAATTTGAAACCTACCCATTATTGTGAAAGACACATTATAATCAGATATCGTGGTTCTTCAAAGGCATCTTACTTCAAGATAATATATTTGTTGATAGTTTTTATAATATGAAGAATTGTATAAAATAATTAGTGCCTGACAACCACATGGGGGATCACACTCAAAATCTTACTTGGTCAAACTTTTCATCCTCAGGTGGGTTTACAAGCGCTTGGCAACGCTTGAGGGGTATCCAACAAAATTTTACTTAATTATATTTTTCACCCACAAGTGTGTTTGCAATTACTCGGCCCTCACTTGGGGGTCTAGCATACAAAAAGTTACTTTGTCAAAATTTTCACCCCAAATATGCTTGCCGTCAATCGGCGATGACTTTGGAGGCAATCACTCAAAATTTTATTTAGTAAAAATTTACACCCTAAGTAAGATTGCAAACGCTTGAAGAACTATTTAGGGGGATAACCAATAATATTTTACTTAGGTCAAATTTTTTACCCTCAAGTGGGATTGCCATCACTCGTCAATCACTTGGGGAAAACCGCTCAAAACTTAGTCAAATTTTTACTTGTAGCATATTATACATGCTTTATTTTATGTTTAGAAAGATATGAATTTTACCGATTGCCCACTACTTGTTATCAACAACTTATACATCTTGTAATTATTTATCATCATTCAACTTACAAATCACAAATATCATCAAATAAATTTTTTAATTGCACAAAAACCATCTATATACTAAGAAAATTTCAATTACACAAAAATATGTGTTATCTTAAAAGAATGCATCCTACAAATAAATTTTTACAACTTTTACAAAAAAAAATCAACAAGCTCAAAATCTTTCATAATGCAAGCAAAAATTCTTAGAAGCTCAAAAACAATTCTATCTCGCAAAAAAAATAAAATTACAAGCTCAAAAAAAATTCTATATCGCAAGTAAAAAAAATTACAAGCTTAAAAATAAATTCGATCTCACTAAAAAAAATTACAAGATCAATAATTTTTTTTTATCTTAGAAGCTAAATCTTTACAAACGCATCCAAATAATTTATATCTCACAAAAAAATTTGTAACTTCAAGCAAAAAAAAATTTCAAACTCAAGAAACTATTTCTATTCCACACATAAGAATACTTGGCTGCTACAAAATATTTTTACTTACCAAAAATTCTCCTCACTATTTTTTTTGTTTACTTAGTCAAAATTGATTATATCTCAAAATTATTGCTCACAAAATGTTACTTACAAACTTCTACTTAACCTAAAAATATTGCTAAGAGGCTCATACATAATTTTGCCTTAAACAAAAAAAATTATTTTGACATTGCTATCTATCTATTACGTTGTCTGTTATCACTATAACACATTCTTTTCTCTCTACTACCCCGCCCACTAAAGCGTTAGAGGGAGTGGGGGAAAAATAAGTACCGAGATTTCGCCACCTTCATACATGTCATGCCACATTTATATCATGTATCCCGCCATTTTTATATCATAACACTTATTTCTAAGCTAAATCACACCTGCCTGCTACTTAACCTATCGACACCTACATGTCCCGCCACCTATCAATTAAACCCGATGTCTCCAATTAACATTACTAATAAATAATTATTTACAACCAATCTTTGTAAATGTATGTCCACATATATATATATATATATTAAAATCACAGGTTGTCAAGCACTATACTACATTGTAGCTAGACACCCACTCACCACAAGAAAAATGTCAATAGACATCACCTCATATACATCGCTGTCAATAACAACCGATGTTAAAGATAGTTTTAATATCAGTAAATTCAGAAACGATGTTAAAAGAGATTTTAAACATCACTTACGATTAAAACCAATGTGTAAGCCAGTTTTTAAAAAATAAAAAGAACACTCGGAGGTACGTTTCCAACATTTCCTCCTTACATGAAAATATTTCGCCCTACAATTTTTTTTACTCCCCCTCTTCTTCTTTCTCTCTTCCCCCGCTTTCTCATTTCTCTCATGTGACTTTCTTTTTCACTCATAATCTCAGTTCTCATTCTCACTCAAGAACCCTAATTCAAACAATTATAAAATTCCTAATTAGGACTCTAATTCAAATCTTACCTTATGAACCCCTAATTGAAACCCTAGATTACAAACGCCATATTTTGAATCCTGAATACCTTCACCCTAGCTTTTTATTTGAATTAGCTCAAAAAGAAATTCGATCTCACTAAAAAAATTACAAGATCAACAAAAAAATTATGTCTTAGAATCTAAATCTTTACAAAAACACACTCAAAAAATTTATATCTCACAAAAAAATTTAAACGTTCAAGCAAAACAATTTTTCAAGCTCAATAAATTATTTCTCTCTCACACATAAGAATACTACTTGACTGCTAAAAAATATTTTTACTCACCAAACATTTCCCTCACGAATTATTTTTTGTTTACTTCGTCAAATTGATTAGGGGTGTTCATCAAAACGCACCGCCCCGCACCACTCCGTATGATTTAAATTTTTCGTGGTGCGATCGTGGTTTGCATTTTTGTCAAACCGCGCGGTGTGGTGTGGTTTGCGGTTTGGGACTTTACTCTCGTGGTTCAAGCCGCACCGCACCACATATTATTATAATATATTTATATTAATATAATATTATTATACTTTATAATAAATAAACAAATTTAATATTATTGTCCCTTTATAATGTAAACAAATATATGATAAGCATTTATGTAGCAATGTTGCATCTTATTGGATGCTACAATTTATTATTTTTTGTTAATGACTAATATAATTTGAAATTTTATCCTATGTATGCCAAAGAAAATTAGAAATTGTAGTTTATGGTTCAGATTAAAATTATATTTTGAAGTAATACTATCGACTTGAAACTTATTTATTAATTTATTTATTGATGTATTGAAAATTGTAAACCGCTCTCACTAAAATTTATTATTTTCTTAGATAGTTTAAACCGCTCAAACCGCTTAAACTGCACCATACCACACCACATTTTTGTGGTGTGTTTTGCGCGGTTTAAGATTTACGCGGTGCGAATGCGGTTTGAGAATTTGGACAAACCGTACCCGCAGTTTGGTTTGCGGTTTTGGTCCAAACCGCACCACACCGCACCGCGAACACCCCTAAAATTGATTAATTCTCAAAAATCATTACCGGCTCACAAACTATTACTTAAAAACTTCTACTTAACTTATAAATGTTGCTAAGAGGCTCATATATATTTTTGGCTTGAACAAAAAAATTATTGTGACCTTGTTATCTTTCTATTATGTTATCCATTATCACTATAATAGATTCTTTTCTCTCTACTCCCCCGCCCACTAAAGCGCTAGAGGGAGTGAGGGAAAAAATAAGTACCGAGATTTCGCCACCTCCATACATGTCACACCACATATATATCACGTGTCCCACCATTTTTATACCATAATACTTATTTTTAACCTAAATGACACCTGGCTACTACTTAACCTATCTACACCTATATGTCGCGCCACCTATCAATTAAACCCAATATCTCCAATTAACACTACTAATAAATAATTGTTTACAACAAATCTTTGTAAATGTATGTCCACACACACACACACACGCACATATATATATATATATATATATATATATATATATATATATTACAATCACATATTGTCAAGCACCATACTACAGTGTAGCTGGGCACCCACTCACTACAAGAAAAATGTCAATAGACATCACCTCATATACATCGATGTCAACAAAAATCGATGTTAAAGATAGTTTTAATATCAGCAAATTCGGAAACGATGTTAAAATATATTTTAAACATCATTTATGATTAAAATCTATGTGTAAGTTTTTAAAAAATAAAAAGAACACCCGAAGGTACGTTTCCAACATTTCCCCTTTACATGAAAACATTTCTCCCTACAATTTTTTTATTCCCCCTCTTCTTCTTTCTCTCTTCCCCCACTTTCTCATTTCTCTCATGTGACTTTCTTTTTTACTCATAATCTCACTTCTCATTCTCACTCAAGAACGCTAATTCAAACATTATTAAGAATCCTAATTCAGACTCTAATTCAAATCTTAGCTTACAAACCCCTAATTGAAACCCTAGCTTACAAATGCCCAATCTCGAATCCTAAATACCTTCACCCCTAGATTTTTCTTTGAATTAAAACACTTCATTTTTGTTAATTGGGTGCAGATGAAGCCTTAGATTGGTCAATTGTGCTATTACCTGCCTCGAATCCGCTCAAATTAGTAAGTTTTTCTACAAATTAGGTTTAACAATTCAAATTTTGGCTTTTAATTAAACTTTTTTAACCGAATGGTTGATTCTTTAGCTTGGGTCTTTTGAAAATAAGTGATTCTTCAGTTTTAATGTTAAATATGTATGCACATCTCTTTTTCTTTTTCTTTTTGTCTGTATATGTTTCTTTTTACTCTTTAGTTTTAATGATATCTTATTTTTAGGGATCTGTTTGTGTCCCGTTTTAATGATATCTATTTTTATTGTGTTTTGTAAACTGCAATATGTTTATAGATTGTAGAATAATTTTAAGTAAGTTAATCTTGTTGATATGATGTAATGTGACTACAAACCTTGACAAGTATGATCGTTGTAGTTTAGATCAATTGAACAATTGCTTTGAAGCTGAGACACATGTGATGATTGGGTCATAAAATATGTCAAATTACCTTTTTATTCTATACTTTGCTTGGAAATTATATAGATTTTGGTTTACACTTTTACAAGTTCTTTATATCAGTTTTTTTCTTTAATTTAATAAGTTAAACCTTATCAAAGGAAAGTTAGGTATGTGTGCGTGTGTATTTTTTAGCAAAATAATAGATCAAAAAGTGATAATTAATGTGCATAGATATAAACTACAAATTAAAGACACTCCAACACTGATAAAATATGTGGCTTCTAATGATTGTTAGTCTTCTGCCCGCTTCTAAAATTAAGTCAGTGTTTATCCTAACCTAACATAAGGGACTATATTATTGTGTCACATTGTTTTTATTGGATTTATACTTTACTTCTTGAACATGCAATATGCTAAGAACACCAGGGACATACTTTTTCAAGAAAGGCTCATTAAAAAATCTTAAAAGCACCCCTCTCAAGTGGTGTCTCACTCTATGAGAGCATGTTCTTTGCTAATATTTGTTTCAATGCTTCATTCTTAGGATTTTGTATATATGTAGATAATGCTCTCTTTTTGTACCTTTAAGGTGTAAATAAGTAATATCACGGATTAAATGCACTAATATTTTTTTTGCTAAATTATATGCACTAATATTATTGAACATTATGGAGTACTTTTTTAAAAGGGTATCTTATATTCAAAATATTGAGTTATTCTTCTAAACTCTGTAGGAACTATTATGTAACTTTTTATTTCATTTTATGTGAAATTTCTATAACGAGGAATGATAGGTTAATGCGTATTAAGTTTTGTTGAAACTGCAGATTGCACAAATTTGATCCCTAGCTGTGATGACTGAGAATTTTGTGACGTAATTAAGTCAATAAAGTATGCTTTATGTGATGTGATTATAATTATGTGTGATTAAGTGTTGATTAAATTGTCTTTACTGTATATTAGAATATAGGAGCGTAAGTAAAAGCATTCCAATTTAAAGAGTCAGCTTAGGAGTTAAGCTGTGTTGTCGGGCCGTCAGGTAGAACATAACCCGTCCTAATAAGAATTTAAAGAATATAAAATATGGAATATGTGTGATTGAGTGAAATAAATGTTTAAATAAAGTATTTCGTCCTAAGTGACGTGTCGGTCGATAATGTTAATGAGAAGCGTAATCGAAACGCTAAGCGTCGGGCCGTCAGGTTGAACGTGACCCGATATGCGTAGAAAAGGATAAAGATTAAAGAAGGACAAATTGTCTGATCATAGACCTGAGTTGTTATGTGTTCGTATATGTGTGATTGCTGGTCTGTGTGCATGACTATGTGCCCTGTGACATTTTTATGAATTTAAAGGAATTATTTGATTTAAATAAAGGTTTATTTAACCTTCACGTATTTTTATAAAATTATTTGAGTAAGATAAAAATGTGGGATTTGTTCTATTATTATCATAATAGTCCTAGAGACTTTTTAAAAATGGTGGACAGATTTATTTGTTGGTCGTTGCATTTTAAATTGATTTTTATGTGCTAAAATGCTATTACTAGCACGAACTTGCGAAAATCATATAAAATCAATCGTTCGCTCAAAAGTTTATTATGAGTAATGGTTGGAAAGCTAATTTCGAGATCTACGTATTAAAATTATCATTTGCAATAATTTTTGACTTTCCGAGAGAGATATATTTTATATTTGATTTATATTGTATTTGAGTAAAAAGAAAGGATCAAATAAGCATAAAAGGAAATTATTAAAGTACTAAATTGCCCTTGTCCCTGATTGTTTATAAACTCCTCCCCCCTTTTTCTTTTCTTTTTCCCGTGCACCCCATTCTCTCTTCTCTCTTTCTTTTTTCACTCTCTCTCGGCTACTCTCTCTCTCTCGGCCCTCCTTTTTCTCTCTTGGTATACTACTTGTTTCTTTGATAACTCTCACCAATCCTTCTCAAAATCTCTTGTTAAACACATATAAGTAGTTATTAGAGTGTGCATGTGTGTATATCCCCTTGCATGCAAAGCTCGATGTGTGTGTTTGTGTGTGTTTACCCGAGAGCTTCTCGATTCTTGGTGTTATTGTTGAAATCGTCTTGTTTAAGCATGATTCTTTGAAAATGATTGGTATATAAGATGTGCATGTTAGTTGTTTTGAGTAATTAATGGAAAAACAGAGGTTTCGTGGTTGGACACCCTCGAATGAGGGCACCACTGTGAGGCCACCGCCACCGGTGATGAACTCCGGTGAACCAGTGGTGAGTAATGATGTAATCACTTAACTCTACTACTTCAAACTTGTTCTTTTGATTATTGCATGTGTTAATTTTGAAAACCCGAATGGTTTTGGTTTTTGGAAGTTATTGATTTGATTTTTGTTAACTAAAGTGATTATGGGTTGATATTAGGATGATTTATGATTTAAGGATTAAGAAAAACATTTGCATGTATTGCTTCTTGAAAATCCGAATGGGATCTTGGTTTTTAGAAGGTCAAAAATGATTTTAGTAATGGATATGACTTGTTGATGTTCATTCTTGGAAATTAGTGATTAATTAGAGAATTTGGATGATAAATTACTTAATGTTTGCATGCATGTATCAATAAGGGTTATGTTTCTTTTGTGATTTAAGTATGTTAATTGATAACAATGAATTTTTATGATATTTGGACTTGTATGTTTGATTGGATGCTTGAGAAATCAAATTTGGGATTGCATGGTGAAGGTTTTGGTTGACCTTTTGCTAATAAAAAGGAAAAATTGATTTTTGTGACTTGATTTTGGTATAATTTAAGTTTAACTAGGAAGAAATGAGATTGCATGTTGATTTAAAAGAGGAATTGATGATGCATGTCTTGGTTTGATTGTGATTGTGATTAAGGCCGAATGGTTTATAGTACTTAAAAGGGTCAAATTCTAATTTAAGTGCTTGATTTGATCATAGAGATTAATTAAGGATTGTAAGTGAGATTTTTGCTTAATTTGCTATATTTGGTTCGAATTAAAGTATAAAAAGAAAGGGGATGATTGATTTGTGGTTGTCTTGTTGGCTTAAAGATGACTTTAGGGTCGATATTGCAAGTTTTGCCGTTTGTTTATTCATATAAGAATTTCTAGTAAAAAGAGCTATGTGTACTAATATAAAGTACGATTTGACTTCGAAATGAGATAAAGATGTTTATAAGTCAATGGTCGAGTATATAAAGGTGTAAAGGTTAAGAATAAAGTATATGACGTGTGATGTGCTATTTGCTTATGTGTATAAGCTATATTCATATATTCGAGTCAAGGGTATAATCCGGCTATCGTATTGAGTGATCGTTCCGGGAATGAGAGTTGAGAACTGATTAAGATCTTGGTTTTTATTGTAGATTCGGAGCGTGAGGGCATTCAGGCTAGGAAAGAAAAGGGTATACTAGGTGGCAGTAGTTCAACTTTCAGGAAAGCAAATTTAGGCAAGTAACTCTCATTACTTGTGAAAATAGTTATAGAGAGGTTATTGTTCATACCATGTAGAGTATGGAACTGTTAATGATTTGAGATATCCCATTTTGATCTTGATAAACTGTTATTTATAAGCTTATTGATTCAACCCGTTGGTAACCTGTCTTTTCTGTTCAAGTTATTTGTTAAGTCATGAACTGTTATAAACCCTATAACTACCTTTTCTAACCTCTTTGTAATGATACATTATTTCTTGATCACCATATTTCCTACTGATCCCTGAAATAGATATTGATCCTTCTAATTTAAGTACCCTGTTATCCTTGATTCAAAATCCTTAAGAGTTGTTCCTTGCTGATCCTTGAATCACTCCCTAAGCTTTGTTTTCTTGAAATTTTGACTTAAGAATGAGTTTCGACTCGAAAGAGTCCGAATGATTTCATATTCCTGGTAATGATAAAATGAATTTAGAAAATCTATTTTCCAACTCAAGGTTTTCCAAACGAATTCCTGATGGATTGGATTGGGACGTAAGAGGCTAGTGGGACTAGTCCAGTCATGGTAAGAGGCTAGCGGGGCTAGTCCAACTTAAGGCTGAAATTATGCCGATTGGTACCTTAAAGACCGGATGGAGGTCGGTACGGGCTGATCACCCATATTATAATGAAATGGAAAGATAAAGTGATCCAATCAAGGGTTCTAATTGATTATTTAAAAGGAAACTGAAACATTCTGTTCAGTAAATTGATTCTTGAAAATGAAAATGGTTTATATTGTTTTGAAAAGAGTTGATTGTGTTAATGTGAAGCTTAAAGCTCGAGAACCCTGATTTTAATCTGTTGATCTTATAATTGACACCATATAGTGAAATACTGTTGCTTTCCTCTTTCTGAAAGATCTGTTCTGATCCTTTAATGATTTGTGACGAATGTCGGCTTTCATCCTGCGTTGAGCCTTGTTCTTTGAAAGCCCCACATTTTTCTTCATAACCTTTCCTTATCCCCAAAAGCTGGAAATCTGCCACCTAGAACAAATAAAGTAGAATGCCCTGAGTTTGGTAAAGTATATTGTGGATTTGATATCGTAGAACTGCTTTATAGTTACTTGCTGAGTTTTATACTCATATGTTTTGTTTTAATCTAACCATGGCAGTTAAGCAAGAAGATGGTCAGGCTTAGGCGCACTGCTCGTAAGAGCGTACCTGGCGGTCCCTATCGTGTTGAGGGCTTCCGGTTGCCAGAGCAGGTAGTGGTATTTCTGAGTGAGCAAGCGCTTAGAAGGAAATCTGTAAAGATACAATGGGTTATCTGTCGGTTCCCAGCCGGAATCGATTATATTTATTTAATAATATTTTGGGGCTGTAAGTTATATTTTATGATTGGTAGTTGTAATCTTGTCTCATACTTTATCCTGTTTGATCCTGTTAGTAGTTAATCGGGGTTTATGCATATTTAATTATTAGAATAAAGGTGTGTGGGTCCTCATTTCCTAATCATATCAAAAACATCAAGAACAAAATTTCCTAATTTAATCCATAATTAATTCGAATTAAAATAATTAAATAATAAACATACCTTGATTTTAGTGCAAAAACAGATAATTGATTCAGAAAGAGGTTTTCGAGAGCTTCGTTTTGATATATTGCACGCCCGAATCAGAGTTCGATAATACCTTCGTTTGTGCGATTAATTTTCAAGAACACGGTATTTTATTAGGGTTTTCTCTGGTTTTCAGTGGTTTGTACTGTCTGATTATGATTTTACGCGTGAAAATGAAATAATAAAAGGCTATTTATATTTACGAAATATTAGTACATTTTGGATCGTGTTGGATTGATAAATATGTTTCTTAGCCGCTAAGTAACTATAAATACGATAGTTTTGGATAAACATTATCCTGTTTCAGATAAGCACTATCCTGTTTTGGATAAGCATTATCCTATTTCGGATAATTATAAAAACCAGGCTTTTATAAAACGATTTGTACGAAGATAATGTTATCGAAAAGGGTTAGCCTATCGAAAATATTGCGTTGGGCCGCGCACGGGTCAAACTGTAATCCGGATCGAAAAAGTCAAAAGATGGAAAATGTCCGGAATTATTAGATTAGGTTAGGAAGGAGTTTTTGGAAGAGTTTCAGGTTGTAAAAACGTAAAAACGGTTGAGGTTGAACGATTCCCGGCTTTATAAAATAATTTTGTAATTATTCAGAAAATAATAAATAAATTCATAAATCAATATAAAATCATATAATACTCCAAAAATTACCAGAAAACTACCTTAATTCTCCATATTTTATTCTGGACATAATAAAATTAACATACCTAGACTTTACCACATATGAACATTCACATAACAACACCAATCATTAGATAATTCACCAAAAATCACATAAATTCACATAAAATCACATAAAAATCATTTATTGATAAAAATAATTACACGTCATATCCCGGATATTACATTATTCGTAGATCTAGTAGGATTCACCATGAGCCCGGGAGAAATTATGAATTTCTTTTGACTCAAGATGGTGATGTGATGCTTACGGATAATGATAAGCCTCTCACCTACCAAGATGCTATGAACAGTTCAGACTCCAAGAGATGGCTAGAGGCCATGAAATTCGAGATGGAATCCATATATCAAAATAAAGTACTGACTTCAGTTGATCCACTCGAAGGGGTAAAACCTATAGGGTGCAAGCGGGTTTTCAAGAAGAAAACTGACATTGATGGTAAAGTACAGACTTATAAGACGCGACTAGTGGTAAAAAGTTTCAAATAAATTCATAGTATAGACTATGATGAGACTTTTTCATCGGTTACTATGGTCAAGTCCATCAGGATTTTGTTAGCAATAGTTGCTTACTTTGACTATGAGATTTGGCAAATGGATGTCAAAACTTCTTTCTTATATGAGAGCCTTGAAGATGATGTATATATGATACAACCTGAGGGTTTTGTCGATCCAAAGTTTGCTAAGATAGTTTGTAAGTTGCTTCTATCTATTTACAGATTGAAGCAAGCCTCAAGGAGAATGAATATTCATTTTAATGAAACGGTCAAAGAGTTTTGCTTTATTCAACAAAAAAGATGAACCATGTGTTTGCAAGAAGGTTAGTGGGAGCCATGTGACATTTCTAGTATTATATATAGATGACATATAACAAATAAGGAATGTCATACCTTCTTTACAGGCTGTTAAGACTTGGTTGAGAAATAGTTTCTCGGTGAAAGACTTAGGCGATGCTACCTATATATTAGGGATCAAGATCTTTAGAGATAGATTGAAAAGATTAATCGACCTAGTCGGAGTACATACATTGATAAAGTATTACATCATTTTATGATGCAAGAGACAAAGATATGATATGTTTCAATGTCTCATGGGATAGTGATCTCAAAAGATAATTGCCCTCTAAATCATTAGATGATAAGGGCCGTTTGAGAAAGTTCCAGATGCGTCAGCAATTGGATCTATAATGTGTACAATGATATGTATTTATCCTGATGCTTCGTATACTTTGAGCATGACGATCAGATACCAGTCTAATCCAGGTGAGGGTCACTTGATGGTTTTCAAGAATATTCTTAAGTACTTAAAGAGGACTAAAGATTTATTTTTGGTGTATGGAGAAGATAGGGAACTGGTAGTAAAGGGTCACACTGATACTAGTTTATGAACCTAATTTTTGGACAGACAAGGATGATTACAAGTTTATGTCTATTTTGTGTTTTGTCTAAATATAATTGATGTTGGCTTGAATAGTTCACAACAAGAATATTGATGATTCTATGGAAACCGAATATATTGATTTTTTTGAAACAACTATCGAGACTGTTTAGGCATGTCCTTAGGCAATATCGCCTTATTAATGAGATTAATGATTAAGGAGATATAAATGTAAAGTGCATAGTAATGATAGTGTTGCAGACCCACTAACTAAGGCTTTGTTGCAGCAGAAGTACGATGGTCATACTAGTTCCATGAGTATTAGATACATGGGTGATTGGCTCTAATGCAAGTGGGAGATTGTTAGTGTTTTTGCCCTAGAGACAACACTATGATGTTTTATTTTAAGACATTAGGATTATTAATATTTATGTTCTATCGATTATTCTCTTTATAATTTATTAATTCTTAATTTACTGTGATATAAATGTTAGATTAATAAATGTCCTTGGAATATGATATGTAATTCTATATCTCTAAGTACGTGACTTAGAAATGATATTATGAGAATAATATCAATATTCCTAAAGGTCCCTAGTCGTGTATTATTATTAAGGGACAATAATAATACATTAAGACTGGTGTGTTTGTTGACTGATAATCACATCTCATTGATCATTGGTATAGTGATACTAAAGTCAAAAATACAGGAAGATGTATATGTACATGGTACTGGACAGACCCAATGTGAGATTCTACGTGTTTGTTGTGTCATAAGTAATTCTCACTGTGATAATGATGTAATGGTCCTTAGACCTGAAGTCATTATATTTCTATACGAGAATTCATATACATTGATTCCATTAAAAGTTATCCTTGACCGGGTAATGATAAAAGTGGACATTGGGTATATTATGAATCGTATGAGAAATATGAATGATCTAGATGGGATTTAACCCTCCTATTTTAGGAGTGATATTATTGGCCTCTTGTGTGAGCTAGACTATGAAATTCGTGGCCACGCTAAAATGTTGATTTGATATGATAGTCAACTCATTGATCAAGGAAACTTGTATTAAACTATGATGAGGATGACACATTATATGCCTCTAGTTTAATCTATAATATTTGGTTAAAGAGATTATATTACATTGTACATTATTCACAAAAGGTTTAATCGATCACCGATTCAATTATTATTATTTGGGTAGCAATGATGTATTATTAGATGCCGCTCATTGTTTACGATTTTAAATTAGATTTAAAATTTGTTGCCAACAGTATTAATAACCTATATGGTCATACACTAAGAATGCTTGTAGGATTATTTAACTTAAATTGGATTTAAATTATATTAAAGTAATTCGAATTATTTATAATATTAATTAAGTATGACTTAATTAATTAGATAAATATTGATATTCGAATTTACTAATATTAATTATAAAATTTATATGTTAAATAATTAAGTTGAGACTTAATTATAATACAAATAGGAATTTTGAATTAATAATAACTCCTAATTAGTTAAGAGTTATAATTCGTTTTTCTACTCTCTATATAATATCTCTTGTGTGGCTGATTTTGCAAGCAAGACTTTTACTAAAACCCTAGCCACCAAGAGAGAAGATGGAGAGAGTAAGAATAAACGAGTTTGTGCTAGTACACATCCAATCCTTGGGTTCAAGCATTCGTGTGGATACCGATAGAGCGTAGATCGCGAGAGCGGGATGCGTGGTGATTGAACAAGCTTTGGATCTCCATTAGTCAACCAATTTGTTAAGCTTCTTAAGGTAAAAAATCTGATCTACGGATTAAATATCTATTTTTCGCATGGATCCTGCGGCGGGTTTTAAAAATTCTGCTTTTTCACGTTTTTAATTATTGTTTTCCGTTATAAATAATTCGAATTACTTTAATATAATTTAAATCCAATTTAAATAAATAATCCTTCAAGCATTCTTAGTGTGTGATCCTATAGGTTATTATTACGTTGGCTATGAATTTTAAATCTAATTTAAAATCGTAAACAATGAGCCGCATCTAGTAATACATCATTGCTACCCAAGTAATAATAATTGAATCGGTGATCGATTAAACCTTTTGTGAATAATGTATAATGTAATATAATCCCTTTAACCAAATATTATAGATTAAACTAGAGGCATATAATGTGTTATCCTTATCATAGTTTAATCCAAGTTTCCTTAATCAATGAGTAGACTATCATATCAAATCAACATTTGAGTGTGGCAACGCATTTCATAGTCTAGCTCACACAAGAGGCCAATAATATCACTCCTAAAATAAAAGGGTTAAATCCCATCTAGATCATTCATATTTTTCATACAATTCATAATATACCCAATATCCACTTTTATCATTACCCGGTCAAGGATAACTTTTAATGGAATCAATGTATATTAATTCTCGTATAGAAATATACTGACTTCAGGTCTAAGGACCATTACATCATTATCACTGTGAGAATACTTATGACACAACAGACATGTAGAATCTTACACTGGATCTGTCCAGCACCATGTACATATACATCTTCATGTGTTTTTGAATTTAGTATCACTATACCTATGATCAATCAGATATGATCATCAGTCAACAAACACACCAGCCTTAATGCATTATTATTGTCCCTTAATAATAATACTCGACTAGGGACCTTTAGGAATATTGATATTATTCTCATAATCTCATTTCTAAGTCACGTACTTAGAGATATAGAATTGCATATTATATTCCAAGGACATTTATTAATCTAACATTTATATCACAGTAAATTAAGAATTAATAAATTATAAAGAGAATAATCGATAGAACATAAACATTAATAATCCTAATATTTTAAACTAAAACATCATGGTGTTGTCTCTAGGGCACAAACACTAACAATAATTAGACGTCATGGTTCTTCAAAGGAATCTTAATTCAAAATAATACATTTATTGATAGCTTTTATAGTACAAAGAATTATATAAAAAAATTGGGGTTTCCTTTTGAGCAAATTGATTGTTGTGTTATCGAGTGTATGATATATATAGGGCGAAGACATCAAAATGGAGTCGTGTAAATTATGTTCACAAGCAAGATACAAAGCAAGGCTTACCAAGAAAGAGAAAAATAAAGTATTTGTTAAGAGGATGAAGCTCAGGACCTGATGGTATGATGAAGCTCGGGACCTGATGGTATGCTGAAAACGTTTTTGGAATGCTCAGGGCATGAGGTTAGAGGTTCAGGTCCTAAAGTGCTGAAAAGTTTTGGTTTGTTTAGGTCCTGAGGCTAGTGTTTAAGGCCTAAACTGAAAAGTCAATTGCTAAAACTATATAAACATGTTTTGTATAAATAAGTATATGATATATCAATATTTAAGTGAGGATTATTATTATTTAGCAATAATAATAATTAGAATTTTATACAATATATAATAGATCAGATTACATACGTTACTTTTGTAGATAAGAAAAAAAAGTTGAAGCGTGTGAAAATCTGAGAGGGAGATCGATTGGGGAAAAAAATAGAAACCTTAAAACATCATCTCTCTAGCTCTCTCCCACATATACTTACATATATTCATTGATTTTCTTGGTGAATTGAGGTGCTGGTTGTTGTTGAGCCTTCTCGTATCTGTGAACGGATCGCTCTGAGCTTTTTTATCCTGGAAGTGATACTGCGACAACCCATCACAGCGTAAGTGGGGAAATAATCTCTTCAAGAACAATCAAGTCTTTTCGAGGCCTTGGCGACTCAGATAATTCTCTATTTCTGATAAAGATTCATAGAGCTAAGTTATTTTCTCTAATTTCATGTCAATTCAGTCTATAATTATATATTGTTTGTGCCTTCGTGTTTGTTTCATTATTTGGTTTGATTATCATGTTCTTGTTAATTTGTGATATATAACTGCCCCATTGTTGCGCGTATAGTAATATTCCTAACAGAACCAACTTCACACAGTTGGCTAAAGTTTGCTGTTCTTTATTGAATTTTCTCTAGTAAAAAAAACATTTTACAAACGATCTCGTCAGTAACGAACATTATAAACAGAATAAATCATTTCTGCAATTATTACTCGAGATTTTATCTCAAGATATCAACCGTCAACACGGGAAAATCATAGTTCTATTGCATTTCCATTCGGAATCATTATAAACGATAAAAATTCATTTATACGATTCATGCTCGAGATTCTGTCTTAAGTTATTAACCGTAGAGATGGCAAATCAGAGTTCTATTACATTTAAACCTCACTATGTGTGCATTTCATACCTAAAAAATCATTTTTCCTAACAGAATTATAGTAGACATCTAACCACTGTTGATCGGAGATCCCAAGAACTTTGTTCAATGGGACAACTAAATCATGATGACCAAATCACCGTGTTGGTAACCCCTGGCTTGTTCTTGTGATGAAAAAATAGTGAGACCCGTAAAGTACGAGGTTAAGCTTTTGAGCTTTTAATGATCTTTGGTGAATACATGAAGTTCAGGAGTGAACGTATGGAATTCAGTTGAGTAAACGCAGGTTTACTCTATAAGATAATGATCACCTATGCGGGAGAGAAGTAAATCCACTTCAAGGGAGAATTGTGAGGCACAATTCTTTAAAAACTCAAGTAGAACCAAGACGATGTTCCATGGATAAAATGGACATACTCATGAGAGCTGAATGAGTCATAAAAAATATAGTGATAAGTATATCACTGTTTACATAAACAGTCGAACAGTTCAAGGACAAGCACGTCTACTGTCTACCAATAAAGTCGGCGCTTAATCGAATGAAGGTTCAAGGAGCATTATCTACCTATCTATGCTATATCTGATAAAAGAAACTATCACCAAGTCAAACTCTATGTCTGTCTGTGTGGTGTGTGTTACTGAAACGTCAATCTCATCTATGTGGGGGATTTTTGGAAAATGTGGGTGGTAGTCCCATATTTTCAAGTAATTTTGAGTTGTACTTGAGTGAATGAATGTTGCATGCGCACAACGGGTGACACTTGAAATGCGTTCTCCTCCGTGAGAGCTTTCTTAGGCACTTGGAATCACTCAAAATGATTGAGGGATAGATAAGATATGCTTGTCCAAAGATGGTACATCAAAAGTGAAAAAACTTGTAAACAAACTTTAGTCCCACATTGATATGGAAAAAGAGTTTTCATAGCTTTATATAGCACAAAACTCTAGTAGTTTTCAAATGTGTTAGTAATATGTTGCTTCATCTTCTACGCACGCGCAGAGGGGTGCAAATCATGGGATTTCGGGGCTATTTCAAAGCTTTTAAAGGCCGCATGCATGACATATGGACACGAATGTAGCAGAAAATTGGACCATCAAATCACGGACTAGTTTTGCTAAATTTTATTTCCATTGGTCGTGGGCTCTTAAATAAATAATCATTAATTTGTTATTTGTTTTTAAAATATGAATTATGAATTGATTTGACAGTATATAATTTGATTCAGTTACAGATATTAATTGATTATATTTGTTTTAATGAACGCGGTTAATTAATTTGAGGAGTAACGCACACGTTTCCTCGGGCCTATATAGTACCGTTATAGGTCTTAGGGTTTTATCATCTGAAATCGCACTCTCCTCTCTCTCAAATGCAATACCCTATTCTCCCTCTGGTGATAGTTTCTTACATGTTTCAAGCTCGCCGAAGGCTCTGCTCTCGCTAGCAACACCGTCTTCTCGTCTTATCCTGGGAGGCTATCGACTCGCATATACGGTGAAGGTCGTAATAGCTTTAAGGAGTCAGTTATGCAACTGGACTCGAGAACCTCTCCATTCATATCCTTTTATTTTTGTCTATTCACTAGTTTATACATATCTGTTATTCGCACGCACACAGATATATTATATGTATTGATAGCAAATTGTAGTTCACACATTCAGCAGTGAAGTATGCATCAAGGACCGAATTATAGCTAGACATTTATTAAGTACTTTGGAATAATTGAAGATATTTTGATTGTCGAGTATCCTCATTTTTTAGTGTATAAAATAGTTTGATTAGGTGTGAATGGTTCGATCATACACCTCATGTTGGACATAAAATTCATTCACGTTGTAGCGTAATTAAAGTTAATAAAAAATTATATGTAAAACCATTTGTACTAGAAGTGCATGCCATATAAGTTTACTTTCATAAGTATCCAAGTCTTAAATGAGAAAATGATAATAGGCTAATTGTATAAAAATTAAAGGTTCGATCACTTATTAAACTTTCTCAAACCCCGATATCACATCTAGAGCCCTCTCATGATGATATTTTTACACCATCTAGATGATATTAGTTTAGATGATATTCCTTCACATCTAGATGATGAAAGTGAAGTTATAGTAGATATAGGCGATGGTGACGAAACTATAGAAGAAGAATAGGAATATGAATTCAAAAAATATCGATCTTCGAAAATAGAAGATAGTAATAATTAGTGAAGATGATTGCATTGATTTCTCATAATATTTTTTGTAGCTATCAAGTATGTTAACTTTATTTAATATATTATATTATATTACAATTGTAAGTTATGTTATACATATATATTTATTGATAAATATTATAATATAATAGTCTTAAGTTATTGCATATATAAATTCTGTTTATGAAAAATATAAATTCGGGGCGTAAGTAGAGGGTTGGGGTTGGAGATACAAATTAAGATTTCTCTTTGTGAAATAGGCAAATAGAAACCAAATGAAGATGAAAAATTGACATCTTATGTAATTGTATGTATATTCATTTCCTTTTGTGTATGTGTATTTAAGGATTTCATTTTCCTCTTTTTGCATGTGTATAATAGTGTTTTTAGTGCGTGTGTGTGTATATATACGATGATGTCATTATGTGTTTCAATATACAGAGATGTTGGACACCTCCGATATGTTCAAAATAAAAATCTCATTTTATTTTGAACGAGGGAGAGTCATTTTCTTTGATTGTGAATTCTTTGGTGATATGGATAGAAAATACATTCTAAAGACACATTAAATATCTTATTTATTACATTTGGAAATTCATGGTCAAAGGCCACTACAAACCAGGTTGGTCAAGGCCTGTCATAAACTAAAAACGGTCCAGGTCATCAAGGTCCATGAACATAAGATGTTCACAGGCTAGGCCCAATACGGCTGGAAGACTAGAGACATGACGTCCGACGTGGACACTAACTCCTACAAGGAAGGATCTAGAATCCACATCCTTATAGAAGTCCTAATTACCATCTAAGTTGGAGACTTGTCCACCACATTTATCAACACAAGGCTAACCCTAGACTCACCTCTATATAAAGGGCTATACCCCTCAACCTAAAATTACATTTTTTTGGCTTGATTCTCTACAACATAGAGATACATATGTATCTTCCGAAGTCAGCTGAGTCCAAGAATGCGAGAACAACTATTAAAGCTCGAAGCTCACAAACCCTAACATTAAATACTAATGAAACCTAGTTTTGGTTCCACAACATTTGGCGCCGTCTGTGATAATCGAACAACAACCATGGTGAACACACAGAATAAAACTAGCAGTGAAACCAGCCAAGCAATCTCCACGGGGATACTCTCGTCCTTTATTGATATTCCACACACTCATCCTATACCACTCAAGGTGGTGCAATTCCAGCGGCGACTAGTGACACTCAACCTCAAGGGACTGAATCCCCTGATCCAAGATCCGCCTTTAGGAATGAATCCCCCAACTCTTCAAGGGACGAATCCCCCTCTTCAATGGGTGCATGTGCTGTTACACTCTCAGCCCACCAGGTATGAGTATTCAACTATCGTGAACCCATACACCACTAACCTTCCATACGGGATGCCTCATTACCATGAGATTTAAGGAAGTGACCCATCTAATCAAGACTGAAGGAGAAGGGCGGATGCCCCAATACTCTCGTGGTTTTCCTCCACTCCCTGAAGACCAAGATTTATCTGGGCCTTACTCTGCTAGAGACTAGAATTCATCGAAGGAGGAGGCATGCTGGAAAGGATCCCCAATATACAGGACACCAGTAGCCATGGAGCACCCAAGGGACGATTCCCTAGGATGTAAAGAGAGTATCAAGGCTCGTGTAGCTAAGATCCAAAGGTTGAAGCGTAATCTATAGATGCACCAAATACCGAGGCCCCAACATGTAGCAAGAGCAAGGGATTTTCCTCCTGTCATAGACCTAGAAGGTCAAACACCAAGGAAAAGGGTGGTGATCTCAAGAGCTGACCCGGATGACTTGATGCCCTTAGGAGATCCTGATGATCCAAACCCACCATTCACTGAAGAGATTATGAATGCCCACATCTCGAGGAAGTTTAAGATGTCCACCATCAAGGCGTATACTGGTACTTGCGACCCAGATAATCATGTTAGGAAGTTCTCTAACGCCATGTATCTACAGCCCGTAAATGATGATATCAAGTGTCAGGTCTTTCCTCAAACCCTGTCGCGTATGGCTCAAAGATGGTATAGCCATCTACCCCCTAATTTAATTGGATCATTCAGAGATTTGATCCCGATCTTCATCAAATAATTTATTAGTGGCAGAGTTCACGAGAAGAGCTCGACTTCTCTTATGGGTCTTATCCAAGAAGCAAAGGAGTCCCTTAGAGACTACCTAAACCGGTTCACAAAAAGGCCCCATAGGTCCCGAATCTAGCGACAAGGTAGCTATAATAGCCTATAATAAGGGATTAGGGATGAATTCTTCAAGATGTCTCTGGATAAATGCCCCCTTGAAAGCATGTTGCAGCTCCAGGATAGGGCCAAAAAATATATCAAGGTGGAGGAAGTATGAAGAAGGCGGTGGTGAATACTGAACCCGTAAACAATAAGAAGCGAAAGACAGATCAATAGTATGATGCCAAGGACAAATATCCTCGAACTGGCAAAAACTCTGACTCCATTACTAAGAAAAATCAACCGCCAATGTTCTCTGAGTATACAAGGTTGAACACTCCAAGGAGCCCAATACTCCTGAAATTTGAGAAGGACAAAGAGTTCAGGCCGAAGCCACTAAGAGGAGGCCCCGAGAAAAGAGACAAAGACCGATACTGGAGGTTCTATAGAGATGTTGGTCATGATACCGACGATTACAGGAAACTCAAGGATGAGATTGACTATTTGATCTGAGCAGGAAAGTTTAGACGTTTCACCAAGTGTTAAGAGGCCGGAGGCCAAGGAAGAAATAACGATCGAAGAGATGATCGAGGAGGTAATGACTGAGATCATAAACCACAGCCCCGAGGGTCAATTATCAATATGCACTCCGGAGGTCCAACAGTTGTTGGGACAACAAGGAACTCTCGAAAAACCTATGCGAGAGAAATGATAAATATATAGTCGGAGAGGCGCCTAAGCGTGCTAAGACTGAGATGAAGCTTGAGTTCGGCGGCCCCGACCTTAAAGGTATAAAATTTCCCCAGGATGACTCTCTAGTTATCACCCCGATAATTGGAAATCATCCTATTAAGAGGGTCCTAGTTGATAATGGAGCTTTCGTGGATATTCTATTCTATGACACGTTTCTGAGGATGGGGTACAACCGTACAATGACTCCCAATTGACTCCTCCTGACACACCCATCTATGGGTTCAATTGAGTGGAATGCCAAGTCAAAGGAGCAATACAACTTCACGTGACTATTGGGGAAGAGCCCAGACTTAAAATGCTATTATGGAAAGGACAGGGATTCATGCATTCAAAGTCGTGCCCTCAACCTACCATATGGTATTGAAGTTCAAAACCAGATACGGTGTCGGTGAGGCAAAAGGAGATCATAAAATGGCCTGCAGTTGCTATGTTACAACACTTAGGCCCAATGGAATCGGGGGGGCAGGTTCTCCCCATAAAAGACATGGATGTATGTGAGAATGAAGAACTTCAGGGGGAAGCCAGCTGAGGACTTCATCACAATCCCTTTGGATCCTTTAAACCCAGATAAGGTTACATATATTGGAGCATCTTTGGGGAAGCCCTTGAAGGGCCAGTTGACTACGTTTTTACAATAAAACAATGATGTATTTTCTTGGATATCAGCTGACATGCCTGGAATTTACCCTGGCTTTATAACTCACAAGTTGAATGTCGATCCAACTCGAAAGGTTGTCAAGCAGAAGAAGAGAACTTACGGCCCTGATAGGCTGGAAGCCATTAAGTAGGAGGTCGATAAGCTCTTAGAAGCTGGATTTATTGAGGAAGTGCAATTCCCCGAGTGGTTGGATAATCCCGTGATGGTCAAGAAAGCCAATAAAAAGTGGAAGATGTGCATCAACTTCACTGATCTAAACAATGCATGCCCAAAGGAAAGTTATCCCCTATCTAGGATTGATACCCTAATCGATGCCACTGTTGGACATGATATTCTGAGCTTCATAGGATGTCTTCAGCGGTTACAATCAGATAAAAATGCACAAAAACTGACACTCGTAAAACATATTTTTATAACCGACTTTGATGTTCTTTGCTATCTTGTTATGACTTTTGGACTTAAGAATACAGGAGCTACTTATCATAAATTGTTAAATAAGATATTCGCCCATCTAATTGGAAAGACCATGGAGGTTTATGTTGATGACATATTAGTCAAAATCCAATTAGGCCGATCATACTAATCACCTCAGAGAGGCATTCGAAGTGTTGAGGCACTACAAGATAATGTTAAACCCTGCCAAGTGTGCTTTTGGTGTTGGGTCTAGATATGGAACAACCACACTATATCAAGGATGTTCAGAAGCTGACTGGATGAATTGCAGCTCTAGGGAGGTTCATCTCCAAGTCGGGAGACAAATGCCTGCCCTTTTTCAAAACCCTGAAGAAGGTGAAGAACTTCGAGTGGACAGCTGAGAGCGAAGAGGCCTTTGAGCAGCTAAAGAAGTACATGATTAAGGCCCCATTGCTGGACAAACTTAATACGGAGGATATGCTTTACTTATACCTCGTTGTCTCTGAGCAAGCTGTAAGTTTTGTCCTAGTAAAGGAAGAACAGAAGCTGTAGAAGCATGTTTACTATGTGAGCAAGGTGCTCCATGGAGCGGAGTTGAACTATTCCACCACTGAGAAGTTTGCACTTGCCCTAGTCATAGTCTCGAGGAAGTTGAGACCATACTTCTAGGCCCACAAGATCAAAGTCCTGACGGACTAACCTTTGAGGAACATTCTTAATAGCTCGAAAGAAAGTGGAAGGCTCATAAAGTGGGCAATTGAATTGGGTGAATTTGACATCAAATACAAGCCTTGAATAGCCATCAAGCCCCATGCCTTAGTAGACTTTGTGGTCGAATGCACCATTAGCGACCAAGAAGTCGAGGGGCAAGAGATAGTAACCCCGGAAGGAGAAGAGAAAGATGAAGTTTTTACTCTGAAAGAATATTGGGTTCTCCATTTTAACGAAGCATCCAAAACAAAGTCTAGTGATGCAAGCCTACTATTACAAATCCCCGAAAGGTTAATGATTGAGGATGCTTTGAAGTTAGACTTCCCAACTATGAACAACAAAGTGGATACGAAGCTTTGATAGCCAACATAGGCTTGGCTAGAGTCATGAGGGCCAAGAACCTTAAAGTTTGTGAAGATTCAAGACTTGTTGTTTCTCAAGCTAGTGAAGAGTTTGAGGCCAAAGATGATATAATGGATGAGTACCTGAGAGTCGTGAAGGGAATACTGACTCAGTTTGGTGAATGGTACGCCGAACATGTTCCGAGAAAGGAGAACACCACGATCGATGCCCTATCTAAGATCGCCTCGTTTGAAATCGAGAACTACCCGAAAAGTGTCTACTTCCAAGTCCTGAAGACCCCTACCATACATGTCATAAATTTGGTAGCACCAGTTGGTGTGGCAATTTGTTGGATTGATCCAATTAAGACTCACCTTGAGACTGGATGGCTTCCCGAAGATGCCCTGGAGGCCTGTAAATTATTCGTGAGGGCATTGATATATTCATTGATTGAAGGCCTCATGTACAAAAGGTCTTTTGTCATTCCATACTTAAAGTGCTAGAGACCTCTTAAAGCAAATGAGGCACTTAAAGAATCCCATGTGGGGATTTATGGAAAATACTTGGGGGCAGGGCTCTCGCTCACAAGATAACTCGATTGGGGTTTTACTGGCCAACAATGTTAGCTGATGCAAAGGTTTATGTAAAGAAATGTGACATATGCCAGATGCACGCTCCAATAGTATGACAACCCCCAGAGAGGCTTACATTCATCAGCATACCCATCCTTTTGACAATATGGACAATAGATATACTTGGTTTATTTCCTGTAGCATCGGGATAGAGGAATTTCATTATGGCAACCATAGACTACTTCAAAAAGTGGATTGAAGCCAAGGCACTCGCTAAGATAACCAATAGCAGATCTCCCAATTCTTGTGGGAGAGTGTGATATGCAAGTTTGGAATCCCATGCATCCTAGTCACGGATAATGAGCAATAATTTGATAATGCGCCATTCAAGGAGTACTATAATAATAATAGCATAGAGCTTCGCTCCACCTTGGTTGCGCACCCACAAGCAAATAGGCAGGCAGAAGTTGCTAACTGAATTATTCTTGATGGATTTAAGAAAAAGGTCAAATATTCGAGGAACACTTGGGGGGACGAACTGCTGCCTATACTATGGGCATATTGTACTACATGCAAAATGATGACGGAAGCTACCCCATTCAAGTTGGCTTATAGAGCCGAAGATGTGGTACCCATAGAGATCACCCATGGATCACCTATGGTTGAAGCTTATGAACCGGAGACCAATGAAGAAGGCATGAGGCTCGCTCTCGATCTTATTGATGAGGTCAGAGATGAAGCCGACGCCCGCAATGTAGAACATCAATGAAAAGCCTTTATCTATTATAATAGAAGGGTTAAGGAAAGGTTCTTTCAGTAAGGATACTCGGTCTTAAGAAATATTGAGGCGTCAGGAGTCGGGGAGAGAGGAAATCTAGCCCCTAACTGGGAAGGGCCTTATAATGTCAAGAAGATATTAGGACGAGGATCCTATAAGCTACAGACCTTGAATGGTAATAAATTGACCCACATTTGGCACGCTTCAAACCTAAAGGTTTATTATATTTAGGACGTTCATACATGTTCCTAGTGCTTAGCAGTATATATAAATAAAGTCGACGAAACCATTTTATGTAAGGGTTGAATCCGTTTTCCAAAGATATTATCTATTTATTAGTTTATATCATCATGTCTACCAATTTATTTAAGTACGAGCATCCAATGAATGCAAGCCCTGAAAGAACAAATGTCAAAAATAAAAGACAAGTATGAAATTGAGCTAATGATGCACATAAATAAGATAATATCCAGAAAGATCTCAAGTCAGTCCTAAGGGACATTTATGATACAAGGAGAATAGTTCAAAGCCCACGAAGGGCAACAAATAAACAAAGTTCTGATATAGAAAGGCCATAAGTGGCGTCTAAAAGCATGCAAGGCCATTATAAATAATCATCTAAAGAATCCTCCTCCTCCTCATTGTCTGCTTCATGGGAGACCCCGCGCTTCTCCTCCTCATCTTCATTCTCCTCTTCACCATCTTCATCTGAGCTGAACTCAGAAGAAGAGCTACCATTCCATGGTACTTGCTCCCGGATCTTCCCATAAAGAGCCACCTTAGAGTTAGGGCTTCTTGAAGAAGCTTTTCCCTTAGAGCCAATCCCCATGGCTCGAGCTGGATAAGGATTAGTGACGAGTGGCCTCAGGTGTAAACCCAGAAGCCTGTCCATATGAGGCGATCACATGAGTTTCCCAAGGGCAAGAGAAAAGGCCCGAGTCAACTACGTCTGAATATATGCTATGGATGTCCTTGATGCCCCCGTTCCATCCAATTGCTAGGTTCACAAGACGCATCTGATCATCATGATCATCCATCAACTTGAGAAACTTTTCAGACTCATGGTACACATTCATAGGTTTCCTCCATGCCATATTCCTCCTCCGAATCTCCTTGGAGTGCATCTTCTCAAAGAGAGTACCTTTTGTTCTGCCTAGTATACCTTAGACTCCCACTCCTCAGAAGATACCTTCATCTTCTCTATCGAGACTTGTAAGGATGCATAATAACTCCTCATCTTGATACTCTGTGTGGAAAATGCAGCAAATTAGGCCTTGGCCTGGAAAGAGAAATAAAAAAGAGAAGTTACAAAAACTAACTCCATAAAAATCAAGTGAAAGACACTAGGCCGATGGGGACCTACACGGAGGTCTGGTACTAGCGTAATGTTAAGTGGCATTTATGTCCGATTAGAATGCTTCGTAAACCTTCGAATTGGTGTTTTGTACTCAAGTTATTTGCGTGTTTGATGTGTTTTGTAGTGTTTTTGCATTTGAGTCATAGTTGGAGGAAGGATGAGGTTTAGAGTTGTTTTGATGCTAAATTAGTGTTGGGAAGGTGCCTCGAATATTCACTCGTTGATCACCATCAGAAATCAGCAAATAAAACAAAGTAATTCATTTTTTCCAGAAGGTCAGCGCGCCCGTGCTGTGATAGCGCGCGGCCGTGCCAGTTTGTCAGAAGGACAGCGCGCCCGCGCTGGGAAAGCCAAAATCTGAGAATCCTGATTCTTGTTTGATTCTGATTGTTGGAGGCCCAGGATGATTCTACAACATATATAAAGCCTAAATAAGACGTTTTTCATAACGGAGATAAGGAGAAGACATCGGGAAGACCTAGGAGCACAAATACAACAAAGGAGAAGAAAAGCTTGTTTATACTTGTGATTCTTTAATTGAGTTGTAATCTTGGACACTTTTTTTTTGTTTGTTGAACCTATTACTCTTGTTTAACGTACTTTGATTATTATTCAGTTTATAAGGACTTAGTTTATTATACCATGCTTTCATCGGAACCCACGGTGATGATGAGTTCGGTTATGGGCTAATCATTATCGTGGGGTTCTAACGGATTTACTTATGGATTTCAATAGTTAATTTGTTTCGATACCTTAGTGTGTGGTGATTGTATGATATCCTTGTATTGGTTGTGCTTGTTCGTCTTATGAGCATCGCGAACTTATAAGATAGCGTGTTAATCTCTATTGAAGCGAAAATGAATATAGGGGTTTAGAACATGACATACTAGCGTAGGTTCATGTATTTGATATGCATGATTCGTAGGTAATTTTAACCATCTTACTTGCCCTATGTAATCACGATAGATAACTTGCGTATTAAACCGTTATATTGTCAAATTCTATAAACATATAGGGTCTTGTTAGTCCCTAACAATGCAACAAGAATTACATAAGGGGGGTTGAATGGAATTCTTGAAACTTTTTCTCAATTATAAAGTGTTCTAACTTAAAATATATATGTCAGTGTTTTGATTTGCAAAGTGCGGAATGACAAGTTAAATATGAATCAAAACACAAAGTAATAAAAACACAAGTCTTTAAAACTTTTTGGTGGATTTGAATGTATCCACCTGATATATATATATATATATATATATATATATATATATATTAAGAGAACCCTGTGAAGCTTGAATAGCTCACAGCTGCTTACAAATAAGATCAACTAAACTTACAGAGAAATGCTAAGGATACAACTTACAATTGTTTCTCTGAGAGAATACTTGCTTAGTCTTATTGTTGTTCTATTTGATACTCTTGGTTTATATATCACCAAGATTACACAGTAATAAGACAAGATAATAAAACAAAACCTATCAAGTCTAATACTATACTGCTTCACTACTCTATTCCAGCATCTTTGAATATCTTCATAATAGCATGGAAATGGCAATGCTTCTTTTTTCTCAAAAACCCAGTTGAATAGGCTTCCACATTCCTTTTGCATACACTCGACGCATGTGACTGTGTTGCCACTGTCAACAGATGTTTGAATTGATCATCCATCGGGTTACCTTATTGATCATCCATCGGGTAGCTTTGTTGATCATCCGTCGGGTAGCTATTTGGCACTTGACTTCATTTTATTTATGCAGAATTACAAGACATCATCTATGTACAATTAATCAACCTATTCTGCATATCTAATTAAAGTTAACATGACTTATATGCTACTACAGAATCTATACAAAGGTGTTTGCAGAATTGTGCTACATGACTTATTTTTATATAAGCTACTCACTCGATGGATGTCAAATCATCATCCGTCGGGACTATATTGAGTCATCCGTCGGGACTATATTTGCTTATCCGTCGAGTGCTACAAAATACACTAAGTTGAATCTACTAATGTGTTTTATTAATGAAATCATCAAGTTCACAACATATTCCCAACAATCTCCCCCAATTTATGTCTACTAGAATTGTAGCCATAAATTAAGAGAAACTTGATGATAACAAAACACTCTAAAAATACAAATTTACATGAAAGTAGATAAAACTGTAAAGTGCTGCAAATAACAAAACGTACAAAGATTTTCTCACAGTCATTTTCAAGGTGCTCCTCTAGCCTTACCATATTGATCTATTTCCTTGATGATCTGGATCTCTTTTCAAGCTTTTTGTTATTTTCTTCTATCTGATTTTGGAGCTGTCTGTGGAATTCCAGTTCATGAGATTCTGAGAGATTTAGCATTCCTTGCATTTCCAAAAGAGTCTCATTGCTAGAGCTGCTCAACTGGTCTTCTAATCTGAAGAATCTTCTAACTCCCTTATCATCCATGAATTCCATCAGCCAGTAGGGCCTTAGATGCACTCTACTTTCAGTGTAAGGAATAGTTAGAGTCTTTGGGAGTGCATATTTGGCTCTAATATTCCTCGGTTCTTCAATATTCTTTGGAACCAATCTTCTAGCTGTCACATTGAATCCAAAGTTCTTCTTAAATGATGAATAAACCTTTAGCAGCACATATTGGCTTTCTTGAAGGATCCTGTGAAGTGGCTATTGTATCTATTTTCCTCCCTTGTACTTGAATACTAACCTTTCAGGTAGATACTTGTAAGCATCAATCCCTCTAACTTCTTCCAGTTCATCTAGATAGAGGTTTGAATCTGAGAATTCCTTGATGTCACAGATGTACATAATGTCTCCCTTGTTGACTTTAGTTTGAGCTTTGGTTAGGGACTTAGATCTGAGAGTTGAGGGCTTCACTTTCTTGACTGCACTGGTCTTTGTCTTCTTTGGCTTCATGAAGTGAGGTAGATTGAGTTCACGTATTGGTAGACTATCCCAGTCTATTGGCTCATCCTTTGGAATGATAGGTTCACCATGAAAATTCTTAGATGGATCTATCTTGAATTCTCCATGTGCCATAGAGGGCATGGATGTTTAAGTTGTTGCAGATGTAGACTTTTTGGGAAACTGATCTTCCAATTCCTTTTTATCAAAGTCCACTTTTCTCTTTGCATGAAGTTTGTATCTAAAACTTTTTCTCTGCTGTGATTCTTCTTGCATTTTCAGTTTCTTAGATTCAGTGGTTTCAGATGATTGTTTAGGAATTTGTTGTGTAGGTTTCACAGCTTGCAGCTTGGCCAAGATAGCAGCTTGCTCCTTCTTTTGTTTAACCCTTTTAGCATCTAGAGCAGCTTGCTTCTTTTCTTGCTTCAATCTTGCCTTTTCTTCTCTTTTTGCTTCAGCAAATTGAGGGTGTCTAGCCACCACACAAATTTCCTTACCATTCCTGAAAACCTTGGCAATTCTTCTTTTCAATGCTGAATCAGCTAGATCCTTGTAGAATGCAATAGATCTTGATAGCAGTTTCTTTTTATCAGGCTTTGGTGTCTCATACACTGTATCCAAAGGGTTCTTTAGAGAAGGTTTAGGATAGTTCACCTTTGGCTTCAAAATTAGCTCAGCCTTTGGAGGTTTGATGCAGGATGGCTGTCCTCTTTCCATATTATTCATTCTCATATCATTCACAGAGATTTTCCTGACTTGAGAGTGATGAATGGCTGATTTTTCTGGCTTCTTTGCTAGCCCAAACCTCTTTTGAATATCCTTATCAATTTTCTCCCAGTTGATTGGGCTTAACTGCTTCTTTTCAGCTGCTCTCAATATGGCTACTGCTTCATTAATCAGATCAATATTGTCTTTACTTGGTGGCTTGGTGAAAGCAATTGTAGGCACAATTACTTTGCTAACTTGAATATTAAGTTGTTGCTCCCCCTCACTTGAGCCACTTGAGCCTTTCTCCCCCTTTTTGTTATCATCAAGTTGTGTGGGAGGGAGTTGAGCAGCCACCAACTGTTGGAGTAGTGCAATCTAAGTTTCTTGATTGTTAAGTATCTTGGCCATTAACTTCTCTACAGCAGATATTCTTGAGTCCATGGCCTCAACTTTCCTATTGAGATCAGCCTCCTTCCTTAGCTTTTGAACAATTTCAGTCATGGTGGTTGCAGGGAGTCTAACATCCATCCTTTCTATGACATCTTGCTTGACTTCAAAAATTTCTTGCTTGATTGCATCCACACTCTGACTGTGTTGTAGGGCCTGAATTTTATGCAGCTGGAGTGCTTCAAGATGTGCTGTGAGTAGCTTCTTTATGCTGGCATTAGTAGATGCCTGAATGGCTGCTTGGGTGTCATGAATTAGCTTGAATAGTGTTGATTGGAGATGTGAGTAGGAGCATTCTTTTATAAGCATCCAGGCAGGAACATCTGCATCTCCCCCTATGTCCATGCTATCTTCCTCATCATCCCCACCAGCATCCCCATAAGAAGTTTCATCCAGTTCAAAATCACTGCCAATGTTGGAAGGCATAGCAGTGATGCATCCTTTGCTCTTTGTAAAGATTGTGTAGTATGCACCAAGTTCAGCAATCTTTCAGCCTCCTCATTGCCCTGTACAGCTAGAGTTTGGTAAGCTTTCACAGGGTGAGTAAATGTCTCAGCATCCAGGGAAATGGAATTCATAACAGCTTGATATTCTTGCTGAAATAGCATTTCCCTTTCTGCATTATTGACATTCATTGACTCACTTGCAATGGTTTCTATCCTTATCACTCCTGTACCGGCATTTCTCTCATGATCTCTCTTTTTTTGCATCAAGGTCTCACCTTGGCTCCCCACCCTCATACCCTCACCTTCACCATCTAAGGTGGGACTCCTCACACTCTCTTTTGACAGTCCTGAAGAAATGGACTGCATTGGTTCACTCTTTTCCTCTCCTTTTTCCTGGGAGAAACCCAGACTCTCACTCATTTCACTCCCATCCCTCAGTCCTAGGAGTGATTGCACTACTACTAAATCTTATGCACTTGTAATAATTGATGAAATTTGATGCTGTGTAGAGATACTCGACGAATAAGGAATATCCGTCGGGTTAGCAGTTTGACTATCCGACGGATAACTGCTGTTAAGCTTATCCGTTGGGATACAATCACTACTCGATGGATGAACAATATCTATCGAGTGAGTAGTAACGAATGAGTGTGGAGTGGAAACTATTGTAGACTCGGTGCAGATTGATGAAAATTTTGGCACAGATGTCTCAACAGTTTCAGAAAGAAATGGCAAGTGAGCCAACAAATCATCTAAAAGAAGATGCTCACTTGCTTGGATTTTTTGCTTCTCCAAAAGAGTTAAAGATGGAAGAATTCGGAAGTGATGTGTTTATCATGTCAACATCCAAAAAGTATGTTGGAGAATTTGGTGTTTTAGGTGCTTCTATTATTAAAGATTTTGGCTGTGACTCCACATTTATTGGAGCCACATCAACCTGACTTTGAGAAGGTGCAGTGACTGTGTCTTTAGCACCAGTTTGCACAGTGTGTGAACCCTGTGCATCCTCAAGGGTCTTTGATTTCTTCTTTCTAGTATAAGTTTGGGGTGATCTTGTGTCCCTTACCCTTTTGGCATGTGCTCTTAGTTGAGAGCTATGTTCAATAGTCACATCCTTTTGGGAGGATACAACTAGTAATGAGCTTATATCCTTATTAAGCACTATAGTTTGTTGGGAAACTGCAGTGTGGCTAGGATGGGAAACACTCACCTCTCCAACCTTATCCTTAGGGTTTCTTTGATATTCACCCTGTCCCTCACCTTTCTTACCCACCTTCACACTCCCCTCTTTTGGTTTGGTGGATTTTACAACTGGCAACTTTTGAGAGACACCAGAGGGGGCTTTCTTTGTCTTTGTTTTTGAAATTTTGGATTTGGTAGCTTGGGTAGGCAACTGTTGGGTCAATGAACCAGTTTCCATAGCTACACTTGAATGCAAAGAAGTTTGTGAGGTTGGATGAGTAGAGATAGTTGAAATCACCTCACTTACCTGAGGTGCCTCCATAACTGGAAAATAGAAGAGTGGCACATCTTTGTGATGGTTTGCCCTGTTCAAATATGCAATGATTCTCCTTTCTTGAACCCAACAATCTAATTTGTTGGTTGGGTTCTCAAGCACAATATCCTCAGAGAGGTGGTTAGCAAGCATCATTAAAAATCTAGCATAGTAAACATTTTTACCCCTCTTATTTAGCTCCCCTAACTTAAACCCCAACTCAAATATGACAAGATCACTAAAGTTGAAAAATTTATCAGTTACTAGCATGTAAAGCATGTTGAACATAGAGATATTAACTGAATCAAAATTGCTAATTTTACCAGAAAATACCTTAGTAACTACATCACACAGATAACTCCATTCCTTCCTAAGACCCAACCTTCTAATTTTACTTAATTTAGAAGTAGAGAGTGCATAGCCCATGGAGTTAAGCATATTAACAATGTCAGTGTCTGTGTGTGGAGAAGTTACAGTATTATCAGGAATTTTGAAACATGTTTTAACAATATCACTATTAACAAAGAATTCCTTACCTTTAATAGTGAAAGTGATAGTCTTATCAGTTGAGTTATATGTTGCAGTCGTCCATATTTCTTCAACAACCTCACAGTAAATGGTGGGTGATTCTAGCATGGCATAGCTGAGTTTGCAGTTCTTCACAAAATCCATCATTTTGTGGTAGTCGCCAGACTACTGAATCCCCTTGTTCACTAGAGCCATGAAGTTGTTCTTCTCATAGATAAATCCAGTTTGAGATATGATCTTGACGACTGGTGCCATTGTTAGAGAGTGAAAATTGCAGAGAGAGAGAAATGATAATTGCTTTTGAGAAAGAGATAAGTTAGAGCAGATGATTTGAGAATGATAAAAGAAAAGCAATAAAAATGAATTATGCTTTTATACTATCTCAAAAATAACTGTAAAAAATAATAAAGTAAAATAAAGTAACCAATTAGAATTGCCCAAAATAGACGTTTAAAAAATAAACTGCAAAAATTCCATCAATTATTCGTCGTGTTATGCTTACAAACTGTAAGTATACCCGATGGATAATGTTTAGAGAATCAACGGCTAAGAATAAGACAATTTGATGGATGAGGATAAATCAGTTATCCGTCGAGACATAAAATATTCCAGAAAAATAATTGATTTTGTTAGGTCACACACACACTGTAGAGGGGGTGAATACAGTGTACAGTACACTCAAATCGAACTTTAAGAACTTAAGTAACAGAAAACAAACTTTATTGAAACAATAAACTCTATTACAGTATGGAACTATTACCTCTCAGTGATGAACAAATTTCACGAGAGCTGCTAGGGTTACAATGAATAATCTTGTCTAATAATGATAACACTTATAGTGTAAACCCTATGTCTGTGTTTATATACTACACAGTTATAAGATAATCGCTAATTGATATGGAATATAATTCTGCTTCCTAAAATATATCAATCAGATATCTTTTCTTACAAGTATTCCATTCTTTACGGAATTCCTTCTTCATGCATATCTCTTCTTATGTTTATCTTGATCTTCTTTCCTTTAATCAACTACTGTCCTTATCTGATTGTCCTTCAGCACTTAAGTTCTGATATCTATCTTCTGATGATTATCTCCTGATAACATAAGTACTGATATCCTTAAGTCCTGACTTCCAGTATAAGTACTGATCAACAGTTAAGTACTGATTTATCCTGTTCAAATAAGATCTGAAAGCTAAACATAAAACATATTAGCCATGACATTATCAAATATATCTAACAATCTCCCCCAACTTGTAAATTAACATAATATACAAGTTTAACAGATATTTGATGATGTCAAAAACATTAAGTACAAATGCATGAGAATTAGACTAGATAACTACAACTTACAGTCCTTAAAGCTTTTACCAATTTCAACTTCTAATAACAACTTCAGTCTGTATAAATATCAGTATTTAAGCAGTTGTAGATCTTTGACTTGGCTTCATCATTTTCTGATCTCTCTGATGTCAGGAGTTGTTCTGAGATAGTTCTTCAACAAACATTTCTCAGCATATCTTAGTTCATCAATCATTCTCCTTTTAACATCTTTAAGCTCTGCAGTATCTTCACCAGTTTGAAAGATTGCAGCTCTGAGATCATTGATCTTTGCTTTTCTCAACTCCTGATCTAGTCTTATGACATAAGCTTTTTCAGACTCAAGATTAAATTCAAGTCCCTTAATACCAAGATATGTTCTGATCTGTGCAGTATTAGGCTTCATATCAACAATATCACCATTGTGATCTCTGTACTTTGGAACATATATGCTGTCAGACTTAACAGAATAAAGCCTTTTCTGTCTCTGAATCTGTTCTTTTAAGTAGTTTGCAGCAGTCTCTGTTATTCTGTCATCCACTTGAAGTAAGAAAAGTACATGCTCCAATTCTTCAAAATACTTCAATGGAATGGCATTTTGTCTTATATGATAAACCCTACCATCTGTCATGAAATACAACATGATGTATTCTTTCAAGTAGGTATGGTAAACCATCTGTACAGATTCCAGTTGATTCAATCTCTCAGGAGTTGCTCCAATACCTGGTTCACTCAAGGAAGTTGGATCATTGGTAGTGTTGTGTACTCTTCTTTCATCAGCACTTCCCAATCCAGTTTTATCTCTAGCTTCCTTTCCAGTAACTACTCTTGCTCCAAAACCACTTGCAGTAGTCTTCAAAGATTGAGTCTGTTTTGCTTTAGTAAATCCTGGTAGGAGTGTCTTTGATCTATTTTCTGATATCAAGTTAACTTGAGCTCTGTCAGAGGTTACTTGCTTCTTCTGAATATCAGAACTTACAATTTCTTGACTCTGAACAACTTGAGCCATGTCAGAGGTTGTTTTAAGAACTTTTCTTGAAGTCAGAGCAAGATCATCCTTTTCATCAGTAATTTCTTCTTCCTTAGGAGGTACATAAACCTTGATAGGTTCACCAACCTTTTCTTTACCCTTGGATCTTGGATCTATCTGTGGTTGTGATCTAGCCAACGTTGCTTCAGTATGTGTCCTTTCTTTGATCACAATGCCTTTGAGTTTTGGAAGTGAATTTTTACCAGAAGCTTCAGATTTAGATGTGACTTTCTCTAATTTAAGTCTAGCTTCTTCTTCCTTTAAACTTTCCAAGTCCATTCCTGGATTTTCTTGAAGAAATAACTGTCTTGACATTTCCTCATCAAGATCTAGAAGTTCATCAGAACTTATCCTTTTACCAGCAGCAGAACTTATTCTTTTCCCAGTATCAGAACTTGTCCTGTGACTAGCTTGTCTTGATGTAAACCTTCTACCTTGACTATGACCGCTACCCATTCCAGAGTATCCTTGATCATCATTTTCATCATCCTTTCCTTGCAGTGTCTTGTTAGTGTTGCATTTGGACTTAATTACCTTCTCCCCCTTTTTGGCATCAGCAGGTAGTAAAAGAGAGATAAGTAATTCCACTGAGGATTGGATTTCAGTAAGTTGCGATTGCTGAGAAGCTTGATTTGTAAGAATGTCATCAATCTGAGCTTGTTGTTTCTCTTGAGTTTTCTCAATATAAGCAATCCTGTCAATGGTAGGTTGAAAGAACTTTTCCTTATCAATTTTCCAAACTTGTTCTTGTTTGAGAAAGTTCTCCTGAATCTTGTGTAGCTCTGCATGAGTAGTTGAATGAAGACCTTGTAGATGTTTAAAACTCAATGCAGTGACTCTAAGCTGGGTTTTTAAATCATCAGAATTTAACATTTCATCAGCTTTAGTCAAGTGCTCAGCAAGATGTATTGCAGTTGGAACACATGAAGCTGAGTTCCATTCCTTAGTCCACTCCTGACCTGCAGGAGTTTCACTCCAAGGTACTGGTGCAGCCCCGGTAACAAACTTCTTTACCAGTTCAGACTTAGGAAGAGTCTGTTGAGAAGTATGTCGTGAAGGACCTACTTCATCAGCATCTACAGTTGGAGCAGCATCACCAGTATCTCCAGTATTTGCAGCATCAGAACTTAAAGAATCAGTATCTTCTGATAAGACAACAGTGTGAGTAGCAATAGAGGCTTCAGCATCCTCTAATTGTTGATCTGATACTAAGTTCTGATCAACAACCATATCCTGATGCTCACCTAAAGTCTGATCATCAGCATCTTGATGCAGAGAAGGTGTTGTTAATAACTCTGGAGTTTGAACAGCATCAGTAATATGTGTTGTGGAAGGATTATTTGCTGTTGGAGCTTCTAAGAGAAATACTTCAGACACAACCAAGTGTTGAACATCAATATCAGCACTTGTGCCTGGATCAACAAGAGACACAGATGGTGAGTTAGCCTTGTCAAATACAGCTTCCTGAGATGGAGTTGATGGAGAAGAAGTGACTGGAGCAAATTCCTTGTCTTGTGAGATCAGAGATTCCTGATCCCCTTCCTTAGCTGCTTCCTCTTCATCATCTGAAACTGGCCTTTGTGCCCTCTGTTTCTTGTACTTCCTTGTTGATTTGGATTCCTTGGGAGTTTCAGGAACTGTCATTCGTCTAAGCCTCTTGAGAAGCTTAGAACCCCCAATTTCAGAATCCTTCTGAGAAATCTCTTTCTCAGCTTCAGTTACAACATATTCTCTAGAAGAAACCTATTCCTCAGAATCAGATTCATCTCTCAATGCAATCCTCCTTCTCTTTTGAGATGTTTGAGGAACATTCTTTGTCCTCTTTGGCTTGGAAGATGAAGGTTTCACAGTAGGTGTTGAAGATGAAGGTTGAGCAGTCTATGAAGTGGAGAGATAGGATTTGAGATATGTTCTGAGGGTAGGTTGAGTAGAATGAGAGGTAGGTACTGAGGTTGATGGATTTTGGGTGTTTGGAGTTGGTTGGACATCAGAGTAAACAGATCTATAAGTATCAGGATCAGCATTTACCAGGATCTGTTTTACAGACTTAGGAATCTGTAATGGTTTAACCACTTTTTTCTTAGTATCAGCATTTACCAGGTCATTAAAGTATCGTTTTGCAACCTTAAAAGGTGGGGTTTGAGTGCTGACTAAATGAGGTTCATCAGTACAATAAATGTAAATAAGTTGACATAATCTAGCAAAATAAACAACATCTCGATCCTCTGTCATCCTATCCCCAATAAAACCAATTAAAGTAGTTGCAAAATCAAAATGAGTTTGATGGATAATTGCATACCCGATGTGCTGACTCAGAATTGGGATAGCATCAAAATTTGAACATTTGTTCCCAAAAGCTTTGGTGATGCAATCAAAGAAGAAACTCTATTCTCTTCTGATATTAGCCCGTTTCAACTGTCCAAGTTTCAACAGACTCTTTTCATATCCCAATTCAGCCATTAACTCCCGAAGGGCTGAGTCCTCTGGAATTGAGAAATTACAATCTTCTGGAAGATGTAAAGCCCTGCGTACTGTACCAGGAGTGACTACAAAGGATGAATCACCCACTTGGAAGATAATACTGGGAGTTCCACGTTTACCACCATCATCAAAAAGTCCAGTCCTCTAAAGCCTCAGAACTTGTTGGCTTGAAAAGAATTCAGGCTGTGTTAATGCATACCCAACCTCACTATGTGCAAGAAGATCTTGCACAAAGTGCAATTCAGATGGAGCTTCAGTGTGATCAAGAACTGCAGCATAGTTGTTGGGGACAAACTTAGCTCCATCAATGATTAAATCCTTTGGTGCCATGTGAAAAAAATATGAGAGTCAAGTATGCCTGTTAGGTGTTTGAGATAATGTCTGTATAAAAAACCAACGTGAGAAATAAAGAGAAAGAGAGTAAAAGTAAGGAGAGAGATAAAATATTAAGAAAATAAAAGATTAAAGAAATCTTCTCTCTGTTGTACTTATACTCTGAACAAAAATGTTACCGTTGGACACCTGTCAGACATGCAGTAATAACGGACAGTTACTGGGCTCGAGAAAACAGGAATCATTACTTACCCATTTGCCTAGTTTCAAGGAAAAACCGTTCCATTTATCAAGAAAAACAGTTTTAATTCAAAATTTAAACCGTTATCACTGATTGAATTATTTTTCACTGCATCATTGATATTCTGAAAATACATCACATGAAAATGACCAAGAAAAATTAGATAAGTAAGTGCTGAAAATGAATCAGAACTTAATATAAAACAAAATTTATATAGTCATCAGAATATCCATCAGGATTTATCAATACAAGATAAAATAACTCAGAGACAAAATCTTGAAGAAAAAAAAACTTTCATTAATATATCAAGACAATACATTTATGAAATGGAAAGTACATCAATACTTATACAAGATTTTCCCTAAGCTTCTAAACATAACATCAATAGCCTTAGTCCTAGCTAAGAAGCCTGACAAAGCTGATGCTGAAGAAAAATAGGAAGAAGACGAGATTAAGTCATCTTCTTCTTCCTACTCTCGACAAACAGAATGGCGAGTCGGATGATTCGCTCTTGCTGGCGGAGACGATGAAGATGAAGTTCTCTTCGAACGGCCACCAGATCACGTTTGATAACCTCTGGAAATTGAATCCAGAGATTGTGAGGAATGTTGGTGATAGGGTATGGAGTTGGAATTCCATTCAAAAAGACATGAACAATCTCATCACCATAATTGTAGAACCAGCCAAATTCAGCCATTTGTGATGATAAGTGAAAAACGAGAGTGAGTTTGTGATAAAAGTGTGATGGGAAGGCTGATGTGAAGTGGTTGCTTATATAGGCAAGAGAATGCCAGGAGACGCAAAGAAATTGAATGCTGACAGGTAGAATTAATTCTACCTCGTCTCCCTAGACTTCAAAAAAGAATAACATTCATTGGAAAGAGGAATCATGGTTTAAACCGCACAAGAAACAAGAAACAGTGGACTGTTCAAGTACGAATACCATTAATCCTAATCATAGTGACTAGTAATCTTCCACTTCAACATATTCTAGTTCGAACTGAGACTGTTACCAAATTTTATTCACAGATAAGCCAAGTAAAGGAATAGACTGAGAAATCAGAACTTAGACCTATACCAGAACTTAACAGTCATCAGAACATAATTTCTTAACTCGAAAAAGGAATGCCCATCTTAGTAAATCCTCATACAAGTTCTGAGTTATAGACTTCAGAACTTAATCATCAGAACGTGTAACTAGAACTTGTCCTCAGAACTTGTGCAACAATGACACAATGACTGTTTATCTACAATAACATAGATCACCATAGAAATTTTCATCATTCAGATGGAGTGATTAGTGTGTGCATTAAGCTAAATAACAGACAAAGAGTAAAGTCTGATTCACGTCAGTACATCTTAAAAATAAGGCATAACTAAAATTTTGCTAAAGAGCTGTCATTGTCCTGAAACCTACTGATGAATGAGTTCATGCTTGAGTCCACCTCAACTGTTTTTTGCTAATTTTATGCATCTTTTGAAATTCTATTTTACAGTGGCTTCTCAGTGTAAGTGAGTCACGACTGTTTATCAGAATTTATGCTATTATCAGAGTATTTCTCCAGTAATCATAGAGTGTGAAAAGTCACCAAGAAAATATTTTGCTTTTCTAATGCATATCTACTTAATACCAGCAATGCACTTGGGTCGTCCCTTCCACATTTTTACTCTAGATCTCAAAGGAGTACCTGATTTTATTCTTTGATCTTTTTGCTTTTTCTTTTGATAAGTGAGGTTTATCAGCACTTAGTACATTCAGCAGTTTTACTAGTATCAGAACTTAACAGATGAGTAGCATTATTCTAATTTGTGACTTAGTAATAAGATATACAAAGTAAACTTAACTAAGCTCAATTATCAGAATTTGCTTATGTCATAGGGTTTCCATTGAAATAATTACTTCTTACATGGAATCATTTGTTTATTGAAGACTACTAGGTCAGTATCTAGCACAGTTATCCTCATATGATTGAATAGGTACTTGAACAGACATATTACTTATTAGAGTTTAGAAACATATATCAGACAACAGTCAGTACTTAAAGACATTTATCAATTAAGCACAGAATACACAATGAGATTAATTCTGTAAATACTGAGCATAAAGTCTGATAACACAGAACAAGACTAAGCAGATTTAGAGAAAGAACCTGAAACCATTCCAAGTTCATTTACCAATCTTGTAAAAGTAGCTTCACACGGTGGTTTTGTGAAGATATCTGCTAGTTGTTGATCTGTGGGAACAAAATACAATTCCACTGTACCTTCATCCACATGTTCCCTGATGAAGTGGTACCTGATGCTGATGTGCTTTGTCATTGAGTGTTGAACTAGATTACCTGTCATAGCAATAGCACTTTGATTATCACAGTAAATAGGGATTTTGAAATATGTTAACCCATAATCCAGTAACTGATTCTTCATCCAAAGAATCTGTGCACAACAGCTTCCTGCAGCAATATACTCTGCTTCCGCAGTTGATGTGGAAATTGACTTTTGTTTCTTGCTGTACCAAGAAACCAATCTGCCTCCAAGAAATTGGCAGCTTCCACTTGTGCTTTTCCTGTCAATTTTGCAACCTGCAAAATCTGCATCTGAGTAACCTATTAGTTTAAAATCTGATTCTCTAGGATACCATAATCCCAGAGCAGCTGTTCCTTTAAGATACTTAAAGATTCTTTTTACAGCTGTTAAGTGAGGTTCTCTTGGATCTTCTTGAAATCTTGCACAAAGACAGGTAGCATACATGATATCAGGTCTACTAGCAGTTAGATAGAGTAGAGAGCCAATCATACCTCTGTAGTCAGTAAAATCTACTGATTTACCGGTATCCTTATCCAGTTTTGTCGCAGTGGCCATTGGAGTGGATGCACTTGAACAATCTTGCATTCCAAATTTCTTCAGCAAGTTTCTGGTGTACTTGGTTTGACAAATAAAAGTGCCTTCCTCATTCTGCTTGACTTGAAGGCCCAGAAAATAGCTAGGTTCCCCCATCATACTCATCTGATATCTTGACTACATTAGCTTGGCAAACTTTTTGCAAAGTTTGTCATTTGTAGATCCAAAAATGATATCATCAACATAAATCTGGACCTGAAGTAAGTCATTTCCATGGTTGAGATAGAACAGTGTTTTGTCTATTGTCCCTCTGTTGAATCCACTTTCCAGAAGAAACTGAGCTTAAGTCCATAAAGTGCTTTATCAAGCCTGTAGACATAATCTGGATGTTTGGTATCTACAAAACCTGGAGGTTGTTCAACATATACCTCCTCCTCCAATTCTCCATTGAGAAAAGCACTTTTCACATCCATTTGAAATACAGTAAACTTTTTGTGAGCAGCATAAGCCAAGAATATCCTTATGGCTTCTAACCTAGCAACTGGTGCAAATGTTTCATCATAATCAATTCCCTCATGTTGAGAATATCCTTTTGCAACCAGCCTTGCCTTATTCCTTGTAATTATGCCATCACTGTCAGTTTTGTTTCTAAATACCCACTTTGTACCAACAACAGATCTATTCTTTGGTCTTGGTACTAGGGTCCAGACTTTGTTTCTTTCAAATTCATTCAACTCTTCCTGCATTGCTTGCACCCAATCAGCATCTTGAAGAGCTTCTTCCACTTTCTTTGGCTCAGTCTGAGAGAGAAAAGAATTGTAAAGACATTCATTTGAAGTACCTATTCTAGTTCTGACACCTGCATCAGGATTTCCAATTATCAAATCAGGTGTATGTGATTTTGTCCACTTCCTTGCAGATGGAAGGTTTTCTCTAGAACTGGATGCTCCCCCATGATCCATGCTATTTTCATTTTCATTTTCTGATGCTCCCCCTGAAACTATGCTCTCTGAGTTGGATTCTTCAGTATTTAGATTTTCAGCACTATCAGAACTTGGCTTATCAGAACTTGACGAATCAGAACTTGAAGAGCCAGATGCATGTTCTGATGTTTCTTGAGATGTGGTAGGATCTTGAGTATGCTCCCCCTGCATAGGTGCATCTTCCTTTGACGTAGTTTCCACAGTTTCAATAACATCAGAGTTTAATCCATCAGAGTTTATAGTATCAGGACTTAGACTATCAGGATTTTCTGTATCAGAATTTGAGTCTTCATTTTCAAATCTCAGCTAATCATGGTCAATGAAATCTTCAAGACCAGTAATCTTTTTGTCATCAAAAGAGACATTGATATATTCCATGACCACTTTTGTTCTCAAATTATAGACTCTAAAGGCTTTTGTGGAAAGTGGATATCCAACAAAGATTCCTTCATCAGCTTTTAGATCAAACTTTGATAGCTGTTCAGGATGAGTCTTGAGAACAAAACACTTGCATCCAAATACATGAAAATATTTCAGATTTGGCTTCTTTTTCTTCACCATCTCATATGGTGTTTTTCCATGCTTGTTAATGAGTGTTGCATTTTGAGTAAAACAAGCAGTCTGCACAACTTCAGCCCAGAAATAGGTTGGAAGCTTTGCTTCTTCAAGCATTGTACGTGCAGCTTTAATGAGAGTTCTATTCTTCCTTTCAACAACTCCATTTTGCTGTGGAGTTCCAGGAGCAGAAAATTCCTGCTTTATTCCATGGCTTTTGCAGAACTCTTCCATTATCAAATTCTTGAACTCAGTGCCATTATCACTCCTTAAAACTTTCATAGAATCTTTGACCATTTTATCCAGATGTTTGATATGATCAATCAAGGTTGATGCAGTTTCACTTTTTGTATGCAAGAAATACACCCATGTGTATCTGGTGAACTCATCCACTATGACCAACGCATACTTCTTCTTTGCAATAGACATGACATTTACTGGACCAAATAGATCAACATGTAGTAGATGATAAGGCTCAAGAATTGATGATTCAGTCTTGCTCTTGAATGAAGATTTTCTTTGTTTGGCTTTCTGACATGAATCACAAAGACCATCAGGAGCAAATACTGTGTTTGGCAATCCTCTCACAAGATCTTTCTTGACCAGGTCATTTATATTGTTGAAATTTAAATGAGAGAGTTTCTTATGCCAATTCCAGCTTTCTTCAATTGATGCTCTACTCATCAGACAGATTGCAGAACCATCAGTACTTGTTGAAAGCTTAGCTTCATAAATGTTACCACGTCTGTATCCTTTCAGAACAACTTTGCCTTTAGATTTACTCACAATTTCACAGTGTTCTTCAAAGAAATCAACATGATAACCTCTGTCACAGATTTGACTTATACTCAGTAGGTTGTGTTTAAGTCCTGAGACGAGAGCTACTTGTTTAATTATGACACTTCCAAGATTGATATTGCCATATCCCAATGTTTTTCCAATGTTGCCATCTCCAGAAGAAACACTTGGGCCAGCTTTCTCCACAAAGTCTGATAGCAGGGCCTTATTTCCAGTCATATGTCCTGAACATCCACTGTCCAGAACTAGAATATTTTTCCTGTTGCCCTGCAATCACAAAGACCACTAACTAGTAATTTTAAGGACCCAGACTTGCTTGGATCCTTTGGCCTTATTAAGTTTATTAACATTTGCAGCGGATTTAGCATCAGAGTTTATGTTAACAATTTTCTTATCAGAACTTACATTATCAGACTTTGAATCAGAATTTACACTAGAAGGAACAATGGAAACTTTCTTCAAAGAAGGTTTTATTTGATAATAATCATAGTACAAACTATGATATTCCTTACAAGTATAAATGGAATGCCATAAACTACCACAATGAAAACAAGGATTTTGTGGTTTGTATCTAACAAACTGACTCTTAACTCCTGATTTTGAAGGTAAGGAGTTAATATTCTTATTCTTCCTGCAAAAAGAAGCCAGATGGTTAGAACTTCCACAGTTATGACATATTTTCCTAGGAGCATCAGGAACAGGTTTATAATCATTGCTTTTATTCACACCTTCCTTTCCATTTCTATTTTTCCTAGGTGATTTTACCTTGTTTGCATTCTTAACATCTTTCAGCTTATGCTTAAGCTGCTTCTTTATCATTAAGCCTATGTTCACTTCAGCTGTCTTTTCAGCTGTCTTTTCCTGTTTTAGTTTGTCAGAATTTAATTTCTTTGTAACTTCTGATTTTTCATTTTCAGACTTTACAGTTACAAACTTAACAGGTTTTAACTTTGGCTTTTGCTTATCAACAGACTTAATTTCTTCAGTTCCTTTATCTTTCTTATCTTCTCCATAACCTAAGCCCTTTTTCCAGTTTCCACTACTTAGCAAATTTTGAGTTGTTTTGCCAGAGTTAGTCCAAGTTCTGATAATCTCTCTTTCCTTTTCTAACTCAGTTTTTAGAGATTCATTTAATTTTAGCACTTCATTCCTAACATAAAAAGCATCATCTCTATCCTTCTGAGTTTGATGGAACATGACTAACTCTTTTTCTAAGAAATCATTTCTTTTCTTAAATGCAAGATTTTCAGAAGTTAATCTTTCACATGTTAAAGTTTGATCTCTATAACTAACAAACATTGTTTTAAGATATCTTCTCAACTCATTAATATCATCAGTATGAAAAGCATAAGTAGTCTGAGGTACCTTTGTTTCAACAGCTTCAGAACTGCTCTCAGCACTTTTTTTATCAGCATTTGCCATCAATGCATAGTTTTCCTCACTTTCAGAGTCTGAGGTGTCTGTCCAGCTTTTCTGCTTTGTGACAAGAGCCTTGCCTTTGTCACCTTTTACCTTCTTGCAGTCAGGAGATATGTGGCCTTTCTCACCACAGTTATAGCATTTAACATTGGTGTAATCTCCTCTGTCAGACTTTCCTCCTCTGCCTTCAGATCTTCTGAAATTCTTCTTATCAGAACTTATGCCTTTCCTGGAAAACTTCTTTCCCTTCCTGAACTTCCTGTATACAATCTTTGTGATTCATTTCACCATAAGAGCACACAGCTTCATCATCTCCTCATCAGCATCAGTCTTAGGCAAGCTTTCAGAATCTGAGTCATCATCACTCTCAGAACTTGATGACTCAGTATCAGACTTTATGAAAAGAGCTTTACCCTTGTCTTTCTTTGAGGAAGCTGCTTTGGGGAATTCTTCTTCAGCCTTAAGAGCAACTGTCCTTGACTTTCCTCCTTTCCTCTTGCTTCTTTGTTCCATCTCCAGCTCATGAGTCTTGAGCATTCCATAGATTTCGTCAAGAGTTGTTTCATCAAGATTGTAGTTGTCTCTTATTGTCGTTACCTTCAAATCCCAGCATTCAGGAAGAGCTAACAGGAACTTAAGGTTTGAATCTTCAAGATAATACTCTTTATCAACCAATGACAAATCATTCAAAAGTTTGACAAATCTATCATATAAATTATTCAATGACTCATTAGTCTTTGAGTCAGAGTGTTTATACTCTTGAGTGAGTATTGTCTTCCTGTTCTTCTTAATTGTGTCAGTTCCCTGACACCTTGTTTCCAGAGCATCCCATATTTCCTTAGCAGTCTTGCAGTTGATTACCCTGTTTGACATTACATTATCAATGACACTATGCAGTAAGTGTCGTACCTTAGCATCCTTAGCAATTGATGCTATGTCTTCAGCAGTATAATCACTCTTATCTTTTGGTACGGTCTTTGCTGCTTCACCTGCAACTGCAACAGCAAGCTTGGTTGGTTTGTGAGGGCCTTCCTTGATTCTATCAAGGTATTCTGGATCTGTTGCTTCCAGGAACATGGTCATCCTTACCTTCCATATGGGATATTCAGATGGTCTCAGTATGGGAACTCTGATGGTCTCATACCGACTCTGAATTTGTATCTTTGGTGATTCCTCAATTTTGGTAGGCTTAGTTGGAGTTTCTGTGTCCGACATGATTGTGTTTGGATCTTTAACTGTATGTATGTTAACAGATAGGCTCTGATACCAATTGTTAGGTCACACACACACTGTAGAGGGGGTGAATACAGTGTATAGTACACTCAAATCGAACTTTAAGAACTTAAGTAACAGAAAACAAACTTTATTGAAACAATAAACTTTGTTACAGTATGGAACTGTTACCTCTCAGTGATGAACAAATATCACGAGAGCTGCTAGGGTTACAATGAATAATCTTGTCTAATAATGATAACACTTATAGTGTAAACCCTATGTCTGTGTTTATATACTACACAGTTACAAGATAATCGCTAATTGATATGGAATATAATTCTGCTTCCTAAAATATATCAATCAGATATCTTTTCTTCCAAGTATTCCATTCTTTACGGAATTCCTTCTTCATGCATATCTCTTCTTATGTTTATCGTGATCTTCTTTCCTTTAATCAGCTACTGTCCTTATCTGATTGTCCTTCAGCACTTAAGTTCTGATATCTATCTTCTGATGATTATCTCCTGATAACATAAGTACTGATATCCTTAAGTCCTGACTTCCAGTATAAGTACTGATCAACAGTTAAGTACTGATTTATCCTATTCAAATAAGATCTGAAAGCTAAACATAAAACATATTAGCCATGACATTATCAAATATATCTAACAGATTTTATTAACAAATAGTATACCGACGGATGATCAAATTCGATGGACAATGATCATCCGTCGAGATGTAAATTTTGACTTAGCCAAAATTTCATCCATGACTGAAAAATCAATTAAATTTCTGGCTGCATTATAACTTGCAAATTATCTGTGAAGATTCAAGAGTAATTAAGCATACCTAACTCACTTACCAACCTTGAAAAGGTGAATTCATCCAGTGGCTTGGTAAATATATCTGCAAGCTGTTTTTCACTTGGAACAAAAATGTAGTTCCACGGTACCATTCATTACATGTTCCCTTATGAAGTGATACTTGATGTCTATGTGCTTTGTTCTTGAATGTTGTACTGGATTTTCAGTGATGACAATTGCACTTATGTTATCACTGAAAATAGGAATCCTTTCCACTTGCAGACCATAGTCTAGCAATTGGTTTTTCATCCATAAAATCTGTGTACAGCAACTGCCTAGCAGCAATATATTCAGCTTCAGCTATAGAAGTAGAAATTGAATTTTTCTTTTTACTGAACCAGGACACAAGCTTGTTTCCTAGAAATTGACCGGTTCCTATTGTACTTTTTCTATCAATTCTACAACCTGCATAATCTGCATCTAAATAACCAGTTAGTTCAAAACCAGAATCTCTAGGGTACCAAATGCCAAGTTTTGGTGTTCCCTTCAGATACCTGAAAATTCTCTTAATAGCTACTAAGTGAGATTCTCTAGGATCAGCCTGAAATCTAGCACACAGACATGTAGCAAACATTATATCTGGCCTACTAGCTGTTAAGTACAGAAGTGAGCTCACCATGCCCCTATAACTTGAAATATCCATGGACTTTTCAGTAGTGTTTAATTCAAGCTTATTACAGTGGACATAGGAGTTTTTGCAGATGTGCAATCCATTAGATCAAACTTCTTTAAAAGATCATAAATGTATTTAGTTTGAATATTCCATCACTAACTTGCTTAACTTGCAAACCAAGAAAGTTAGTTAGTTCTCCCATCATGCTCATTTCATACTTACTTTGCATCAATTTGGCAAACTTTTTGCAAAGTTTCTCATCTGTAGAGCCAAAAATAATGTCATCTACATAAATTTGAACAAGTATGCTAGAGCCATTAACATTTCTAAAGAATAAAGTTTTATCTACAGTACCTCTAGTGAAGTGATTCTCTAAAAGAAACTTTGACAAAGTGTCATACCAGGCTCTAGGTGCTTGCTTCAGTCCATAAAGTGCTTTCAAAAGATAGTAGACATATTCTGAAAAATTTGGATCTTCAAAACTAGGAGGCTGACTGACATAGACTTCCTCCTCCAAATCTCCATTCAGAAAGGCACTTTTGACATCCATTTGATAGACCTTGAAATTGGCATGGGCTGCATAGGCTAAGAAGATTCTGATGGCTTCAAGTCTTGCAACAGGAGCAAATGTTTCATCAAAATCTATTCCTTCTTGTTGACAATAGCCCTTAGCAACCAATCTAGCTTTATTTCTGACTACTATGCCATTTTCATCCATCTTGTTTCTGAATACCCATTTGGTGTCTATTGGATTCTTTCCTTTAGGCTTGGGTACCAGCTTCCATACCTTATTCCTTTTAAAATTGGTTTAGCTCCTCCTGCATAGCTAAAACCAATCAGGATCCAACAAAGCTTCTTCTACCTTCTTTGGTTCTTCCTTAGATAGGAAACTGCTATATAGACATTCTTCTGAGTTTCTCTCCTTGTTTGAACTCTAGAAGATACAACACCAATGATGATCTCAAAGGGGTGATCCTTTGTCCATTTCCTTTGTTGAGGTAGATTAGCTCTAGATGAAGAGGCCTTATTGTTGTCTTGATGTGTGATTGAGTTTTAATTATTGGAAACTCCCCCTGAGTTTATGAATCTTTGATTTGAGAAAGGGGAACTTTCTGTAAGTGAATTTTGAGTACCGACGGATAAAGCTAGTTGTCTCCCGATAGATAAAGCAGATTGTCTCCCGACGGATGAAGTATTTTGTAACACAACAGATGTTGAATTTTGTGCTTCATTGGTAGAAGATTTTTCTGCATTATCCTTTGATACTATTTCTTGATCACTTTCATCATCACTGTCATCACTAACCATCTCCACATTGTCAAATTTGAGGCTTTCATGGTAATCTCCATCTTGTAGTCTTCAATCTTTTTATCATCAAACACAACATGTATTGATTCCACAACAATGTTGGTTCTTAGATTGTAGACTCTGTATGCTTTACCAATAACATATCCAACAAAAATTCCTTCATCTGCTTTAGCATCAAACTTCCCATTCTGATCAGTTTGATTTCTCAAGATATAACATTTGCAGCCAAAGACATGAAGAAAATTTATAGTTGGCTTCTTATTCTTGAACAATTGATAGGGAGTCATGCATTTTGCTTGATTAACCAGAGAAATATTCTGAGTGTAGCATGCAATATTTACATCTTCAGCCCAGAAATTATGTTGGTAACTTAGATTCTTCAAGCATTATCCTTGCAGCTTCAATAAGTGATCTTTTTTTTTCTTTCTACTACTCCATTTTGTTGTGGAGTTCTTGCTGCTGAAAACTCATGCAAAATCCCATTTTCTTCACAGAATGCTCTCATGACAGAATTCTTGAACTCAGTTCCATTAGTCACTCCTGATTCTTCTAACTTTGAAATCAGGATGATTGTTAACTTGCCTTATATGATTGATGATGATTTCACTAGCCTCATCTTTGGACTTAAGGAAATATGTTCGAGAGAACTTTGAGAAATCATCTACCATTACTAGGCAAAATATTTTCCTTGAGATGGACAACACATTGACTGGTCCAAACAAATCCATGTGTAGCAGTTGCAAAGGTTCTTCAATTGTTGAATCAAAGCTTCTTTCTGAATGATGCTTTAATCTGCTTTCCCTTTTGGCAAGCATCACACAAGTCCGTCCTTAGAAAACTCCACTTGAGGAATGCCTCTAACCAGTTCTTTCTTTACAAGTTCATTCATGGTCTTGAAGTTTATATGGGATAGCTTCTTGTGCCATATCCAACTTTCATCTTGACTTACTTTACTGAGAAGACAAGTAACAGATTCTGTATTTGATGAGTTGAAGTCAGCTAAGTACACATTCCCTTTTCTCACTCTAGTGAGAACCACTTTGTTGCTCCTCTTGTTTGTCACAACACAGGCTTCTGAGTTGAAGGTTACTGAATTGCCTTTATCACACAGCTGGCTGATACACAACAAATTGTGCTTGAGACCATCCACTAAGTCAACCTCCTCAATGATGACATTGTCTTTTGAAATCAAGCCATATCCCACAATATAACCCTTGCTGTCATCTCCAAAAGTAATACTTGGGCCAGCTCTCTCCTTGAATTTTGTGAGCAGGGTAGAATCACCAGTCATGTGTCTTGAACAACCACTATCCAAGTACCACAGATTCTTTCTGTTTCCCTGCACAAATTAAAATCAAATCAAGTTGATTTTGGTACCCAAGTTTCCTTTGGTCCTGCCTTGTTAGCTTTCTTCTTTGTTTCTTAGGTTTGATCTCATTTGACTTGGGGATATCAGATTCATCGTTAGTCATCTGAGTTAGACCTTTGAAACCATTCATTAAAACAGAATTATCATGCACATTTTGATTAACAGGAAATGGCATGCTATTAGCAAACATGTTATTCCAGTAGAGCATGCTAAATGGCATTTGAGGCATACTAAATGTAGCATAATAAGGATTAGGTGCAAATGGCATGTTAGCAAATTGTGCATTCATATTCTGTGTAGACATAGCATTCACAGGCATTAGAAGGCATGGCATTCATGTTGAGAAAAGGAGGTGGCACAGATATGGAAGTAGGCATGGTAGTTTTCCAATTAACAGACAGATGATTTACACTACCACACTTAACACAGTTTTTTCTTGGAGCATACTTATCAGGTGTGTAGTTGTTATGTGTGACGCCCCAAAATCCGGGGTCAGGAATCTCGGAGGCCACGCCATCTAAACTACTACAAACCATATTTTTCACACTATAATATATAAATACTCACACTTTACGACCCCATACTAATCACATACACACTCTTACATGTTATTGTCTTGGAAACGAACCATTCATAACTAGAGTAAACCAACCATAAAGTGATAGTTATTACAACCCAAATGTAATTAAGTCTTACCGGGGAGTAACCTTTAAGTAAGGCTAGTCCGTCGGTCAGATATGCGTTTCTTGTTTATTACCTTACATAAGTCATACTTATAAATAAGCCGAACTAAAAACAACTGAAAAACCAATCCAGCTTATTCGGACTACCTGTGGTACAACACCAAACAATCTACGGAACAGCTGGCCATTTCCTACCCATTTCCTGGCTGTGGTTCTCATGGTAGGCATCTTGATTCACTGTTGTGTTGTGTCAATTTAAGAAAACAAGTGTGAGCTATAATGCCCAGCATAATAATGTACAGTATGAAACTGACTGTATGATAACTTACGTAAAACATCATATATGATGATTACGTTTTATTCGAATTTAGTTTTTCCTTGGTGACACACACCTTCTTATAAAAACAATTCTTTAATGGATTTTATTATCCTGCGAATACCTTAATAGTAAACCCAGCACCTAAACTTGGGTTACGGTATTGCATCACAATTCCAATTGGAAGAATAGGACATTCGTTGGAGCCACCGCATACGATGATCAGTCGTACTACCATAAAAGTAACCTTTTCTACATGTAGATGGACGATTCCCTTTAATTATTGGTTATCACCCTGGCCGCATTCGGGCCTTTTCTGTGTTCGTCCCTCTCAGGTACACACTTCGCGTCTATCCCTCTCAAGACACGGTTTTGCGCCCATCCCTCTCAGGTACGCATACTCCACATGTTCATCAGTATATAAAATACTTTCTCATGTGGTAGTAAATTGGTAGTCTCCCCAGTCCACGAAATACTGAAGTCTACCCCTTCTTGTCCTTGTAAGAATCTCATCATATATATGGAACTTATATTGTTCCCCAAGCATATTGCTTGTTGATAGGTACACTTGGATATGTACGTATATATATGTACTTCCGATAATTTTTGGAGGAAGTACTAAGGATGTGAGTTGACCGTTGTCAACATATTTGTTATATAAGGGGGAGTTTCTTTTGAAACTATATTCAAAATATTTAAATAAGTCGAGATAATATTCTCCGACGTTCTGAAATTATTCGAATGATTTTTCCGAAAATCAGAAAGTATTTTAAATCAGGATCTATTATTTTTAAATCATAAATAAACCCTTTAATGAATAACAAATAATTAAATGATAATCGATAAATAATTAACCTCGAATGAGTTTACTCTTTAAAAGAATATTTAAAATACTATTCCTCAACTAGTTTATGTCTACGCAATCAATAATCTTTAATGTTTAATCGGTTTTGAAATAAATAATCGTTGGAGTATACTTCTCCCATAATAAAGGAATAACTATAATATTTATTATTCGAATAATAAAATATAGTTGAGGGAATATGATCGTTGGGAAATCGTTTTAAAAAGTTTGAGGTATTTTAATGTTTCGTAAGTGGACGTTGAGTCCCTTTTAAAACGTACTATTATGGACTTGTAATTGTCCTAATATAACCGGAATGATTCCCGGATTTTCGTCATAAAATCCCGACCGACTCTCGTTCTTATAATTATACATCACGCTTAAAGCGGAAATATATATTTTACGATACATATACTTATCGTACAACATCGTTATATTATGCAAAAATTCAATAACTATATATCATGGCAAATATGGTATTTATGCAATGATAATAAAACAATCCTTTCACAACACAAAAGTAAGTGGAGTTGGGTTCGTAAACTTTCTTGGGTATCTCGAGGTGGAGGATACTCTAGGTTCCGCTCGAAAATCTATAATCATAACATAATTCACTTTGTTAGGTCCCGTTCTAATTTACGGCTATCCGCACTCATGCGCTAATTATTATGCACCCTCTCAACTTATTTTATCCTTATTATTTCTTTAAGTCCTTATTCACATCATGGTCGCTTCATTTTTCAAAGAATCTTAAGTTCATTTCATTTTCGCCGTCGGCTCCGCTTATGGATTCTACGGTTTTTAATCGCGCGGTCTCTGCTCCGATATTTATATAAAATTGAAAAATCATTATTTTCACTTGAAATTTTTATGCCAGTTAGGAATCTCAATATGCTACTCTCTGTAAAAAATTTCATTATATATGAACACTTTTAAGTAGATCCTTTATATTTTCAAAGTTCGTGATTTGTAGCAATTTTTGTCGCGTAAATCACTTTTAGTAAAACGGTCATAACGTTTGATCCGTAAATCAGAATCAAGCAATTCAAGCACCTAAATGATCCTTATAACATTGTATATCATAATCAAGTGTTATTTTTCAATAAACTATAGTTTACATCTTCGGGACTTTCTGCAGAAACTTAAAATTACGTTTTGTTCGTTTTAACGAGATTACGTTTATGATCGGAGTTTCGTTTACGCCTTAAATCTTTATACTACCACCAACAATCACCATATCATCATAAACACACTAAATCCTCTCAAGAACATCATGTTCTTGAGGCAACAATAATCAACCTTAAATCTACTTAACTAAACATCAAGATCTTAACAATATCACCACTAAAACTAGGTTTATAACTACATACTAAAAGGATCTTGAATTTGAATCTTAAATAAAGTTGGGTCAAAGATTTTTACCTTTATTGAAAGCTTGAGATGTGTTATTGAGGATGGTGGAGTATTGGGAGTGCTTGGTATGGTTTTTGGAACCTAAAACCACCATTGAAATCAAGAAACCAAAGAAGAGTTACTATTCATGCTATTCACTAGAAACTTTCTTGATTTTATTTCACCCATCAAATCTTGATAAAAAGAGATCAAAGAATTATCTTACCTTAGTTTGGTTGTTAGGAAGCTTGAGAATTAATGGGAGGATTTATCCATGGCTAGAACTTGGAGATTTGATTTTGAATTCCTTGGTGAAGAAGAAGAAGCCGAATGGAAGAAATGGGGAGAGAATAAGTGTTTTTATGATTGCTTCCTTGGTTGCTTCTAGGAAATTATGTTGTTAATATCTTATATTGATTTGATATTCTCTAGTTTAGAATCCTAGGTTTATTCTTGTTGCCAAATCCATGGACAAATCTAAGTAGCTTCCTAGTTTACAAGCTAAGCTACTTGTTTTAGCTTCCTTAGCTTACTATTTCATTAGCCTTGGTTGATCATCCTATATCTAGCTCACTATTTGATAAAGTAACCATGGTTACTTTATTACCATGGTTAGTTAGTGCGTTACGTTTATTTAATCATTTACGCGTTCGCTCAGTCGCTTAAATGTTTTCGTAATACTTCCTCGTAAATGGTTCGCGATGTAATTCCTTTCACATTTATTCCTTATGTTTTGAATTATCATACTTGGATATAAATCCGTAGGGTTTTAATCTTGTAATTATATTTGGATTCCCGTAATCCTCGATGAGTCGTAAATATGGTCGTTTTTCAAAGTTCATTTTCTTCAAAAACTAATAGCGTTAACATACACTCATTTGGTACGTATAATCTTAATATCAACTCCAAAACTCATTTTCTCACGCATTGCATAGTGTGGGCTCAAAAGTTTTTTTCCCGTCCGTCAGGTTACTATTTATTAAACGTTTTACAAGGTCTCAAAAATTTGAATTATTACAGTCTTCCCCTCTAACAAGGATTCTGTCACGGAATCAATTAGAAAATAAGTGGGGGTATCTATTCCTCATTGCGTCTTCAAGTTCCCAAGTTGACTCCTCAACATTTTGATTCCTCCACAAGATTCTAAATAGCTTCACAGTCTTGTTCCTCAACACTTGTTCTTTTTGGTCCATTATCCTTACTGGCTGTTCGATGTAGGTCAGGTCTGGTTGTAAATCTACCTGCTCGTATTCTATTACATGTCGTGCATCTGCATGGTACTTCCTTAACATGGACACGTGGAACACGTTGTGCACTTGTTGCAGATTAGGAGGCAAGGCGAGCTCGTAAGCTAGAGGTCCTATTCTCCTCAAAATTTCACAGGGTCCTATGAATCTGGGACTCAGCTTCCCTTTCTTCCCAAATCTTATCACTCCTTTCCACGAAGATACCTTCAATAGCACAGAATCTCCTACTTCATATTCCCTATCCTTCCTAGTCAGGTCGGCGTACTTCTTTTGTATGTCCTGAGCTGCTATCAGTCTTTTCCTGATGAGTCCCACCATTTCCCTGGTCTGTTAGACTAACTCTGGTCCTAATATCTTGTGTTCTCCAACTTCATCCTAACATAGGGGAGAGCGACATCTCCTTCTGTAAAAAGCTTCATACGGGGGCATTCCTATGCTAGCGTGATAGCTATTGTTGTAAGAAAATTCGATCAGGGGTAAGTGGTCATCCCAATTTCCTTTGAAATCAATGGCACATACTCGTAACATATCTTCTAGGGTCTGAATAGTCCTTTCGCTTTGTCCATCAGTCTGGGGGTGGTAAGCGGTACTCATGTTTAGTCTAGTGCCTACGCATTCCTGGAAGCTTCTCCAAAATCGGGAATTAAACCATGGGTTTCTATCTTACACTATGGCTACAGGAACGCCGTGTCTCACTACAATTTCCTTCAAGTAAATATCCACCAACTTTCTACGGTGTACCTTTCGTTGATTGGTAGGAAGTGTGCGGACTTGGTCAATCTATCTATGATAACCCATATGGTGTCGTGATTGGTCTTTGTCCTTGGTAGGCCTGTCACAAAATCCATGGCTATATGCTCCCTATTTCCATTCCGGAATTTCCAGGGGCCGTAAAAGTCCACTAGGTCGCTGATGTTCAGCCTTCACTCTCTGGCATGTCAAGCATTTGATGACCCACTCTGTTACTTATCTCTTCATGTTAGGACACCAATAATATTCCTTAAGGTCACGGTACATCTTCGTACTTCCTGGGTGGATTGAATATCTGGAGTTGTGCCCTTCGTGCATCAGCTCGTCCTTTAACTCTTGCACATTTGGTATCCAAATTCGGGACACGTACCTCATGATCCCTTTCTCGTCCTTCTCGCATCTCACTTCCTCGCCGGTCATTGTTCCTCTTTCTTCACTCATCTTCTTTTCCTGACATACTCGTATTTTTTCAGTCAGTTCCGGCACTAGCTTAATCTCAAATAATCCTTCTGTTCCTTTACCGGTCATTCTCACGTCGATTTCCATTTTCTCAAATTCTTTAATTAACTCCTCTGATGTCATCATCATCTTGAGTCTTTCCTTCCTACTAAGGGCGTCAGCCACCACATTGGCTTTACCCGGGTGATACAAAATTTCACAGTCCTAGTCCTTAATCAATTCTAACCATCTCCTATGTCTCATGTTCAGTTCCTTCTGAGTGAAAATATATTTGAGGCTTTTATGGTCTGTGTAGATCCCGCATTTCTCACCGTATAGGTAGTGTCTCCAAATTTTTAGGGCAAACACTATGGCTGCTAATTCTAGATCAAGCGTCGGGTATCTGCTCTCATACTCCTTCAATTGTCGAGAGACATACGCTATAACTTTGCCGCGCTGCATAAGTACACATCATAATCCTTTAAGCGATGCGTCACTGTATATCACAAACTCTCCCTTTCCATCGGGAAGAGTGAGCACTGGTGCCGAAACTAGTCTCCTTTTCAGTTCCTGAAAGCTTTCCTCACATTTCTCTGTCCATACGAACTTTTCTGTCTTCCGGGTAAGTCTAGTCAGTGGACCGGCTATCTTAGCAAAATCTTATACGAATCTTCGGTAATATCCTGTTAAACCCACAAAACTCCTAACCTCTGTTGGGGTAGTTGGTCTTTCCCAATTGGATACGGCCTCTATTTTGGCAGGGTCAACTAAAACTCATTTGCTACTCACCACATATCCTAAGAACTGAACTTCTCTTAACCAAAACTCGCACTTCAAGAACTTGGCATATAATTTCTCATTCCTCAAGATTTCTAAGACTATCCTCAAATTTTCTTCATGTTCTTGCTCTGTCTTTGAGTAGATCAGAATATCATCTATAAAAACTATCACACATATATCTAGGTACTTTTTGAACACTCTGTTCATCAAATCCATAAAGGTTATGGGTGCATTGGTTAGCCCAAACGACATTACTAAGAACTCATAGTGCCCATACCTAGTGCGAAAAGCAGTCTTCGGTATATACTCATGTTTGATTTTTAATTGGTGATATCATGTTCTCAAATCTATTTTGGAAAAATGTACAGCTCCCTTGGGATGGTCGAATAGGTCATCAATCCTGGGGAGAGGGTACCTATTCTTAATAGTCAGCTTATTCAATTCTCGATAGTCTATGCATAATCTCATACTGCCGTCCTTTTTCTTTACGAACAGTACTGGCGCTCCCCATGGCGACACACTGGGTCTTATCATTCCATTATCTAATAATTCTTGCAGTTGAGAAGCTAATTCCTTCATCTCAACTGGGGTTAGTCTATATGGGGCCTTGGATACTGGTGTCGTTCCTAGTGCTAATTCTATAGCGAATTCTATTTCCCTGTCAGGTGGTAACCCTGGTAAGTTCTCTGGAAACAAATCCTCGAATTCGTTCACTACGGGGATGTCCTGTATAATAGGGACTTCCTTCTTGGTATCTACCACATAAGCCAAATAGGCATCGTTACCTTTCCTTAACAATCTTTTTTCCTGTAGAATGGTCAGAAATTTCTGGTTCTGTCGTTGACCTTTAAACACTACTTCTTTTTCATTTTACACTCTTATCTTTACCCTCTTCCATTCACGATCTATTTGCGCTCCATTACTGGATAACCAATCCATCCCTAATATTACATCGAATCCTCCCAATACAAATGGGATTAGGTCAACCTCGAAGACCTTCCCTTGAATTTCAACTTGCACTTAGGGTGTACTTGTTTCACAGGGATTATTTCTTTGTTTGTTATTTCCACTTGTAATACCTCACGTAAGGGTACGGCGTTAAGTTTTAACTTTTTAGCAAAATCTTGAGATATAAATGACTTGGTTGCTCCAGAATCAAATAGGACATTTGCATGCTCAGAATTTAACAAAAGGGTACCTGCTATCACGTCAGTATTTCAGACAACATCCTGAACAGCCTTGTTGAAGGTCCTAGCAGCTGGGGGTCGGTTGGATGCATCTTTGCTCATCCCTGAGGCTGGGGGCTTCAGTGTCGGGCAATCCTTCCTCATGTGTCCTACTTTCCCATATTGGAAACATGTTACGCTAGGTTGGTTGCAGTTGTTGGCAAGGTGTTCGGTTTGACCACACCTATAGCATTTCAAAGGGGCTCTCACCTAGCTGCACACTCCAAGGTGTCTCCTCTTACAGTTTTGACACTCCGGTATTGGGGCGTGGGGTTGGCTATGAAATGTTGCCCTAGATTGTACGTCGCCTTGGCCAACACTTTCACTTGGGTCTCTTCTGAATCAGGGGCCTCATGCAGGTTGGGACACCACTCCCCCGACGAACCTACTTGGAAGGCTCCTGTTCCTGGTTCCTATTCCTAGGCTTCCTATCTTCCTCTTCCTATTTTCCTTTTCCTTCACACTCTGCTCACTGCCAGCTTCAACAATCGAGGCTTTCTGTAATAAGGTGGCATAGTCTGTCAGCTCTAACACCGCCACTTGGTTTTGGATCCATTGTTTCAGACCAAGCTGAAACCTTCGCGCTTTCTTTCCTTCGGTATTCACGAACTCCGGCACAAATCTCGACAACTCAGTAAACTTGGCCTCATATTCTGCCACAGTCATCTTATCCTGTTTCAACTCCAGAAACTTAATCTCCATCTGGGTCTCCATAAACCTAGGGAAATACTTGTCTAAGAACAGTCGGGTAAATCTATCCCATGGGATCACAGCATCAGTCTCTAGGTTTCGTTTGGACTCCCACCAGTAGTTAGCTTCTCCTTTCAGTACGTAAGAAGTGAAAATGGTCTTGTTTCATTCCTATACACCTAGTATCTCGAAGGACTTTTCTATCTCTTTGAGCCAGGCCCGTGCTTCAACGGGGTCGGCAGATCCTAGAAACTCTGGGGGTTTGAGAGATTTGAAGGACCCTAAAGGCAGTGGCTGCAGTCTGTTGGGTAGCATGTGGCTGTGGTGGAATAGGCTGTTGGTTCAGATTTTCTCTTAACAGTTCCATAAATTCATTCATGGGGTTCCCTCCCTGATGGGTATCCTCAGCCTCTTCTTCTACATATTCTCCCTCATCATATTCATTATAGTCCAGGTCCTCTTCACTTTCTTCATTTACTACTAGGTCAGGTTCATTCCGTTGTTGGTTAACCGATTCTGCGGGTTGTTCCCTGGTTCCTCTTCTACGGGGTGGCATTGTTCTGATAATGAAGATTTGTCAATATAGTTGCAATTATTACAGTTGGATTAATTATTCATGTGTAAGCATGTCATTTATTATCTAGCATGTTTTTATAAAGTGCAATAATATGGACATCAATTTCTTAATAACTGCTAGATATATATTCCATAAGGTCTCCCACTTATATCTGGGGGACAAAACAACTAGCTGAGTTCATACATGCCTGATTATAATACATCATTACTTATCCTAAATACTGAAATGTAAATACATAAGTCATATACCCTGAAGGGCTAGGAACGCTATCTATTACTAGCTATCCTATCAAAATTGGTGACAAGTCACCCAGCCTTCTTGAAGGTCCATATCTAGTCACTAGTCCCTCAGTCACTGTCACTGTGCATGAGGTCACGCACCCTCCTCATCACTCCTGCCAACATCAGCTCTGCATCAACTATCGGGATGTATCCTCTAATCGCTGTCATCCTCATCTGAACCCGGGCACGGAGCTCGATCCCATCAATCTCTCTGCGGGCTATGGCTGGGGAAGTAGCTCTGAAATCCCCTGGGTATCCTAGTTTGATGGCTCTCTCAGTTGTCAGTGCTTGGCATAACTCCACAATACGGGTAGATGCCGCAATGATCTCAGCGTTAAGCTGAGCCACCATCCAGTCGTGTACAGCTACATGTATGGTCACCGGGGGTGGTAGAGGTGAGTTTGGGTCGCTAGAGGATATATCGTAAGCCTCGTAGACCTGTGCATATATTCCATCCTCGTCATCATCATCAGTATAGGGCATATGGCTCTGAATCCCTGGGGGTGGGGTAGGAGAGCGAATGGTCGGGTGAGGGTACATCTCTACATCCCTCGAGCCTACGCCATCTCCCTGGGTCATCTCAACATCACCAGCTATGGGGAAAGGAAGGTCGGTCTCCTCCTCCGGGACATCCTCAGTAGGGTCATAATCTGAGTCATCAATGGGTGGGTCCTTTGGCTCGGGAGTAGGGTCACGCTCAGGAACCATAACATCATCAACAGGGTCAACCTCCCTCATAGGCTCCACTGGTACCTGACACAATAGGCAAGGTGTTACTAACTTAGAGTCGGAATTCCCTTGAGGGTAAAAACTGTCAAGACTACCCGTGTAGCCCGACAACGAACTTGACTTGAGCTCTAATTGATTATTTATTATCCTTATATCTACGTATTTTATATCCTATCATTTCCAAGATTTGATAGCCTAAGGCTCTGATACCATTTCTGTGGCGCCCCAAAATCCGGGGTCAGGAATCTCGGAGGCCACGCCATCTAAACTACTACAAACCGCATACCTCACACTACAATATATAAATACTCACACTTTACGACCCCATACTAATCACACACACACACTTACAGGTTATTGTCTTGGAAACAAACCATTCATAACTAGAGTAAATCAACCATAAAGTGATAGTTATTACAACCCAAATGTAATTAAGTCTTACCGGGGAGTAACCTTTAAGTAAGGCTAGTCCGTCGGTCAAATATGTGTTTCTTGTTTATTACCTTACATAAGTCATACTTATAAATAAGCTGAACTAAAAACAACTGAAAACCAATCCAGGTTATTCGGACTACCTGTGGTACATCACCAAACAATCTACGGAACAGCTGGCCATTTCCTACCCGTTTCCTGGCTATGGTTCTCATGGTAGGCATCTTGTTTCACTGTTGTGTTATGTCAATTTAAGAAAACAAGTGTGAGCTATAATGCCCAGCATAATAATGTACAGTATGAAAATGACTGTATGATAACTTACGTAAAATATTATATATGATAATTATGTTTTATTTGAATTTAGTTTTTCCTTGGTGACACACACCTTCTTATAAAAACAATTCTTTAGTGGATTTTATTATCCTGCGAATACCTTAATAGTAAACCCAACACCTAGGCTTGGGTTACGGTATTGCATCACAATTCCAATTGGAAGAATAGGACATTCGTTGGAGCCACCGCATAAGATGATCAGTCATACTACGATAAAAGTAACCTTTTTTTACATGTAGATGGACGATTCCCTTTAATTATTGGTTATCACCCTGGCCGCATTCGGGCCTTTTCTGTGTCCGTCCCTCTCAGGTACACACTTCGCGTCTATCCCTCTTAAGACACGGTTTTGCGCCCATCCCTCTCAGGTACGCATACTCCACATGTTCATCAGTATATAAAATACTTTCTCATGTGGTAGTAAATTGGTAGTCTCCCCAGTCCACGAAGTACTGAAGTCTACACCTCCTTGTCCTTGTAAGAATCTCATCATATATATAGAACTTATATTGTTCCCCAAGCATATTGCTTGTTGATAGGTACACTTGGATATGTACGTATATATATGTACTTCCGAGAATTTTCGGAGGAAGTACTAAGGATGTAAGTTGACCGTTGTCAACATATTTGTTATATAAGGGGGAGTTTCTTCTGAAACTATATTCAAAATATTTAAATAAGTCAAGATAATATTCTCCGACGTTCTGAAATTATTCGAATGATTTTTTCGAAAATCAGAAAGTATTTTAAATCAGGATCTATGATTTTTAAATCATAAATAAACGCTTTAATGAATAATAAATAATTAAATGATAATCGATAAATAATTAACCTCGAATGAGTTTACTCTTTAAAAGAATATTTAAAATACTATTCCTCAACTAGTTTATGTCTACGCAATCAATAATTTTTAATGTTTAATCGGTTTTGAAATAAATAATCGTTGGAGTATACTTCTCCCATAATAAAGGAATAGGTATATAATATTTATTATTCGAATAATAAAATATAGTTGAGGGAATTTGATCGTTGGGAAATCGTTTTAAAAAGTTCGAGGTATTTTAATGTTTCGTAAGTGGACGTTGAGTCCCTTTTAAAACGTACTATTATGAACTTGTAATTGTCCTAATATCACCGGAATGATTCCCAGATTTTCATCATAAAATCCCGACCGACTCTCGGTCTTATAATTATACATCACACTTAAAGCGGAAATAAATATTTTACGATACATATAATTATCGTACAACATCGCTATATTATTCAAAATTCAATAACTATGTATCATGGAAAACATGGTATTTATGCAATGACAATAAAACAATCCTTTCACAACACAATAGTAAGTGGAGTTGGGTTCGTAAACTTGCCTGGGTATCTCGAGGTGGAGGATGCTCTAGGTTCCGCTCGGAAATCTATAATCATAACATAATTCACTTCGTTAGGTCCCGTTCTAATTTACGGCTACCCGCACTCATGTGCTAATTATTATGCACCCTCTGAACTTATTTTATCCTTATTATTCCTTTAAGTCCTTATTCACATCATGGCCGCTTCATTTTTCAAAGAATCTTAAGTTCATTTTCATTTTCGCCGTCGGCTCCGCTTATGGATTCTACGGTTTCTAATCGCGCGGTCTCTGCTCTGATATTTTTATAAAACTGAAAAATAATTATTTTCACTTGAAATTTTTATGGAAGTTAGGAAACTCAATATGATACGCTCTGTAAAAATTTCATAATTTATGAATATTTTTAAGTCGATCCTTTATAATTTTTCAAAGTTCGTGATTTGTAGCAATTTTTGCCGCGTAAATCACTTTTAGTAGAACGGTCATAACTTTTGATCTGTAAATCGGAATCAAGCGATTTGAGCACCTCAATGATCCTTATAACATTTAAATCATAATAAATGGTTATTTTTCAAAAAACTACAGTTTACATCTTCGGGACTTTCTGCAGAAACTTAAAGTTACGTTTTGTTCGTTTTAACGAGATTACGTTTATGATCGGAGTTTCATTTACGCCTTAAATCTTTATACTACCACCAACAATCACCATATCATCATCAACACACTAAATCCTCTAAAGAACATCATGTTATTGAGGCAATAACAATCAACCTTAAATCTACTTAACTAAACATCAAGATCTTAACAATATCACCACTAAAACTAGGTTTATAACTACATACTAAAAGGATTTTGAATTTGAATCTTAAATAAAGTTGGGTCAAAGATTTTTACCTTTCTTGAAAGATTGAGATGTGTTCTTGAGGATGGTGGATTCTTGGGAGTGCTTGTTATGGTTTTTGGAACCTAAAATCACCATTGAAATCAAGAAACCAAAGAAGAGTTACTATTCATACTATTCACTAGCAACTTTGTTGATTTTATTTCACCCATCAAACCTTGATAAAAAGAGATCAAAGAATTATCTTACCTTAATTTGGTTGTTAGGAAACTTGAGAATTAATGGGAGGATTTATCCATGGCTAGAACTTGGAGATTTGATTTTGAATTCCTTGGTGAAGAAGAAGAAGTCGAATGGAAGAAATGGGGAGAGCAGAAGTGTTTTTATGCTTGCTTCCTTGGTTGCTTCAATGAAATATGTTGGTGATATCTTATATTTATTTGATATTCTCTAGTTTAGAATCCTAGGTTTATTCTTGTTTCCAAATCCATGGACAAATCTAAGTAGCTTCCTAGTTTACAAGCTAAGCTACTTGTTTTAGCTTCCTTAGCTTACTATTTCATTAGCCTTGGTTGATTATCCTATATCTAGCTCACTATTTGATAAAGTAACCATGGTTACTTTCTTACCATGGTTAGTTAGTGCTGTTATGTTTATTTAATCAGTTTACGCGTTCACTCGATCGCTTAAACGTTTTCGTAATACTTCCTCGTAAATGGTTCGCGATGTAATTCCTTTCGCATTTATTCCTTATATTTTGAATTATCATACTTGGATATAAATCCGTAGGGTTTTAATCTTGTAATTATATTGGGATTCCCGTAATCCTCGATGATTCATAAATATGGTCATTTTTCAAAGTTCGTTTTTTTCAAAAACTAATAGCGTTTACATACACTCATTTGGTACGTATAATCATAATATCAACTCTGAAACTCATTTTCTCACGCACTGCAGAATGTGGGCTCAAAATTTTTTTCCCCGTCTGTCAGGGTTACTATTCATTAAACTGTTTTACAAGGTCTCAACAATTTGAGTTATTACATTATGTTTGTTAATCCCTACTTTACCATTTATATTGTTTTTCCTTTTAGCCTCTATTTTAACCTCAATCTTTTCTAGTCTGTCATTCAATTACTTGATAGACAGATGACCAACATTCACTTTCTTCTCCTTCCTCACTTGACTAGATTCTCTTGAAATAAAGTTTTTGGAAACTGATCCATATTTTTCATTTAACTTGGTAAGTTTGGCTTTACTCACATGTTTGCTCACAGCCGATGGATAAGGATTTATGTCACTCGACGGATAATCCTTTTGATTATCCGACTGGATGACTCTCATCATCCGTCGAGTCCACTATCTGTTAGCAATCCTTCAACCAAATTGGATTCCAGCTTCTCCTCATTCTTCTTCCAGGCTGCTTCACAAAAGGACTCAATACCTTGAACTTTGGTGATTTGAGCATGAACATCTCTAGATGTTTTCCATGCCTTAATCACCTCCTGTTCTCGTTTAAGCTACTTCTTCAAAATCTCTTCTTTCTTCAAGGACTCAGTTAATTCATCCTTATCAATCTTACACTCAATTCTCAGTTTTTCAAATTCAATAAACTGAGAATCTAGCACATTATTTCTCTCACTTAAAAACAAGTTGTCTTTTTTAATTTTAGCATTTTCCTTAGTGAGAGACTTATGTGTAACACGCAAATGATATAATTCTGTAGACATGTCATTTATTGCATCATTACACTCAGCTTTAGATAAATGTGCAAGGTTAGTGGTGATTACCTGATTACTTGAAGAACCTGTCTCTGTTTTATCATAATTGGCCATTAGGGCTAGATTGACATATCTGACATCCTCATACTCATCCATCCAGACCATCTGCTACCCAGTCATTTTCTTGTGTAATGAAAGCCCTTTCCTTTTGTTTGAGCAACTCAAAATATTTCTGTTTATAATCCACAGGCTCAAACTTCTTCATGCTGGAATCTGACTTTCTACACTCACTGGCAAAGTGCCCTGCCAAGCCATATTTGAAACATTTGAATTTTGATTTATCCACCATGTTTCTATTTGGATTAGCTGCTCCAAAGTTCCTCTTGAACTTGAGCTTGGAAAATCTTCTGTAAAGAAATGCTAGATGTTCATCAATATCATCCATATCATCTTGGCTCAAAGAATCTTCATTTTCTGCTACCAGCCCATTGCCCTTGTTTTCACAGACCTTTGAAGTAGATGAAGGGTTTTTAGAACATAAACGCAACGAAAACGTAAATTTAAATTTTAAAAAAAAACGAAACCCTCCGCAGGATCCATGCGAAAAATAATATTTAATTCGTAGTTCAGTATGTTTACCTTAAGAAGCTTTACGTTAATGGAAAGATGGAGGTCTTTAATAGCGATCCAAGAACGATGAACGGAAATCCCTAGCAGCTGCTCCTCAAGTGTGAAGCACTCCACCGGTATCTACCAAGAGTACAATGTGATGGAGGAGGAAGAGGTTGAGAGAATTAGTTGCCTCCCTCTTGTTCTACTTTAGAATTAGGGTTAATTATTTGGGTTGAGGCAAATAGGGTTTATAATAGTATATTTATAGGCAAAATTTTTAGCTGAAAATTTTCCATAAATATTATTATTAACCCTTTAATTGATTATTCTTATTAACCAATTAACTAATAATTAAAACACCTTTTAATCATTAATCCCTTTTCTAAACACTTTAGAAAAATAATTTTCTCACTTGATTTAATTTCCAAAATTAAATTCTTAATTAATAATATTAAGAATTAATTAATTCTCATTTAATCAATTATTAAATCTGCTAATTAATTATTTATTTCACAAATAAATAATTATCAGCCATTATTAATTAATTCCTCCACCATTAAATCATTCTCTTTTATGGTGTGACTCTGTAGGTTCAATATTAAGCCGGTAGTAGAAATAAATAATAATAATAAAACTATTTTATCATTATTTATATAAATTCTCTAATTCATTAAATATGATTAATTAAATTAATCATATTTATTCTACATCGTGAGGGATACTTTTCAGCATATCGCGACTATCCGGATAATACGAATTCACTGCTTAGAATACCAAGAACCTATTCAGTGAGTAGTTACCGTACAATCAATTCCTTCTACCCTGTAATGTCATGATTAAATACAAGGCATGGAACTTATGTCAAGCCTATCTTATTTAATCATTTGCTTTCCCATTCACTATGCTTAGTTCTATTTAATGTAAATTAGAAACTCCTTTCTAATTTCATTCACTCTGGCCAGAGATTCCTGAACTAGCATAAGTGGATCAGCATTAAACATTCTCTTCCTTCACTGGAAGGGGTAGATCCTTTATTGATCATACACTATCTTCGTGTACAAATTCCTATACCCAGTAGAGCCCTTATAATTGTCCCCGGAGACTAAGAACTAAACCAAAGCATAGTTCAGTGTACACAAGATGACTATGATGACCTCAAGTCTAAGGATACTTGTACAACTATCACTATGTGAACAACTGCTGACACGTGAGTGAACTGCATCAGTTGTTCAGCTGTGTGAGTCATGTTCAGTGAACTTATTCTATAATAAGCACCTACATACTAGCTATAGTGTCACCACACAAATATCTATGAGAACAGATATCCTTCATAATGAAGCAAGCATAGTATGTACCGATCTTTGCAGATTACCAATTACCAGTTAGTAATCCTATGACCAGGAAATATTTAAGTTTAGAGTTATCATCTTTTAGGTCTCATTATTATGATCTCATCATAATCCATAAAAAGCTTTACTCTAAACTATGGTATATCTTATTTAAACACTTAAATAGATAAAGCCCGTAATAAAACCAAAACAAGTCTTTTATTAATATCAATGAAATCAAAACAGATTACATAAAAGTTATTCCTAAATCATCATACATGATTGGACTTAGGACACATCTCTTTCAATCTCCCACTTGTACTAAAGCCAATCACTCTGGTATCTAATACCCATCTTGTCTTTATGACAATCAAAGTGACTTTGAGAATGTGGCTTTGTGAGTGGGTCTGCTACGTTGTTATGTGTGTCAACTCTCTTGACGTCTCCTCTTTCAATATAAGAATTCAAGGTATCAATAGGTGATCAGGATATGAATAAAAAGGTTACTATAAAGGTTTGAACAATAATCATATCAAGTCATTACAAGAACAATAATAGGGGTTTCTCAAGAATCAATAACAGGTTCACAAAGAACAATAACTAGGGTTTCTCAAGAATCAATAACGGGTTTACAAGTGTTATAAAACATCAATACTCTATCATGACATTAACAATATCCTTTCAATACACAACTTATACAAGTAGGCAGAGTTACTTGCCTGAATTTGCTTTCCTGTTTCACGAGGGTTGAACTACCGCCACCTAGTACACCTTTCCATTTCCTAGCCTGAATGCCCTCATGCTCCGAATCTACAATCCAAAAATCAAAACCCTAATTAGATTCCCGTTCGACGTTCCCGGAATGCTTAACAATTTCCCATTATCGCAATACCCTAAGAGTACATATACTCAATCATAACACAAAGCACGCTTATACCATAACTCGTATACTTTAACCAAATAGTCAACGAATCATATATTGCATCGCAATTATGACACATAGCATATAATCCTTGTATCCAAACTTTATACTCGAGTTATATTAACAATTATACAATCTCATATCAAGACGACTCAATCCTTCATTTTATTTCATATTATTCGAACTAAAACCATCAAATAAACCAAATAATCTCTAGTAATCTTACATGCATTTACTTTATGAAATCATATGACCAAATCAACCTCTTTTACACCCTTAACCATTCGACCATTACAACCAAACACAATCAAGTGTACTCAATTACAATCACACATAATCAAACACAAATAATCCTCTTTTAGTAACAAGCAAGTACAAGAATCACTTATACAATCAAGTCTCATCCTTATTAATCCAAAAGACGAATCAAAATCACAATCAAAATCAAAATCAAACCTTCTTTTAATTATAAAAAATTCGAACCTAAAATCAACATAAACGCAATCCAAAATTGACATACAACCAAGTAATCATGTCAATTATTACTAGTAGCTAAATCAATTAGCATATAAGCCAACAAAATCAACTTAATCCATTTCAATCATAAGACCCATTCGGGTTTTCAAAAAAACACACATGCATAAATCATTTTTGACATGCAAGGCTTTAAATCACAATTTCAACTCATTTTAACCCTTAACTTAACCATTCAACTTATTTTCTTTACAAATCAAACTAAACTCATGAAACAAATATTTATATTTAATATCAAGTTTAACACTAAAACAATTAAGCAACTCATCATTTAAAATCAAAAACCCCTTTTTAACATCAAAATTTGAACCATCATCAAATAAAACCAAAGAAAATACAATACAACATCCACTATACTTCTTTTATGATTATGCACTAAGAAATTGAGGTTTTCTTAGGTAAAATCAAAAGAAGTTGATTTCAAAAATAGCTTAAACACTTACATGCAAAAAGGTAAACAGATAGAGAATGAGAAATAAGGAAGATTGATGGTGACAACTTTGATTTCCAACTAGATTTAGGCTTTGCATGTAAGAGAGAGAGAGAGGGAGTGTATGAGAGAAGAGAGAGAGCCGAGAGGGAGAGAGTTCGGGAGAGAAGAGAGAAAGAGAGATGAGAGAAAAGAGAGACAGAGAAAGGAAAGAGATAGAATGAAATGGAAATGACCAAACTTCTCTCCTTTTATACTTACAAGTTTGTGGAAAAGAGAAATTACTCTTGTACCCTTCTCTCATTATTAGCACAAAATACATGCAAGGATAGTATGGTCATTTGGTTAAGTTGAATGGATATAGTGGGGTAGGAAATGACACATCTAACCTTCTCTCATGTTGTGAGTGGAAATGCATGCAAGGGCAAGTTGATAATTTAAAAAGAATCTAAATTCTTAATTTCCTTTTATCCTTAATCAAAAACGAATTTGATTAATATATTTTTGAATTAGAAAAGATAAACATGCCATGAATATCACTTTTAGAATATATATCTTGAAATTAGCTTTTCATCCATATTTTTAAAATAATTTTTGAGCGTACGGTTTATTTGTTATGGATTTTACAAGATTCCGCTCAAAATAGAATTATTACTCAATAAAATCATTTTAAAATACACTTATTACGAAATAAATCCGTCTATAATTTTTATAAAGTCTCTAGGACTATTTTGAAGATAACCAAACCAACTTCACACCTTGAACATACTCGGATAATTTTATAAAATATTTAAAGGTTCAATAAACCTTAGTTTAAATCAAATAAATCCCTTAAAATCATTTAAAAATCAACAGAGCATATAATCAAGCATATTTCCAAGCAATAGCACATATTCACATATCACGACTCATACTCCATCACAAAATTTCCCTTTTTATTATTATTATTATTCCCCTTTTCACGTAACGGGTCACGTTCTGCTTGACAGCCCTGACGCTAAGCGTTTCAATTACACTTCACAATCAATCCTCTACACCAACTGACACGTCACTAGAATATAACACTTACTGTACTTAAAAATTTACATTTCACACAATAGCACATAGTTCGCATTTAAACACTTTAATCCCTTTTAAGATGGGTTCCGTTCTACCTGACGGCCCTGGTAACACAGCTTATCCCCTAAGCTGACTCATCAAACTGGAACGGGTCATTTTACGTTCCCAGTTACTAATATATAATAAAGACAATTAACCAATAAAATCATTTATCCCTTTATTTAATCACATAATTTATAATTACACCACAAAATTATACTTTATTCACTTAATCATGTCGCTGAAATTAGCAGTCGTCACACTTGCAACCTTTCCAGAACTCAAGGTGATGGCATTCACCTGTTTTTCAACTTCCCTCTTGCCTGGATTGGCTTCTGTATCACTAGGAAGCGTTCCTGGTGGTCGATTCAATAAGGCATTAGCAATTTTCCCTATTTGGTCCTCCAGAGTCTTGATAGAAATAGCCTGGCTTTTGCATATAAGAGCCTGGTTTTTGCACATAAGCCTTAACTCCTCCAATTCAGATTTTTCATTTGAATATTGACCTGCACCTTCATGAGTTTGTTGTTGGAGTTGTTGTCTTGATGCAAATTATTGCTGAAAACCTGGAGGATTGAATTGCTTGTTTCCAAACTGCTGGAACGGCTGTTGTATCACATTCTGATTGTTGCTCCAGCTGAAGTAAGAATGATTCCAGTTATCAGGATGATAAGTGTCTGGAACTGGGTCTTGCGATCTTTGAAAGTTGCTCACAAACTGAGCCGATTCACTAGATATAGCGCATTGCTCCATGGCATGTGAACCTGCACACAACTCACAAACACTGGTTATCTGATTAACACCTTAGTTAGCCAGAGAATTGAACTTCATAGATAATGCCTTTAGTTGAGCAGTGGTAGCCGAAGCTGTATCCACTTCAAGAACTCCTACTACCTTGCTCCATGACAAATTCAGGGTTGGATACTGATATTCATTAGTAGCCATCATTTCAATTAGATCATAAGCTTCCTCATAGCTCTTTGCCCATAATGCTCAACTTGATGTTGCATCGAGCATGGGTCTTGACTGTGCTCCCAACCCGTTATAGAAGCAATTGATGATCATCCAATCAGGCATTCCATGATGAGGATACTTCCTAAGCATCTCCTTGTAGTGCTCCCAAGCTTCACATATAGATTCTCCCGAATGTTGCGCAAATTGAGTAAGAGCATTCCTGATTGCAGCTGTCTTTGCCATGAGGAAGAATTTAGTAAGAAACTTCTGAGCAAGATCCTCCCAGGTGGTGATAGAACCTGCTGACAGAGAATGTAACCAGCACTTAGCTTTATACCTCAGAGAGAATGCGAAAAGCCTAAGCTTTATAGCATCTTCAGAAACACCATTGAACCTGAAGGTGTCGCAGATCTCTATGAAATCCCTAATGTGCGTATTGGGATCTTCCGTTGGAGCACCCCCAAATTGAACTGAGTTCTGCACCATCTGAATTACGTCAGGCTTGATCTCAAAGGTATTAGCTGTGATCACTGGTCGGACAATACTAGATTGAATGTCATTGATCTTGGGTTGAGAAAAATCCAGCAACGCTTTCGTTGGTGCTGCTGGATCTCCCATTGTAATGAGTACCTGAAACACAAACAAATAAACCGTGAAAGTAAAAGAATCTGAGTCAGTGAACTTTAACGACCACTGATGATAAGCATATAAACTAAAAATTAACACCGAGTCCCCGGCAGCGGCGCCAAAAACATGTTAGGACAAAAATACGTGTTAAAATTCATGCAAGTATACGCATTCATAAGTAGTATAAGATATAAATCAGATTCGTTCCCACATAGACTGGTTTAGGTTAAGTTCAATTTATGCACCTATGCAACAATGCATGGTTATCGCTCAATGCTAAGACAAATAACAAATTGGGTTTTGATTAAACTAAGAGATTATACTAAATAGCATTAACTAAGAGAATTGAGGTTGAATTACTTATATGAGACAAACATGGGATTCTAACTTCATTACTACTTCACTCAAAGTCATTGTTCTTAACCTTAGCATGTGATGGTGATGACAACTAATCAGATAACACGAAACTAGTAAAAGCCGACTTTCATTGTACGAATACCCTACTACCAGACATCCATAAAAGAGATATAAGCTGAATAGACACCAATTATGTTGAGACCCTATATGTCTATATAATTTGACAACATAAAGGTTTAATGAACAAGTTATCTATCGTGATTACATAGGGCAAGTAAGATGGTTAAAATTACCTATGAATCATGCATAACAATTATACATGAACCTATGCTAGAATGGCAAGTTCTAAATCTCTATATTCATTGTCACTTCAATAAATATTAACACGCTATCTTATATATTAGCTACACACATAAGACGAATAAGCACAATCAATACTAGGATATCAATCAATCACTACACACCAAGATATTGAACAAATTAACTATTGAAATCCATAAGTAAATCTGTTAGAACCCCACGATAATGATTAGTTCATAACCGAACTCATCGTCGCCGTGAGTTCTAATGAAAACATGATATTATACAATATAAGAGTACTAGGGTTTAAAGACAAATCGAAAAAAAGCATCAAAGTATCAACTATATTGAAGAATACAAAAGTCTTTTTCTATGTAGCTGTCTTGTGCTCTTCTAGGTCTTCGTATGGCTCTCCCTTCGCTCCTTGTTGTTGAAAACGTCTTTTTATTGATATATATAGGCTCCAGGATAACCAGGACTCTCAAAATCTTCAATTTTGACTAAAATCAAGATTCTGGTAGAGAAACGGGGTGCGGGCGTGCTAATTTCGGGCGCGGCCGTGATTGAATAGTGATTTCAGCGGCGCGGGCCCGCTGGTTCTGGTGCGGTCGCGCTGACCTTCTGGAAATTTTCTAACAATTCTTCTTTTGGCCGTATCTTGAGTTCTGCTCGTCAGAATTAGGCGATTCAACTGCCCACGTGAAGCTAACGAGATTTTCTATAACTTGAGGATGACCTAGAATTTTAATTCTGATCTCTTTTCAGCATATTTCTTTGAAAAGCTCCTTTTTTCATTTAACTGATGCCTGTAATGTAATAACACAAAAACATATCAAAAATACTAACAACTTGAGTCCAAAACACCAACTTAAGCTTGTAATAAAGCGTTCCAAGTAGATATAAAATCCACTTGTCATACTCATGCATCATTTATTTCTATAGATTGTGATTTCGAGTTTGATGATAATGATGTCATTACTAAGGCCACCGTTGACAAGATTCGGTCTTTGCCTGTTTCTGAGAGACTGTGGCCCAATTGTCTCGGACGTTCCATATGTAATGCTGATAAAGTTAATGTTGAGGAGTTTGTTGCTAATTTGAAGAAGTTGCAAACAAAAGGTGAAAGTGGTACTTTGAAAAGAGCTGGATCTAAGAATATTGCACATAGAGCCAGGGGTAAACTAGTCGTCTCTGCTGCCTCAAGCTATCTCAGTCGGTTCAAAGTTTATCTTCTGAGACTCTAGAAAGCCCCAAAAGCAATCAGGACGCTAGAATGAGTACATGACGAAATATGTTAAAGGTATATGTTTTTTCCTTTCTTTCATGACATATCTCTTGTTGGCCTTATCTGTTTGGATTTTTTTGATATCCTGGATTGAACCTTGTTTTTTAATTGTAGGGTTTAATCCCCCCATCATTAAGCCCCTTTTGATTTCTGGCAAGGATTTGTTCAATAAAAGATCTTGTGAGGAAAGATCTACTAAAACCGAGTCATCCAAGGCCCTATATTGTCGAGTCCCTTGTTCAGTCCTCCCATTAGCCCTTTGACTAAAAAGGTTCGAGTCAACCCATCGGTGACCACCATTAGCTCTGATATCCCCATGCCACTCCTGATTTAAAGATATCCAGTTCATGCTGACCCTCATACTTTTGCTCACTTACTTGATGACATGGTGCTCCCATAATTAATGGAGCAACCTTCTGCCAAGGAGCTTGAAGATATTCTTGACAACGCAGCTGATTACTCCTTCCACGTAAGCATAACTTTTCCTTTATTACGTGCATTTCTCTTTTCCTTGTTCATTATATAATGTTTTTTGTTGATAATTATTGACGTATATTTCTTCCTGCTTCGTGTAGACACTCCAAAGTATGTTGGTTTCTCGTGAATTCTACAATCACAAAATTCAAATGGCCAAAGAGCTCGAGGAGGAGCATAAGTCTTGTGTCAAAAGGTTGGAAGCTGCAGAGAACCTTGCCAAGGAGAGGCTAGCTGGTCTGGACGATCTTCAGAAGGAGTTTGACGAATTTTCCACTAAAGTTCAGTCTCTTGAACATGACATGCATTTTGATGCTGAGAAGATAGTGTATCGGCAGATTATGAGGACCAGGGTTTGATAAGTGGCATTTTATACCACTTAGAACGTCTTATAATGGCTTGAATTGATGTCTTGAAATCAAGTATTTTGTGTATTTGATGTGCTTTTTCTAGTGTTTTGCATTTCAGGGTATAACTTGCGTATGTAGGAAGATTTCATCGAAAATAAGCCTAGGAAGTGCTTGGCATTGGTTGTGGGAAGTTAGGAGCAGAATGCAGCAGAAATCAGGAGCAGAATGTGATATTTTCCAGTAGCCTACTAGGCACTGTCTCAGGATCTGGGGCGGCTGCCTGGGAGCTGGGGCGCCCGCCCGAGAAGCTGGGGCGGCCGCCCGGAGACGGGAAATTTAAATCTGATTTTTACACTTCTTATTTTGATGGACTTCTGAGACGGCTGCTTCTTGTGGGCTTCTATATAAGTAATTTGCAGAGACGTTTCATGACGTGTGGTATCAAGCAAGGAGCAAGGAGAGAAGAAAGAAGACCATTTTAGCACATTGCAATGAAGAAGAGGAAGTATACGTTTTCTTGTGATTCTTTTATTCGTTGTAATAGTGGATGCTAGTTTTCTTACTTTGAACCTTATTACTCTTGTGACGTACTCTGGTTTTAATAAGTATTTTTATTAGTTTATATTGTGTGTTATTATCATGTTTTTATATGAACCCATGGTGACGATGAGTTCTATCATGGGCTAATCGTGATCATGGGGTCGTAACGGATTTACTATGGATTTCTTTAGTTAGTTGTTCAATACCTTGGTGTTTGATGACTATATGATATCTAGTATATGTTGTGCTTATTCGTCTTATGTGTGTCGTGAACATATAAGATAGTCTGTTAATCTCTTGTGAAATGACAGTGAATCTTGAGATTTAGAACTTGTCATGCTAGCATAGGTTCATGTATGTGTATGCATGATTAGTAGGTAACTCTAACCGTTTTACTTGCCCTATGTAATCATAATGAATAACTTGTGCTTAAATCGTTATGTTATCAAATTCTGTAGATATATAGGGTCTCAACATAATTGATGCATATTCAACTTCTATTTTAATTGTGGATGCTTGGTAGAATGGTATTAGTACAATGAAAGTTGGCTTTTATCAGTTCCGTGTTGTTTGATTAATATTATCACCGTTACATGCTAAGGGTAATAACAATGATTATTGAAGGAAGTAGTAATGAAGTTATGATCTCATGTGTGTTTGATAGTGTTAATTCAAGTGTTATTTAAGTGTTTTATTCTAGTAGTTAATTGTAGTTAATAATTAGTTAATCAATCTTAAGTGATATTGTCTTGACATTGGGAAGTAATCGTACATTGATGAGTCAGTGTTAATTGAACTTAATTAGTCTGAGTCTCTGTGGGAACGAACTAGAAATTATTCTATATTACTTGTGAACACGTATACTTGCGTAAAATATTAGCGCGTGTTTTGTGCCCAACAAGTTTTTGGCGCCGCTGCCGGGGACTCGACGTATTTGTTTAGTTAATATACTTTCCATCAGTGGTCATTAGGACTCATTGATTAAGACTTGTTACTTATTATTTCCGGTTGTGTTTCAGGTACTCTAGCGAGCGTTTATGCAAACACGTTCTCGCACTCGCAAGAGGACTTTAGATACGGCTGAGGAGACAGACTCAGTTCTTGATATTCAGGAGAAGATAGATTTTGAAGATTCGGATAAAGAGAGTGAGCAGAAAGAACCGATAATCATGGGTGATCGTATAGTTCCAGCAGCAGATCCAGCTCTTATGGACTTTTCTCAACCTAAAGTTGATGACATTCTGTCAAACATCCTTCATCCGGCTGTTTAGGCTAACACTTTTGAAATCAAGTCGGGCACTATTCAGATGGTGCAAAATTCTGTTTCTTTCGGAGGTGCTGTGACTGAAGATCCCAACATGCATATCAGGAATTTTTTCGAGATCTGTAGTACTTTCAAATATAATGGTGTTACTGATGAGGGTATCAAACTGAGGCTTTTCCCATTCTCTCTGAGGGATAAAGCTAAGGACTGGTTACATTCTGAACCAGCTGGGTCCATCACTACTTGGGAAGATCTTGCGCAAAAGTTTCTGGTGAAATTCTATCCAATGGCCAAGACTGCAGCTATGAGGAGTGCTCTTACGCAGTTTGCGCAGCAACCAAAAGAATTTATGTGTGAAGCTTGGGAGCGCTACAAGGAGATGTTGAGAAAGTGTCCACATCATGGTATGCCTGACTGGATGGTGATCACTGGGTTCTATAATGGTTTGGGGGCCCAATCTCGGCCCATGCTCGATGTAGCAGCTGGAGGCGCCTTGTGGGCCAAAAGCTATACTGAGGCTTATAATCTTATTGAAACTATGGCTGCAAACGAGCATCAAAACCCAACTCAAAGGATGATGCCTGGAAAGGTAGCAGGTATTCTGGAAGTTGATGCAGCTACAGCTATTGCAGCGCAGCTCCAAGCACTGTCTTTGAAGGTCGATTCTTTAGCCAACTATGGAATCAATCAGATAGCTATGGTATGTGATCTTTGTGCAGGCTCTCATGCTACGGATCAGTGTTCTCTTGTTAATGAATCTGTTCAGTATGTGAATAATTATCAGTGACCGCAGCAGCCTGTGCCAGCTACTTATCATCCTAACAACAGAAATCATCCCAATTTCAGCTGAAGCAACAATCAGAATGCTGTTCAGCAACCTATAAGTAAATAGTTAAATCCACCTGGATTCACGTAACCTCAGCATTATGCTCAAAGGCAATCATATCCTCAACAAGGAGGTGCTGCTCCACCTTCTAGCGCTGATTTCGAGGAGCTAAAGCTGTTGTGCAAAAGTCAGGTTGTTTCTATCAAGACCTTGGAAAATCAAATCGGTCAAATAGCCAATGCCGTGCTCAATTGTCAACCTGGCACACTTCCCAGCGATACTGAAGTGTCAGGCAGGAAGGAAACTAAAGAGCAAGTCAAAGCTATTACCTTAAGGTCTGGAAAAGTTGCTGATGCTGAAAAGCAAAAGAAGAAGGAGCTGAGGTTGTAGATGAAGAAGAGATGCAAAAGGAGAAAGCGGCGGAACCAAGGAAGACTACTGTTGAACACACTCTGCCTGAGGGTAATACAGGGGAGAAACAGCTCTATCCTCCACCACCTTTTCCTAAGAGATTTCAAAAACAAAAGCTGGATAAGCAATTTGGTAAGTTTCTGGAGGTGTTCAAGAAACTTCACATCAACATACCTTTCGTTGAGGCTCTGGAGCAAATGCCTAGTTATGCGAAATTCATGAAGAGTATTCTTTCAAGGAAGGTGAAACTAGATGATCTTGATACTGTTGCTCTAACGGAAGAGTGCAGTGCTGTGCTGCAACAAAAATTACCTCCAAAGCTTAAAGATCTAGGTAGCTTTACCATTCCTTGCACCAATGGCAAGTTGTCTTTCGACAAGTGCCTTTACGATTTGGGAGCAAGCATCAATCGGATGCCATTGTCTATCTTCAAAAAGCTGAATTTGCCTTATCCAAAGCCCACCTACATGTCTCTACAATTGGCTGATCGTTCTATTACATACCCACGAGGCATCGTGGAGGACGTATTAGTAAAGGTGGATAAGCTCTTCTTCCCTGCAGACTTTGTCATTCTGGATTTCGAGGAAGATAAGAAGATTCCCATATTCTTGGGAAGACCTTTCTTGGCTACAAGTCGTACCTTGATAGATGTGCAGAAAGGCGAACTTACTATGAGGGTGCAGGATCAGGATATGATATTCAATGTATTCAAGGCGATAAAATTCCCTACAGAAGACGAGAAGTGCTTAAAGGTGGATTTGATTGATTCTGCGGTAACTTCGGAACTTGATCATGTGCTAATGTCTGGTGCCTTAGAGAAAGCCTTAGTGGGGGAATTTGACAGTGAAGATGAGGAAGGCAATGAGCAACTACAATATCTAAATGCTTCTCCTTGGAATCGAAAGCTAGACATGTCATTTGAATATCTTGGTAATACTAATCTCAAGAATACTGAGGGAAAGCTCAAACCATCTATTGAGAAAGCACCTACTTTGGAGCTTAAACCATTGCCTGAACACTAGAGGTATGCTTTTTTAGGTGATGCATCTACTTTGCCTGTTATTATTGCATCTGACCTTTCAGGTAGTGAGGAGGATAAGCTATGAGGATCTTGAGAGAATTCAAATCGGCCATCGGATGGACTATAGCAGATATAAAATGGATCAGCCCTTCGTACTGCATGCATAAAATTCTGCTAGAGGAAGGTAGTAAGCCGACTGTTGAGCAACAACGAAGACTCAATCCTATCATGAAAGAAGTGGTGAAGAAAGAAATCCTGAAGTGGCTGGATGCAGGAATCATATATCCTATATCTGACAGTTCTTAGGTGAGCCCCATGCAATGTGTACCTAAGAAAGGATGTACAACTGTGGTAGCAAATGAGAAGAACGAGCTCATCCCCACTCGAACAGTTACAGGATGGAGGGTATGCATGGATTACAGAAATTTGAACAAAGCCACGAGGAAAGATCACTTTCCTCTTCCGTTTATTGATAAGATGCTTGACAGGTTAGCTGGTCATGAGTATTATTGTCTTCAGGATGGCTATTCGGGTTATAATCAGATTTGTATTGCACCAGAAGACCAAGAAAAGACTACTTTCACTTGTCCATTTGGCATGTTTGCTTTTTACAGAGTTTCTTTGGTTTATGTGGTGCACCTGCCACTTTTCAGAGATGCGTGATGGCTATATTCTCTGATATGATTGGAAATAATGTCAAAGTGTTCATGGACGACTTCTCCGTCTTTGGACATTCATTTGATGAATGTTTGAATAATCTTCGTTCGGTGCTAAAAAGGTGTGTGGAAACTAATTTGGTGCTCAATTGGGAAAAATTTCACTTTATCGTACGTGAAGGCATTATTCTTGGGCATAAAGTCTCTAGCAAGGGCCTTGAGGTGGATAAAGCCAAGGTGGGAGTTATTGAAAATCTTCCACCACCTATTTCTGTGAAAGGAATCCGTAGTTTTCTTAGTCATGCGGGTTTTTATCGGCGTTTCATCAAGAACTTCTCAAAAATATCTAAGTCGTTGTGCAACTTGCCCGAGAAAGATGTGCCTTTCAAATTTGATGATATATGTTTGGTGGCATTCGAGACTCTCAAGAAGAGTTTGATAACTGCACCAATAATTACGGCACCTGATTGGACAGAACCTTTTGAGATGATGTGTGATGCGAGTGATTATGCAGTAGGAGCAGTTCTTGGGCAGCGCAAGAATAATCTTTTTCATGTGGTCTACTATGCTAGTAAGACACTTAATGGAGCTCAAATGAACTACACCACTACTGAGAAGGAGCTCTTGGCTATAGTCTTTGGTTTCGAAAAATTTTGATCTTATCTGCTTGGGATAAAGGTGACAGTATTCACTGATCACGCTGTCATTTGCTATTTGGTCTCAAAGAAGGATTCGAAGTCTAGACTTATTCGTTGGGTGCTCTTGCTACAGGAATTTGAGTTAGAGATCAAGGATCGAAAAGGTACTGAGAATCAAGTAGCTGACCATCTCTCTATATTGGAGAATCCCGATTCTACTTCCCATGATCAGACATTGATCAACGGATCTTTTCCGGATGAGCAGTTGTTTGCGGTTCAGGAGGAAGAGCCATGGTTCGCAGATATTGGAACTATCTTGTCAGCAATATAATGCCTCCTAATATGAATGCAGCTCAAAAGAAGAAGTTTCTCCATGAGGTAAAGTGGTACATGTGGGATGAACCATATTTGTTTAGACAGGAAGCTGACCAGATCATCAGGAGATGTATCCCATTCTGTCAGACGGAGGGGATATTACGAGACTGCCATTCTACAGTTTATGGTGGACATTATGGTGGTAAAAAGACAGCAGCTCGTATTCTTGAAGCAGGTTTTTTCTGTCCTACATTGTTTAAGGATGCACATCAGTTCGTTTTAAGGTGTGATCGTTGCCAAAGAGTTGGGAATCTTACTAGAAATGATGAGATGTCTTTAAATATGATGCTTGAAGTTGAGGTCTTCGATGTTTGGAGAATCGATTTCATGGGACCATTTATCTCATCCTGTAATAATCAGTACATCTTGCTGGCAGTCGATTATGTCTCGAAATGGGTGGAAGTCAAGGCTCTACCGACAAATGATGCAAAGGTAGTATTGAATTTTCTTCATAAGCAGATATTTACAAGGTTTGGAACTCCACGAATGATCATAAGTGATGAGGGGTCGCATTTCTGCAACCGTAAGTTCACTTCTATGATGCAGCGCTACAATGTGAATCATCGTATTGCTACTGCCTATCATCCGCAAACTAATGGTTAAGCTGAAGTGTCTAATAGAGAGATCAAGCGCATTCTAGAGAAAGTTGTTTGTCCATCAAGGAAAGATTGGTCTTTAAAGCTCGATAAAGCTGTTTGGGCATATAGAACAATATACAAGACTCCACTTGGGATGTCCCCGTTTTAACTTGTCTATGGTAAGGGATGTCATTTACCTGCGGAGCTAGAGCATAAGGCTTATTGGGCGTTGAAGAAGCTAACCTTGATCTAGATGCAGCTGGGAAGAAGCGAATGCTTAAGTTAAATGAACTTGATGAATTTTAACTTCAAGCGTATGAGAATAACAAAATGTACAAGGAAAAAGTAAAAAGGCGACATGACAGGAAGCTATCTCCTAAGTCATTTATGTCGGGGCAACAAGTTCTTTTATTCAACTCTCGTCTCCGACTTTTTCCTAAAAAGTTGAAATCAAGGTGGTCTGGACCTTTTATCGTCAAAACTGTGTTTCCACATGGAGCGGTGGAGATTTTTGAGAATGATCTGGGCCAAGCATTCAAGGTTAATGGTCAGAGATTGAAGCATTATTATGGGGACACGACAAACCGGGAAGTGGTTAGTGTCATTTTATTGTCAACTTGATCGGAGTACTATACGTCAAGCTAATGACGTAAAAGAAGCGCTCCTTGGGAGGCAACCCAAGATTTGAGACTTTAGGAACCCTTAGAAGTTAGTACCATATCCAAAACCACAAAAAAATCAGAAAATATGGGCAGAAAAAAAAAATTCCAGAAACCCCTGGGGCGCCCGCCTGGAAATCCCGGGCAGCCTCCTGGAGTTTGGGGCGCCCGCCTAGAAATCCCGGGCGGCCTCCTGGCACCCTTCTGTCTGAAAAAAATTTCCATCCTTACAAAAAAACAAAAAAAAAATCAGAAAAATAAAAAAACATAAAAACCCACAGCAAACAACCCACAAACCCACGATTTCTCTCCCACAAACCCCACTCCCACTCTAATTTTAACCCTAAATCCTACCCTATATATACACACAACTCCTCCATATACACTCCCATGTACTTTCAACTTCAAAACTCTCTCCTACACTCAAAACACAACTCTCAAATACTTTTTCTCAGTTTCAATGGCACCTAAGTGATCTCGAACTATTGATAGCAGCAGCACCGTTCCCACTGCTGATTCTTCGAGGAGAACTGCTGCGAGGCCCCGTTTGGTGGATAGGGCTGCTGAGGAGGAGTATACTAGGCTTCTGACTAAGCCGATTCTGAAAGAGAGGGGATATTTACCATCGGGGAGGGATGGTGAGTTATTGTCGATGATTGCGGAGAAAGGGTGGATTTCTTTTTGTGAGTCGCCAGATGCGGTTCCAATGAGTGTGGTTCGCGAGTTTTATGCGAACGCAAAGGCGGACAAGAATGGGTTTACTGTTGTTCGTGGGCTTACTATTGATTATCAGCCCGCGGCGATTCACCGTGTGATTGGGCAGTGACAAAGGAAGCCCGGAGAGGAGGACTGGAATGAGAAGACCCCCGAGGATTTTGATTTGGATTTGATTTGTGCTACTCTCTGTTAGCCGGGCATGGTGTGGAAGTTTAAGATGGGATCTAACGAGTATCGTTCTTTTCCGGCGGTTGCGATGAACAAGTATGCCCGTGCATGTAATGATTTTATTTGTGCTAATATTTTGCCTTCTTCGCATGCACATGAGGTTACAGTTGAGAGAGCAAGGTTGTTATGGGGGATCTTGAATGAGGAGTATTATGTGGACCTTGGTGAGTTCATATACCAAGGGATTTTAAATTTTTTGAGGGGGAGGACACAAAGCAACATCCCTTATGTATATACTGTCACGAAGCTGTGCAGAGCAGTTGGAGTTCACTGGCCTTCTCATGAGCAGCTGTAGATGCCGGCCGCTCCTATTGATTCAGTGACTCTGAATGCGATGCATGAGTGGAAGGGTAGAGAGCCCGAAGAGTATGGTTTGGGATATCGTCTTCCAGGAGGACGACCAGCAGTTGGTACTACTATGGCTAGGCCCAGTCAGGCTCGTGATGAGGCAGGCTCTTCTAGAGCCCAGAAAGGTGCTGGTTCAGGGATGGCTGATTCCCAGTACAGGAAGCTATCGAGGAGGATGGATGCGATATACGAGTTGCAGAGTAGGTTTGCTCAGGAGCTCACCCTCGTACTTGGGACTGCTTTCAGAGGCCTTGGAGCTGACATCCAATGGCCCGTTTTTTGGTGAGGACTCTGCTTATCCGCCTCCTAACACTCCACCCTCTGAGGGTGATGATGATGATTTCTCCGAGTAGGTATACCCTGTGTTCCATTCTACTACCTTCATTGGGGACAGTAAAGATTTTAAGTTTGGGGGTGGTAGTTAATGAGCATATTTGTGTGTGTGTCATGTAGTTGCATATTCATGATAGTTTAGTTCATATAGTTGTATATTTTTTGCCATATAGTTTTTTTATTTTATAGCTTTATTTATCATTTCATTTAGCTCATGCATATATCATGATCCCTTTTGCGTTGCTTTACCGATTGATTTGTGATATTGATGCGAGTGTAGTGATAGCGTTAGAGTGATGTTGAATCTTGTAGGTTGACATGCATGCTAGAAACACTTGTAATTTCACTAAGTCTTAGAGTATGCTTAGGGACTAGATTGTTATCATGGTTTGATGGTTTTTGAGGTTAATCTATTGATTATGCTTAGAATTTATGATAGGCTCTTAATGATAAAAGGCATGAAAAGAAAAACTTGGAGTGAAAATTGGAATTCATTGCTTGTTGTGGCTAGGCGTCAAATGGCTAGTAGCCGACTCGTATTTTTATGCGAGTAGTCTAGGGTTGAGCAAGAGGGAGCGAAACGCACTTGCTCAGAAATTTGAAAAAAAAAAGAAAAAAAAAAGAAAAATAAAGAGAAAAATAAAGTTTAATGCATAATCGATCACGAGTGGGCTCTTTGGTATTTGAGTTATTAAGTTCTTAGGGAACTTTGTGCCTAGTGACCTAAGGCTTTTATAGTATGGGATCCGCTAACCTAACGCTCGTTAAATGGATGCCATTGCATAAGTCTTTCGTGGACCTCACTCATTGTACGATAAAATAAGCATTTGTTTATTTTGTTAAATAAAAGCATAATTCCGTAATAAGCTCCAGTGATCTTGAAGTGTTATAAGTCATTTTGTGTCTAGAATTTATTCTTCGTATAATCATGTGATTCCCTTGAGGATAATCGAGTCATGATAATTGATCTAGTTTCGAAGCATATCTGTTAAGCATCCGCACACACCACGTTTTTAGTTGTGTGTTAGATTGCGTGGTTTGATTGACCTTTAGTTGCCTAATTGCATTTGTTGAGATGTCATGAGTTGGTTGGTTTAGTCATTGTGAGGGGGATCCCTGCATTTCATGTAGTTTGCATTCATGCATGTTTTTGTTTTGTTTTTGAGTCTATGACACTTCAGGACGAGCATCGATTTAAGTTTGAGGATGTGATAAGTGGCATTTTATACCACTTAGAACGTCTTATAATGGCTTGAATTGATGTCTTGAAATCAAGTATTTTGTGTATTTGATGTGTTTTTTCTAGTGTTTTGCATTTCAGGGTATAACTTGCGTATGTAGAAAGATTTCATCGAAAATAAGCCTAGGAAGTGCTTGGCATTGGTTATGGGAAGTTAGGAGCAGAATGCAGTAGAAATTAGGAGCAGAATGTGATATTTTCCAGTAGCCTACTAGGCACCCGCTCAGGATCTGGGGCGGCCACCTGGGAGCTGGGGCGGCCGCCCAGAGACGGGAAATTAAAATCTGATTTTTACACTTCTTATTCTGATGGACTTCTGAGACGGCAGGTTCTTGTGGGCTTCTATATAAGTAATTTTCAGAGACGTTTCATGACGTGTGGTATCAAGCAAGGGGCAAGGAGAGAGAGCAAGGAGAGAAGAAAGAAGACCGTTTTAGCACATCGCAACGAAGAAGAGGAAGCATACATTTTCTTGTGATTCTTTTATTCGTTGTAACAGTGGATGCTAGTTTTCTTACTTTGAACGTTATTACTCTTGTGACGTACTCTGGTTTTAATAAGTATTTTTATTAGTTTATATTGTGCGTTATTATCATATTTTTATATGAAACCATGGTGACGATGAGTTCTATCATGGGCTAATCGTGATCATGGGATCGTAACGGATTTACTATGGATTTCTTTAGTTAGTTGTTCAATAGCTTGGTTTGTGATGATTGTATGATATCTAGTATAGGTTGTGCTTATTCGTCTTATGTGTGTCGCGAACATATAAGATAGTCTGTTAATCTCTTGTGAAGTGACAGTGAATCTTGAAATTTAGAACTTGCCATGCTAGCATAGGTTCATGTATGTGTATGCATGATTAGTAGGTAACTCTAACCGTTTTACTTGCCCTGTGTAATCATAATGAATAACTTGTGCTTAAATCGTTATGTTGTCAAATTCTGTAGACATATAGGGTCTCAACATAATTGATGCCTATTCAACTTCTATCTTAATTGTTGATGCTTGGTAGAATGGTATTAGTACAAAGAAAGTTGGCTTTTATCAGTTCCGTGTTGTTCGATTAATATTATCACTGTTACATGCTAAGGGTAATAACAATGACTATTGAAGGAAGTAGTAATGAAGTTATAATCTCATGTGTGTTTGATATTGTTAATTCAAGTGTTATTTAACTGTTTTATTCTAGTAGTTAATTGTAGTTAATAATTAGTTAATCAATCTTAAGTGCTATTGTCTTGACATTGGGAAGTAATCGTACATTGGTGAGTGAGTGTTAATTAAACTTAATTAGTCTGAGTCTCTGTGGGAACGAACTTGAAATTATTCTATATTACTTGTGAACACGTATACTTGCGTGAAATATTAGCACGTGTTTTGTGCCTAACAGGGTTGACACTATGTTTAAGTTTTACAGGGGGGAATGGAAGACTTCGGACGTGTTTGAGACTATCAAGATTTACAATAAAGACTTCCCTGATAACGCCTTCCCATTGGATAAGTTTAAAACCCCCAATGAAGACGTGGAGATGAAGTCCCCCAAAGACGATAGCCCCAATGAGGAGTGATTTCGTATCATTGTTTTATTTCAGTTATGAACTTGTTTTGACTTCCTATTTTGTACTTTGGTTTTTGCCTTGCTACAATGGATCCTTGTTTTATCGTTAAGGCGGGGGATTTTGATCTAATTTGCTGGATATTAATCGTAATTTTAATGTCTTTGATTCGTAATTATTCATGCCTTTGCATTTTGTTGAACTCTTGATCATTTCGCTTGGTTAGATCATACTGTATCAGTTGCACTTTTTTGTTGAGGTCACATATATATATTTTTTTGATAATATTTTGTAGATACTTGCACGTATGATTATCACGTAAAATTTATTCAAACAATTCCTTAGGAAAAAGAATTGTTCTGACTTGTCGTCAAGTAAACCTCTTACTTGTTGTCATACATTCTCTATGTACAATTTTGTTTCAAATGTAATTGCAAACGTTAACATATGTTGTTATACTTTATCATCAAAATATGTAGTTTTGTTGTTAATATGTGTTAACTTGTCGACAAGATACGTTATTTTGTCAACGTTGGTGCATGCACTCGTAGTGTAATATCCGGGATATATCATATAATTATTTTTATCAATAAATAAATATTTTATGATTATTATATGAATTTTGGTGAATTATCTGTTAAGTGATATCTCTGTTTGGATATGTAAATATGATAAAATTTGAGTGTTTTATTTTTTATAGGTCCAAAATAAAATATAGATAATTGTGATATTTTTCTATTAATTTTTATGTTGTTGTATGGCTTTATAAATGACTTATGGATTTTATAAATTATTTTTCCGAGTATTTATAAACTATTTTGTATAAACGGGAATCACCCGACTTCAACCGTTTTTACGTTTTTACAACCCGGAAATCTTGGAAAAACTCTTTCCAAACCTAATTAGAATATTCCGAGCATTTTCCATGTTTTAACTTCTTCGATCCGGTGTACGATTTTCCCTGTGCGGGTCCCGATGCAAAATTTTCGATACAATATTCGTTTCGGTAAATTAATAAACCCGTACTTGTGAGAAACGGGATCTTTTGATTAAACTATTATATTATCTTCTCGTAATATGTGTAACCAAAGCGCTGAGACCAAGTCTGTATTTACAGAATGTATAAATTAGGATAATTATCCTAAAACTGGTACCGACTTGGATCTGTTTTATCAAATAAACGTAATATTTTATATCCGATATTATCCATAGGGTACCAATATTTCGTAAATACAAACAACCAATACAGTATTGTATTCTGTACAGATAATCATTTGTAAACAGTAAAATTATATAATTTCCAGAGAAAAACTCTAAATTCATATTGTTCTTCATAATCAAACCTAGATTTTAAGGCAGTTACCGATATCCAATTTTGGAGTTTAAGTAACTGAATCGAAGGTATTGAAGAGTACTATCAGAATCAAGGGTTTGTTTTACTGCAGAATCAAAGGTTATTTTTCTATATTTTTCTTTAATTTCAAATTATTTTGGATTAAAATATGAATTTTTATTCGAGATATTGTTTGTGTTATTTGATGTTTGAATAGTGTAGATCTTTTCTTCCTGATCATTTTGGTATATTATATGACCGATTTGGAGTTCAATAACATATAGAAATAGGGGTTTGATCTTCGGATTAATTGAATTAGGGTTTATATAGTATGAATATTCTTAATTGAAATTAGGCGTTTTAGAATTAGGGGTTATTAGTCGATTTGGATGATTGGGTTGTGTTCCTTGCTTCATTTGCAATCGATTGGTATATAGTAAGGCATCAAACGATTCTTGAATAGTGTTCATCGAGTTCTTGAACTCTTCGCCGGAGTTTATGTCGATTTTGGCCGGAGGTTGTGTTCCAGGTATGGTTTGTGATGATTGTTACTTGATTAGTGATTTTGGGAAGGCTGTAAATGAATTCCAAGCAAAAACCAGACCAAAACGTATCGATTTAATCATTAATCGAGGTCGCCGGAACTTCCCGACCTCGCCGGATTCTCGATTGTTGACCCGTTATTTCTGATTTTTAACCCGCTTTTGATCTTCTTTTGTTCAGTTGCATTTCCAAATCATGTTTCTGGGATTTGCTTTTTAAAATAATTCAAAAATTCTATTTTTATTTCCTAAAATTCATTTTTAATTCCAAAAATACTTTTAATGATTTAAAAATTCAGAAATAAATTTGAATTATTTAATTAATTAATTGTAATTAATAATTATTTATTTATTTGGTTAATTAAGTTAAATATTAATTAATTAATTGATTTAATTATTTATTAATTAATTTTAATTGATTATTTAATTGGATTTAATTATTTCTTTTGATTTAAAAATTTCAAAAAATAGTTTCGAGCTTTAAATTATTATCTTAAATCATTTTCAAGGTTCGATAATTATTATGAAATGATTTTAAAGTCAGATTCGGGTATTCGAACACTGATTAATTATTTATAAATTATTCAATGACCTGTTTTAATTCTAAAAAACGTTCAAAAACTCTTATTAATACCAGAAAAATCATTTTAATCCCGAATCTTCTTTGAAAAATTATTTTGATCGAATACCTTGCATATTATGTGCTATGCGCTATCTGATTAATGTGATATATGGCTATGTGCTTATTGATTGGTTGTTTTAGTCATAGTTTTTAATCAGTAAATCGGATTTGGGTGAAACGAAGGGTAGATAAAACCTTATGACATCTATGGGAAGATTAAAATAATGTGAGTCGAATATTGATAGATACATATGATGCCTAGAAGAGTAAGCAAGGCAGTAGAAAAGGGATGCAGGTGATCAAAAAATGGAATCGAAGCATAGTAAATAAAGCAGGTGAGCAGTGAATAGAAGCGAGACATAGAAAAAGTAGACAAATGGTTGTTGGATAGAATCATTAGACAAGTACAAGTGAAGTTGGAATCATTTGAGATAAGGCAAGTACTTCTGAATCTTTCTCGAAATATATCGGAAATATTTCTAAACTCTCTCGTGACATATTGTTAGTATTCAAATAAATTCTGCTTTATGTTATAAGTGCTTTGAATCACTCAGACTTGAACCCTGATCACATCATTTGATCTTTGAGATGTAAGCCTTATTCTTCGTAAACCATCCATTGTTGATTTACCAGATACTAAACTACACAAATACGATACTACTCCAAAAATACATATCCACCATACACCAAACACTGGAACAAAATTGCTTGAACATACATAAATTTTTATACTCAATCATACCTTATAACATCAAAGGACTAAACCTTGTGAAATCATTATTCATCTAATACCTGATCCTCTTACAGGCTGGAAGCCATTCCTCATACATACCTTGATATACCCTTGTGATACTCATGAATTGTATTACGCTTTTATTCAAATGTTTTATCACTTTTGATTATGATCTTGCTTTATTGAATTATATTGTTTATCATACTGAACTGTTTTAGAATTGGATAGTTTTCTTTATGTGGACCAGATTCATGGTTGAATAAGGCCAATGTGTGCCTTGGATCCCGTTTATAGAGCAGAGCTGTGTGCCTTGCTCGGGGTTAGTGCGTGACTGATCAGCAGCCTAATCTTGGTTTTAAAATTTAAAATGAATATCCAATTCTAATGATTGTTTAACAAGAAACTTGATTCTTTTGAATCATCTCATTTGATCATTGTTTAACCTCAATTATTGTTATTATGACTTGTTGAGCTAGTTAACTCACTCTTTCGAATCTGTTTATGTATTCTACAGTTAAAAAGGAAATGATTAATAGCAAGGTTTCCCAGTCCAATGTGCGAGCTAGGATTCCAGTACGAGTTGGATAGAGCTAGAAGAAGCTTTAAATTATATAAATATATGCAAGCTTGTAAGAATAATTTCGTTATCAGTTGTAAGTTAAACTAGTTGGGATTTGGTACGATGTAATAAAAGTTAAGATTGTGGCTTGTTTTCATACTTTAACCTGTTACGATCCGTGATGGTGTAAAGATAGGTCATTACATATAATATTTCATATACAGGTTTATATATTGTGTATGTTGTGAACCCCAAACTTCTGACCCGGGTTTGGAGGGCATCACACGTAGGGTGGTTAAAAGGCCTTATTCCCTCTTGAAACTCACCGAGTAGTTATATAAATTCATAGAATGTTATAAATATGTGTAACTATCATTGTCATTATAATCACTGTTATTGTAGTCTTTTGTATTATATGCGTAAAGTGTATACCACATTCGTGGGGTAACAAAATTTGTAATTGGGTGATTAGCCCTTCGTAAGTTTTATTATTATATACAAATTTTTAACGAACATAAAGAAACATGGAGTGCATGATCGAAAATATTGAGCAAACATAATCTCATACATATATTATCTTAGGTCACAATTCGAGCTAATAACTTGAACATGTAAGCATAATCATATCACATGGTAAAGTAGATCATGGCAAGTTAAGCACAAAATCGATCCTTCATAAATAATTCATCAAAGGCAAATGATGATAAACAGCAAACAACATCATGTTGAACACAAGCAACTACCAACATTTAACTATGTCCTAATCAACTTATTGATCAACGACTTCTAAGAACTGAAATTTAAAAAGATGAAATAAAAAACTTTACACATGATAAAGTTTTAAATGCAAAGCGTTCCATCTTTGTGGCACTTACGTCCCGTCCATGTTTGACAACCGGTAAGCCCCATGTCCTAAGACATCATCAATGAAGTAAGGGCCTCCCCAAGTGTCAGCAAATTTCCCTACCGTCACGTTCACAGTGTTTTGGAATGTCTCTCTTAGCACCATGTCGCCAACACGGAAAGTTCTTATGTGAACATGTTTGTTGTAGGTATTGGCACCCTTTGTTGATAAGATGCTAAGCGAATATTTGCCATCTCTCGCAATTCATCCACAGTGTCTTTGTCATGTGACAATTCTATGTTGTTCGCAGTCACTTGTGAAGAGCCCATATCTTGTTGTTGGCATCATGACTTCTGTTGGTAACACAGCTTCAGTGCCGTAGACTAGACTATATGGCGTCTGTCCTGTGGATGTTTTTGGAGTTGTCTTGTCCTGACCACAACACCCAAGGCAGTTCTTCAGCCCATCTTCCTTTGCATGATGTCAATCAGTCTCTTTAAGTTATTGATTATGATTTTGTTGCTTGACTCAGCTTGTCCATTGGCTTGAGGATATCTTGGTGTTGATTTAATCAGACTAATGTTCCAACGTTTGCACAACATTTCAGTCTTATCACTTATGAACTGCGATCCATTGTCATATATAATCTCGGATGGTACACCAAACTTGCAAAGAATGTGTCTTTTAATGAATGAAATTACCTCATTTGACGTCACTTGCTTGAATGCCTCGACTTCAATCCATTTTGAGAAATAATCGGTCATGGCCAACATGAACACCTTCTATCCCGGTGCAGGTGGCATTTTTCCCACGATATCCATTCCCCATTTCATGAAAGGACAAGATGGAATGGACATGTTAAGATGCTCAGACGGTTGATGTATGACAGGTTCATGTCGTTGGCAAACGTCATATTTTTTTGCATAGTCTATGGCATTCTGTCTTAGTATCATCCAATAATAACCCAAGCATAAAATTTTTAAAGACAGATTTCTTTCATTAGTGTGCTTCCCAAATTCTCCTTCGTGTGTGTCCCTTAGCACCATATCTGCCTCATGCTTTTGCAGACACCTCTGTAGTAGTCCCGTGGAAGATTTTTTTAATAGTTCCCCATCTATAATTGTAAACCTTGACGCCTTCATATTGAGAATCCTTGCTTCATTATTGTTGGTTGACATTGTTCCAAATTGCAAGTACTCATTTTATGTCTTCATCCAGCTGTCTGCATCTTCACTGATATTGTCATCACATTGATCAAGGGTAATTACTCAAGATTCAAGGTTTGGCCTTTTCATAGCAGGCTTCATGATGTGGACCACTGGGATGTTGTTTAAATCTAAACCTTTGAATAAAGCTCCCAATCCGGCTAATGCATCAGCTTACACGTTATTCTCCCTTGGAACCTGTTGTATGCTGAAGTTGTCGAAATGGTTGGTTAACCCTTTAGTGATGCCCAGGTATGTAACCAACTTGTGATCCTTGCCTTCATAAGACCCCTTGACGTGATTAACAATGAGTAGCGAATCACAGTTGACGTCAATGTTTTTGATTTTCATGTCTTTAGCAATTCTGAGTCCCATGATCAATGCCTCATATTCAGCTTCATTGTTCAGTGGCTTTAAAGTCATAGCATATTGATTGAGCTATTATATCCCCCTGTGGCGATTTGAGGACAAGCCCCAATCCTGTTCCATTGACATTAGATGCCCCATCTGTATACAATGTCCAAGGCTTCACGTCTACTCTTGAAAGAACTTGTTGAAACTCCTGCTAAGCATCTGTCATTTAGCTTGGACTAGAATCAGCCATAAAATCAGCCAAAGCTTGTGACTTTATCGCTTGTGAGTTGTGACTTTATCGCAGTCCTTGTGTCATACGTGATGTCGTAAGTACTTACTCATATTGCCCATTTTGCCATTCTTACCGTCAAATCAGGTTTACTCAATACGTTCTTTAAAGGGAAGTTCGTTATGACATGTATCTTATGTGACTCAAAATAATGTCTCAACTTAGTGAAAGTCATAGCTAATGCAAGTACTAATTTCTCAAGAGACGTGTACCTTATTTCCGCATCTACCAAACTCTTGTTGACGTAGGACACAGGCGACTGGGCACGTTCACTTTCTTTTACAATGACACCACTCACTGCACTGATCCGTTACAGATAGATACACGTACAAGTCCTTTCCTTGAATAGGTTTGGACAAAAGTGGTGGTGTAGTTAGATAAATTTTCAAGTCATTTAAAGCAGCCTCATAGTTTTTCCGACCACAAGAATCCTTTGTTCTTTCTCAACACATCGTAAAAAAGCTTGCACCTGTCTGACGAGCATAATAATGAACCAGTTCAAGTCTATAACTCGTCCAGTCAGTTTCTGTACATCTTCGACATTCGATGGGCTTTTCAATTCGAAAATTGCCTTAATTTATTCTGGACTTGCTTCAATTCCTCTCCTTGTCACCATATGTCCAAGAAACTTTCCTGATGATACGGCAAAGTTACATTTGGATGGATTCAACTTCATGTTGTATGACCTTAGTATTTCAAATACTTCTTGAAGATCGCGAACATGATTTCTGCATTAACAGACTTGACAACCAAGTCGTCAATGTAGACTTCCATCGTCTGCCCTATTTGATCTTTGAACATTTAGTTGACAAGTCTTTGAAACTTAGCCCCAATATTCCTTAGTCCAAAAGGCATGGCTAGGTAACAATATATTCCTCTAGTCCGTTATGAACACCGTCTTTTCACAATCAGATGGTTCCATTCGAATTTTATTAAAGCCACTCGATGCATTAGGAATGTGAGCAACTCATGACCTGTCATTGAGTCTACCATGGTGTCGATATGAGGTAGTGGATAGAGGTCTTTAGGACAAGCCTTGTTTAAATCTGTGTAATCAACACAAGCTCTCCATTTTCGATTTTTTTTGTACGATGATGACATTCGCTAACCATTCAGGATAGTCGACTTCTTTAATCATCCCAGCCTTTATAAGCCTTTCCACTTCATCGTTTATTATCTTGTTTCTTTCTGCTGCAAACTTCCTTCATTTTTTCTGAACAGGTGTGTAGCTGGGATCAACGTTTAGCTTGTGTGTGATGACAGTTGGATCTATTCCTGTTATGTCATCATGTTCCCATGCAAAAGCATCCAACCTCGTAGTTAGAAAATTTACCAAGTTAGCATTCAATTGTTGGGGAGAGGTCGTCCCCTATTAACACATTCTTGTCTCCCGTATTCAATCTACTTCAGCTAAGCGTTCTGGTCCTGTAATTGTAGCTACAGGCATCTCATTCCCATGATGTTGGATGGTTGGTTTCAGACATGTCATGTAACAGTCACAAGCCATGTTTTGATCCTCTCTTATTTCCTGGGCTCCCGTTGGTGTTGGGAATTTTAACACTTGGTGATATGTGGATGGCACTGCCTTTAAGTTGTGAATCCAAGGCATTCCCATGATTATGTTGTAACTCGAATCCTACATCGATTATACATAATTTTTCCAAGAGATTGACTCATTCGGTAGATGTTGGAAATGTGATTTCCCCCAACGTGCGTTTTGTCTCACCACTAAATCCCTTTAAAGTCATCGATTTCTTGATCATATCACTTTCCACCAATCCCATTTGTGTTAGTGTGCTAAGCATCATGATGTTGGCAGTGCTCCCATTGTCCACTAATATTCTTTTGATTAAGCAATTTCCCACGGGTAGTGAAATAACTAGCCCATCTTGTTGTGGTTTATGTACGTTTCTTTTGTCTGATTCGTTAAACATTAAGAACAGCAGACGTGTCATTTCCAACCCCCACTTGTGTGACTCGTATGTCTGTTTCTCTGGATGCTCTTTTAGCCTGTGAATATGTTGATCCACATATCTCTGATCCATCTGAGATGAAGTTAATCACCTTGTGATGTGGTGGAGGTGGTGCCTGTCTTAATGGTGTCATATTGTCCTTTCTAGGTGACACATCCTTCCTGACATAAGATGTTTTCTTTGATGTCATGAATTCCATGAGATATCCCTTCCTGGTCAGAAATTGTAGCTCTTTACGCAAGGCCACGCAGTCATAAGCTTTATGTTTGTAGTCTACATAATAGTCGCACCATAGTTTGAAATTCGGGTTCATTTTAGGCTTGTTATTCTTCACTAGCCACTTGGCTATACCCCCCCCCCAACTTGGTGAACTCTTTTATCATGGCCAGTAGGCGTTATCAGTGAAGCCGTATCTGTCATAAGTTAGTGGCAGGTTGGGATCCTTTCTCCAGTCGCTATGTTCCTCCCTCTTCCATTTGTTAGATTCTCGTGTTGAGTTGACATAGACTTCATCCCTGGTGGGTCTTGTATAGGGCTTGTAATCCCTAGATCTTGGTGTCGTAATCTTTCTCGATGGTTTGTAGTACTTCTCGTCTTCTTCCATTATATCTTCTTCTAGTCTTACTTGCGCCATAGCCTTGGCTTGCACGTCATCCATTGTTCTGCAAGGATATTTTATCAGCTCTTCATACAATGGAGATTCCCGTTCCAACCCCCTTCTGAAGGCTTCAATAGCTATAGGGATGTCACAGTTGGTGATGGTCACTTTTTCTCTCTTGAATCTCGTCAAGTAATCACGCAATGGTTCCCTACTTTGTTGGAAAATTTTGTATAAATCGCTGGTAGCTTTTTTGAAACACCCGGCTGCTTGCAAATTGTATGTTGAACACGTCTACTAAATCGGCAAACGTCTTGATACTTCCATGTGGAAGGTTCACAAACCATTGTAAAGCTGGTTCTGATAGTGTAGAACCAAAACCTTTGAACATACAGGCTTCCTTGAAATCACGCGTAATTGGTACCATGAACATTCGTTGTTTATATTGTGCAATGTGTTCCAGGGGATCACTAGTTCCATCATATGGTCTCATCTGCGGCACTGTGAAATGTTTTGATATTTCTACCAAGGCAATCTTGTCATGAAAAGGCGAATCAGCGTAGCTTGTTGGGGTCACCTTCTTTAACGGTTTTGGAACACCAGGAATCCTTTCAATCAAGTCTCGCACTTCTTGTAGTTCTCTTTTAAATTCTTCTGCGATTTGATTTCGGGATCTAGTACTCCTATGTCGTGCCCTTCTCCTGTTAGTTTCTCCTTGACGATCATCATATCGTTGCTCGTCACGCCTCCTTTCTATATCATCATCATTATTTGGCGCATCCTCCATGTCTTCTATGTCAATAAAATCATCTGTTTCATTCGTTGATCCTTTATGTTGATCATAATCTTTTGCACCATCCATGTCCAAATGCCTAATCACGCTTGGGATGGTTTTCTTTGTCAGTAGTCTTAGTTCTTGATTTGGCCGTAGTCAGCTCTTTCTTTCAATGTTTCATTCTCAGAACGCATCTTCTCCATTCCGTCTTGCAACTGTTTCAATGTCGCAACCATCTCTTTATTATTTTCAGCTTCACCTTCCTCGGTTCATAACTTGTTCTCCATCGTTTGCCATCGTAATGTGTCAATCAAATCATTAACAAGTTTCCCACAGACGGCGCCAATTGTTTTTACCAAAATTAGTGAGGTTAAATGCTAAGGATAGATTGATATACGTTTATATTGATGTGACTAAATTAACGCAACAAAAGTAAATGAGACACAAGAAATTGGTGATGTGGAAAACCCGTGAACGGGAAAAACCAGTGGGCGGGATTGTGTACCCAACCAAAAATAAGATCCACTAGATAAATGATATCATTTACAATGAGTTTAAGCTAATGTACAATATCAAATGGCATTATAGAGTAAAGTAGTTTACACATGTGTTTGTAGGTTAAGGTTTTGGATGTAATGTATGTGTGCTTTTATGAAGAACTCGAGTTGATGTTGCTATGGAATCATGAATATTGCTGCTTGGTAATTGTGTTATTCCAATTATTATTTATCCTTCCTTAGCCTCACCTTATCTACTTGGTCATCCCTTCTTTTTCTCCAAATCCCCTTTCTTTTCTCTATTTTGAATTATGGTTGTTGATCATGTGGATATGTATGCCTGGTCCTTCGCCTATTAACTCGGAAATTGTTGAACTGAGTCTTGTTCTCAGATGCTTTCTACTTCTATTGAAGTTGTCCAGGACGCCTTTCTCATCTTCCCGTCTTGACATGCCATCTCGTTCTTGCCGTGAACTTCTTCTGTCATGTCTGAAATTCCATATATAATAGTCTACAAGAATTTCAAGAAATGGAAAAGGTTTTCCATAAAGGGTTCCAGTTCCTCAAACTCTGATAAGAGGAATGACAAAAGAAATACTGATTGGAAGGAACTAAAATCTGGAAAATTTGACAAGTCAAAGGAAAGGTGCTATAACTGTGATGGAATTGGACACTTTGCAGCTGATTGCAGAAAATCAAAAGCTGAGAAGAAACAAGCTTTGATCACAAAGAAGAAAAATTGGGATAAGTCATTAGATACAGATGATGGTGTTAACTATGCTCTCATGGAAAATGCTGAAACTAAGGCTGACACTACTAAACTAAAGGAAGAATAAAGAGATAAATATTGTTCCTCCCAAACCAGAGTTTAGAAATAGAACAATTAGATATAAATCACAGAATCCTTGTTTTCATTGTAGGTAGTATGGGGAACTCTATTTATACATGTAAAGAGTATCACAGTTTATATTATGATTATTATAAACTGAAACCCTCTTTAAATAAAGCAAAATATGTTTCTACATGTGTAGATACTGATAGTAAGAATGTTAACATAAACTCTGATATGAAGTCTTCTGCTGCATATGTTAACAAACTTAAAAAGGCCAAAGGATCCAAGCAAGTCTGGGTCCTTAAAAACACTAACTGATTTTAATACTGATTACAGGTAACAAGAGAAATTCTCTAGTCTTGGACAGTGGATGCTCAGGATATATGACTAGTTATAAATCCCTGCTATCAGAGTTTAAGGAGAAGGATGGCCCAAGTATTTCTTATGGAGATGGCAACTTAGAAAAAATCTTGGGATATGGCAAACTCGAAAATTGGGAATGTCATCATTGAAAATGTAGCTCTGGTTGCAGGACTCAAGCATAACTTGATCAGTGTGAGTCAGATATATGACAGAGGTCTCCACAAATACTAATGGATCAGGATTTTGTCTACTTAGTAGAGCATATGTGGAAGACAGTTGGAACTGTCATAAAAGACTTTCTCATCTCAATTTCAACAACATCAATGAACTTGTGAGGAAAGATCTTGTAAGAGGATTGCATAATGCAGTATATACTCCTGATGACTTATGTGACTCATGCCAGAAAGCCAAGAAAAGGAAAATATCTTTCAAGAGTAAAACTGAATCCTCTATTCTTGAACCATATCATCTACTTCATATTGATCTCTTTGATCCAATCAATGTTATTGTTAGGAGCAATTGATGATATCAAATAGAAACTATCAGAAGTTCATATCAGGACTTATATATCAACGGATGTTGATGACATTAACGGATGATGAAATATCAACAGATGATAGGATATCAACGGATGATGATTTCAATGGATGATGATGTCAATGGATAATGAAATCAGTATTTGTCACATCAGTTGGTCTTCGAGGAGGAAATGAAACAGGAGCTCAAGGCGGTGGAAGACTTTATCTCAGAAGCAATTGTATAGGTTTCCTTGTTATTAATAGAATATGATTCCTTATACATTGGTAGTTGTGCTCTATATAAAGCACGGATTAGGTTCATGCTATAAGCATTGCGATATTGTTATATATTTTCGCATAACCTAGCAGCTCTCAAGGATATTCGTTCATCCTTTCGAGAGAGTACATGTGTAATAAGTTTTATTAGTTAATATAAAAACTGTTAATTATGTTGAAGATTTGTTGATTAGATTGTATTAACTATATTCACCCCCCCCCTCTACAGTTGATTAAGGGCCTAATAATTGGTATCAGAGCTTGTTGTTAACGTACAAATAGTTTAAGATCTGAAGATCAATCTACAATGGCAAACAAAGAAGAAGAGACACAGAATCCGAAGTCGCAACCCTCAGCCGCATCACAGATAAGTAGCAATATGAGTAGGTATGAAGCAATCAAGGTGCCTATCCTGAAGATACATGAATATCCAATCTAGAAAGTCAGGATGGCCATGTGCTTGGAAGCCACGGATCCTGAATACCTAAGCAGGATCTATGATGGTCCTCATAAACCAATAAAGGTAGATGTTTCGCTTACAGGAGAATCGGAGAAGATGATAGACAAAGACAGGAAGGACTATACTCCTGAAGATATCTCTTCTATCATGAAGGATGTTAAGGTTAGACATATCCTGCACAGTAGTCTTGATAGTGTTATGTCTAATAGAGTCATTGGATGTAAAATGGCAAAAGAGATATGGGATGCTTTAGAAGTAAAGTGTCAAGGTACAACTGCTATTAAGAAGAACATGAGGACAGTACTTACTCAAGAATATGAGCACTTTGACTCAAGGGACAATGAGTCCCTAACTGAGATCTATGATAGATTTCAGAAGTTGCTGAAAGACTTATCCCTTGTCAACATAGAATATGATTTGGAGGACTCAAACTTGAAGTTCCTACTTGTTCTCCCTGAAAAGTGAGACTTTAAAGTCACATCAATCAGGGATAACTATCAACTTGACATCACACATTTAGATGAGATCTATGGAGTTCTGAAAACTCATGAACTAGAGATGGAGCAAAGGAGCAAGAGAAAAGGATCAAAAGCTAGACCAGTTGTACTCAATATTGAAGAGAAGCCAAAGGAGAAAGTTATGAGGAAAAGCTACTCCAAAGGGAAAGCCATAATTTCTAGTTCAAATATTGAATCATCAAATTCTGATGATGACTCAAATTCTAATATTGAATCAGATACTGACAGTGATCATAACAGCAATGAAGATAGAGATCAAATGGTTGTCCTGCTGGTTAAAAGCTTCAAGAAGATGGTCTACAGAAACTTCAAGAAAGGGAGAAGATTTTTCAGAAAAGGTTCTGGTTCCTCAAACTCTAATAAGAGGAACAACAGAGGAAATACTGATTGGAAGGAAGCTAGATCTGGGAAACTTAACAAGTCAAAAGAGAGATGTTATAACTGTGATGGACTTGGACACTTTGCAGCTGACTACAGAAAACCAAGAGCTGAGAAGAAATAAGCTTTGATCTTAAAGAAGAGAAACTGGGATGATTCATCAGACTCAGATGCTGTGATCAATTATTCTCTCATATGAATGCTAATGTTGAGGCTAACAATGCTGAATTAAAGGTACCTCAGTCTACTCTTGCATTTGCTACTGATGATATTTATGAATTAAGATTATTTCTTAAGTCTCTCCATGTTAGTTTTAGGGATCAAACCTTAGAGAACAAAAGAATCAAGAGTGAAAACTCTATGCTAAAGAAAAGGAATGATTACCTAGAAACTGAGTTGCTTTCCATGCTAGAAATTCAAAAAGAAAGAGATAATGTTGTTTATGTTAAAGAAAAATTGTTAGAAAAATATGTTTATCTAGAAAAGGAGCTAGCTAAAGAAAGAGAAGTCATTAAACTTTGGACTAACTCAAGAAATACAACTCAGAAAATCTTAGAAAATGGTTGTTGGGGATCAGGATTAGGATATTCAGCTAGATCTAATTCTGATAAGAAAAGTGGAGAAGAAACTGAGAAAACAGAACCAATAAAAATTGATAGTCAGGCCAAATTGAATAAGGTTCAAATAAAGACCATTAAGTTTAATTCAAGTGCTAATAATGTTAAATCAATCCATGAGGAAGGTACTACCTCAGCACCTAGATCAAACTTAACTACTGAAAAGAGTGAACAAGTTCACACAAATTCAATGAATATTGGTTCAATGACTCAGAAACAGCTTAAGCAAAAGCTGAAGGACTTACACATGAAAGACAAGAGGAAAAGGTCTAGGAAAACTAGGAATAGGCAAGGTAGGTGTTAATAAGAATGTAAATTATGTGACTCCTCCTACTGCACCTAGAAAGACTTGTTCAAACTATGGTAACACTAATCATCTTACTAATTCTTGCAGGAAAAATAAAGAGATAAAAGTTGTTCTTTCCAAATCAGAGTTTAGGAATATAATAGTTATATAAACCACAGGAATCCTTTTTTTTCATTGTGGCAATGTTTGACACTCTATTTATACATGTAAAGAGTATCACAGTTTGTATTATAATTTTTATAAAATGAAACCCTCTTTAGTTAAAGCAAAATTTATTTTTGCATGTATAAATACTGATAGTAAGAATGTTAACATAAATTCTGATATGAAGTCTTCTGTTGCATATGTTAACAAACTTAAAAAGGCCAAAGGATCCAAGCAAGTCTGGGTCCTTAAAAACACTAAATGATTCAAATTACTGATTGTAAGGTGACAGGAGGAATGATCTAGTCTTGGACAGTGGATGCTCATGACATATGACTGGTTATAAATCCCTACTATCAGAATTTGAGGAGAAGGCTGGCCCAAGCGTTTCTTATGGAGATGGCAACTTAGGAAAAATCTTGGGATATGGCAAAATCAAAATTGGAAATGTCATCATTGAAAATGTAGCTCTGATTGCAGGACTCAAGCATAATCTGATGAGTGTGAGTCAAATTTGTGACAGAGGTTACCATGTTCACTTTTATAAGGAGCATTGTGAAATTGTCAGTAAGTCTGATGGCAAGATCACATTGACTGGTGTGAGACATGGTAGTTTATATGAAGCTAGGGTCTCCACAAGAATTGATAATTTAGAAGTTTGTTTAGTGAGTAGAGCATCTGTGGAAGACAGCTGGAACTAGCATAAAATACTTTCTCATCTCAACTTCAACAATATCAATGAACTTGTGAGGAAAGATCTTGTAAGAGGATTGTCCAATGCTAGTGTTTACTCCTGATGGCTTATGTAATTCATGCCAGAAAGCCAAACAAAGGAAGATATCTTTCAAGAGTAAAACTGAATCCTCCATTCTTGAACCATATCATCAACTTCACTGTTATTCTCTTTGGTCCAGTGAATGTTATGTCTATTTCTAAGAAGAGGTATGCACTTGTGATTGTTGATGAATATACAAGATACACATGGGTATATTTTCTGCACACCAAGGATAAATCTCCATCCATTCTTCTTGATCATATAAGGGAGCTGGAAAAAGGATCAACATACAAAGTGAAGATCATCAGAAGTGATAATGGAACTGAATTCAAAAATAGCTCTATGGAAGAGTTCTACAAACTCAAGGGGATAAAACAAGAATTTTCTGCTCCTGGAACTCCACAACAAAATGGAGTTGTTGAAATAAAGAATAGAACTCTGATAGAAGCTGCAAGAACCATGCTAGAAGAAGTAAGATTGCCTACCTACTTCTGGACTGAGGCTGTGCAAACTACTTGCTTTACACAAAATGCAACATTGACCAACAAACATGAAAAAACACCATTTGTTATGGTGAAAGGATAAGTGTTTTGTTCTCAAAACTCATCTAGAGCAGCTTACCAAGTTTGACTTAAAAGCTGATGACGGAATCTTTGTGGGATATCCATTGTCTACAAAAGCCTTCAGAGTTTACAATCTGAGAAAAAGAATAGTTATGGAATCCATACATGTATCTTTTGATGACAAGAAGATAACAGGTCTAGAAGATGCAGATGACCATGACAAGTTGAGATTTGAAAATGAAGTACCTTATGCTGAACTTATAAATCCTGACTCTGATTCAGTATATCCTGATATCACTCAAAGCTCTGAGGTTCCACAGAACAGTGGAAATTCTTCTAACACTGAAGCATATGTTGAGGGGGAGCAATATGACTCAAATCCAGAGACTACTGCAAGTGATTCAACTCAAGAAACATCAGTAGAAAGATCATCAGACTCATCTTCCTCAAACTCTGATGAGTCAAATACTGATAACCATGGGAACACTGATTCAGGGGGAGCATCAGGAAATAATAGTGGTACTACTCAAGGAAATAACAGAGAATTCATGGATCAAGGGGGTTCTTCTTCTAGGAGTCAACTTCCATCATTCTTTTCTATCTCAAAATGAACCTAAAAAGGTTGAAGAAGCTTTGCAAGATACTGTCTGGTCACAACAATGTAAGAGGAACTCAATGAATTTAAAAGGAACAAAGTCTGGACTCTTGTGCCAAGACCAAAGAACAGATCTATAGTTGGCACAAAGTGGGTGTTCAGAAATAAAATTGATAGTGAGGGCATTGTTACAAGGAACAAAGCAAGACTGGTTGTAAAGGGTTACTCACAACAAGAAGGCATTGATTATGATGAGATATTTGCTCCAGTTGCAAGGATAGATGCAATAAGAATCTTTCTTTCCTATGCTGCTCACAAGAAGTTTATGGTGTTTCAAATGGATATGAATGGTGCATTCTTAAATGGAGAACTCGAAGAGGAAGTTTATGTTGAACAGCCTCCAGGGTTCATTGATCCAAAGTATCCAGATTCATGTCTACTTACTGGATAAGGCACTTTATGGACTGAAGCAAGCTCTAAGGGCCTGGTATGAAACACTTGCTCTATTTCTTCTAGAGAATGGTTTCATAAGAGGTACAATTGATAAAACTCTCTTTTATAAATACCATGGTAAGGATTTGTTATTAGTACAGATATATGTTGATGATATCAGTTTTGGATCTACTAATGATAAACTCTGTGAGAGATTTGCAAAGCTAATGCGTTCCAGGTATCAAATGAGTATGATGTGAGAATTGAGTTACTTTCTGTGGTTACAATTCAAACAGACTAATGAAGGAATCTTCATAAATCAATCCAAATACACCAGGAATTTACTCAAAAGATTTGGAATGCAAGATTGCTCAACTGCATCAACTCCCATGGCCCCTGCAACCAAGTTAGATTTAAATACAGCTTATTCAGTAGATATAACTAACTACAGAGGTATGATTGGCTCACTCCTATATCTGACTGCTAGTAGACCTGATATCATGTATGCTACATGTCTCTGTGCAAGGTTCCAAGTTGACCCTAGAGAACCTCATATGTTAGCTGTGAAAAGAATTCTTAAGTATCTCAAAGGCACCATAAATCTGGTATTATGGTATCCTAGAGATTCAGACTTTAAGCTAATTGGATATTCATATGCTGATTTTGCAGGATGCAAAATAGACAGGAAAAGCACTTCTGGAAGCTGCCAATTTCTTGGAGGCAGATTGGTTTCTTGGTATAGCAAGAAACAAAAGTCAGTTTCCACTTCAACTGCAGAAGTAAAATACATTATTGCAGGAAGTTGTTATGCTCTGATTCTATGGATGAAGATTCAGCTGCTGGATTATGGGTTAGACTATTCATCTATTCCTATATATTGTGATAATCAAAGTGCTATTGCAATGATAGGAAATCCAGTGCAGCATTCAATAAATAAGTACATCAGCATCAGATATCATTTCATAAGGGAACATATGGAAGCTGGTACAGTGGAATTGATCTTTGTTCCAACAGATTAGCAAGTAGCAGATATATTTACCAAGCCTCTCTGTGAAGTCACATTCACAAGATTGGTGAATGAATTGGGAATGATATCGGGATAATTCTCAAACTCTAATAATTAAGTCTGCTGATATTTTTGAAGAATGGTATCTTATTATGTGTTAGTACTCGCTAGACTGATTTTTGTGCTAAATGATTGATGCTATGATAACATACAAACTGTGTTAAATGATCTTATGTGAAAATTGCATGTTGAACTACTGATTATGCTTATAAACTTTGTTATTAGTTAGACTTGTTTTGACCAATAGTTTATGTCAGTAGTTAATAAATCTTGATACCAGTAATTAAGATACTGATAATGGTCAAACCATGATTGACTGTTATACTTCATTGATTGTTTTGAATTTATTCGAAATAAATTGTTAACAGTATTTTTAATTAATCAGTAAGTGAGTTGAATATCTTTTAATTGCTTAAATGGGTTAGCTACTGATGCAAGTATCCGCTGATACTTGATATTTACATCGAAAATAGGAATATGAAGAGAAAGATTACGTTTTGCTTGCGTAGATACGCGTAATGGTGTATGCTTATTATGTCTAATTATTGTTTGGTCAATCAAAGAGTCTCTTCAGTTTCTACTTTCTTTTCTATAAATATAACCCTCCACTCTAAAAATCTTCTCATTGCGTTATTTATACTCAACTCATCACATTCTCATCATTCCATTCACAATCTTACTCATCAAAATGGTTCGACCTCAGTTCTACACACGTAGCGGTGGATGTTATCTACTGATCCTTAATCCTAGTGATGAGAAAATATACTTTGACCCATACGGACATAAGGTTCATATTCGTGGTGAAATCTACCATCCAACTGAAGTTCAAGTTCAGTCTATAATCATCTCTCTTGGGATGATCAGTTGGAACTACACTTCTTCACTGGAGAGGTTCTTCTTCAAAAAGAACTTCGGGCTGAGATGGAAGAACGTGCTCGACAAGAAGCTCTTAAGCTGCAAGAGAATATTCATCTCTCTTGCAGGCACAATGAGCAGGATTTATCATCACAAGGGGATGAAGGCGGAGCGAGCGGCGAAGAAGTAGAAGAAATCCGAGTAGTTAGATTATATTAGGATTTTATGCTTAAAATTCTATAAAATCTTGTACTTTGTTTATTCATTATTAATGAAAATCTTTAAGCTTCTTTTTCTTTCTAAGTGATTACTTGTTTACTTTCTTATTGTGCTTGAATGTTCTTAAATGTTAAATTCAAATCAGTACTTCATGCTAAACATCAGATATTTTTTATAGTGCATGTGAATAAACTAATCTCTGTTTAAGTTCATGTGACCACTTCAGTATAGATTGAGCACTACAGGAAGTAATTGTTGTTAAAGAGGAAAATTTAAGGAAGATTTAATTCTTAATCACTAAGAATTATAATCTTTGAGTGATGCTTACTATTCAAAATCTATTGAAACTTTCTTTTTCTTATCAAGAAAGTTGTCCACACTCAATCTCAAATTTCATATATCTTATATCTTAAATTTCTTCTCACAACTGAAACTACTTGAATTCTTTTCTCAAATGTTGTCAAAAATCAAGTGACATAATTCTTGAATTATGTTCACCACTCAGAAAAAATATTTAGTTGGTTAGAGACTACTTGTTGAGGTAGATCTTAATGATACTAACAGAGACACAGAGGTTTCATAAGTTTTTACTGAAGACTCTGTGATAGCTTTTAAATAAACACATTCAAGTGTTAGTTCTTTGCAAGAATAACAAGGTTTGAGATCATGGTACATGATAGTAACCTGATCAAATCATCTCCAATTCAAATGGAGGTTCTCATTATTGATGAACAACAACTGTCATAACCACAGTCGCTCCTATGAGCCTAATTGTGAATTCACAAGGTATAAATATTGGTATTACTTTATCAGCATTTATCTTAAATACTGATTTAGTTCTTTTAGCATTTATAGTATGCTTTTCATGATATAAATCATGTTGACATAATTACATCTAGACCTTAGTTAAGGACTACCTCTAGTTGTATGATCACAGATCACCCTTCTTTAGCCACCTCTTATTTCTGTAGGATAATCTTTCTAAGCCTTTTTCTGTGAGATATGTGAAAAGATTGAGAGAAAAATAGAATATAAGAGAGGCAGGATCCTTCCTGGCAAAAGGAGAGGTAGATGAGAGATAGGATTTAGTAATCCTTATGAGGAAGCTCTGACTATTAAAAGTCATGAGATGTGTGGTGTGAGGAGTAGTGAACTACTGTAAAAGAATAGAGAGATTAAGTTTTATTTGCTATATGTTTGCAGATGCTCAGAGTACTAAGGAACAGATGCTGAACAACAGTCTGTTAAATCTCAGGAAAACTCTAATGTATCAAAGGCTATTAATCTCCCCTGCAAGTCTAAGTACTGATACTTTCTTACAGTCCATACATTCTACTATTCCACCACATATGATAATCCATGTTTTTGTTGAAAAACAGTCCATACATTCTACTTTTCCATCACCTGAGGAAATCCCTGTTGTTGCTGAAGATGTAGTAGCACAACAGTCCATTCATAAGGATTCATCTATTTCAGAATCACCACAGCATTCTACAGGACCTGAGCTCCTGGAAGTTAATCTTGAAGCTTCAATTCATTTATCTACAATATTTGAAGATGTGGAGATAACTGCTAAAGGTGTGGAAGCTTTTGAAGCCACTGATCATATGTTGCACCAATTTCTCATTATAGTCTACATACTGAAGCTGGTGATACAGTTCAGTAATTAGTGCAAGATCCAGCTGCTATTGAAGAATCTAATGATGGTAAAGAAATTCATGTATATAATGTTATCTTAGATCTTAAGGATGACCTTTACTTTCCTGAAGATATGCCTATGCATGTAAGAGAACAGAAGATGAAAGAGTTAGATGCTAAGAAGAAGCATGATTATTCTGATAATCTCTGCAATGCTTATTGGTAAGATAATACATACCCTATTTCCAGAACACATACAGTTGAACATCTGGAAACTAGCAAAACAGAAGATTACAATATCTTGATGTGTTGAATCATCTGAAAGCATCAACTTTGGCTGTCAGATCCTTAACACAACTCATGAAGCAACTACTACTCAAATCAATCAGATTAAAGAATCATTGATTGCTTCAAAGCTGCTTACTCATCAGGAAATTCAGGAAAAAAAATTCACCAATAGTTACCAGACAAATTGCAATTGAAGCCAGTCAAGCTAGATTGGAAGATCATCAAGATCAAATATCTGATCAACTTACAGAATTTAATGGAGTTGATTCATTTCTCTACTACTTGGTGATGATGCCAAAAAGGGGGAGAAAATTGCTAAATATAAATGCAAACATCTGTCATTGATAAGTACTGATGATAAAAATCTTGATGGAGGTAATAAGGGGGAACAGAAGGAGAGCAAAAGTAAAAGAGGTGACGAGCTAGTTGGAGTTAGTGGTTCATCAAAAGCAATCACTAGATTTCAGTTTAGACAAGGAAGAGGAAGCAAGAGGAATGAAAGAAGAGTTGAAAAATTAACTGTGACTACTAAAATGCAACTATCTTCACAAGTCACAACTGTTGCTGATGAAGACCAAGGTATACTGGAGAAAGAAGCTAGTGTTGAAGCAAGTCAATATCTTCAAACTCTGAAAGTTAAAGGAAGAAAGATAACTTTGTTCTACAAGGATCCAAAAATTCAATTATTTGATTCTGAGGTGAGTAAAAGATTATTTGCAAAAGAAAATCATGGAGTTGATCTTGAACAGCTAAAGCAAAGAGAGGAAGACATTAAAAATTCTATGAAAACAGCAAATGCTGATATTGCTGTTGTTTCTCAAGTACTTTATGAATATGATCCTTCTAACAGACCAACTAGAGGTATAGTTATAAGGGAAAACAGTCAGGCAGAAGATGAAAGATCTCTCAGATCACAAGCTATTGGAACTGCTAACATGAAGCTTAAAAGAAAGGAGAAGATAGAAGAAAAGTCAAGGATTTCAAAGTCTAAAGTCAAAGCTGGAGTCAGTATCTAAGGAATCTAAATCTTAAACTCTGATAAATTTAATCTATACAGTAGTTCAAGCTCTTGATACTGAAGAAAATTAAATTAAAGCATAAATTATCCAAGTTGCTCAAAGAAGGAAGATTCCTGGAAGCATTCTGAGCTGAGGAAGTGGAATTAACCTCTCACATTGCACAAGTTAAAGAAGCAGTTCAGGATGAAGAGTTAAAGTCTGATATTCACTGAAGCAAGATTGAATATGCATACTTGATTCCTGCATTTAGATAGTTTTGACATCATCAATTGGAACTTGTCCATAATTCCATAATGAACAAGTTGGGGGAGATTGTTAGGAGCAATTAATGATATCAAACAGAAACTTATCAGAAGTTCACATCAGAACTTATATATCAATGGATGTTGATGACATCAACGGATGATGAAATATCAATGGATGATAGGATATCAACGGGTGATGATATCAACAGATAATGAAATCAGTATTTGTCACATCAGTTGACCTTCGAGGAGGAAAAGGAAACAAGAACTCAAGGCGGTGAAGGACTTTATCCCAGAAGCAATTGTATAGGTTTCCTTTTTGTTAATAGAATAGGATTCCTTATACATTGGTAGTTGTGCTCTAAATAAAGCACGGATTAAGTTCATGCTATAAGAATTGCGACATTGTTATATCTTTCGCATAACCTAGCAGCTCTCAAGGATATTTGTTCATCCTTTTGAGAGAGTACATGTGTAATAAGTTTTTATCAGTTAATATAAAAACTGTTGATTCTATTGAAGCTTTGTCGATTAGATTGTATTAACTGTATTCATCCCCCTCTACAGTTGATTAAGGGCCTAACAGTTATGTGAATTTACAAGAAGAGGTATGCACTTGTAATTGTTGATGAATATACAAGATACACATGGGTGTATTTTCTACACACCATGGATGAATCTCCATCCATTCTTCTTGATCATGTGAGAGATCTGGAAAAAGGATCAACATACAAAGTGAAGGTCATTAGAAGTGATAATGAAACTGAATTAAAGAACAGTTCTATGCAATAGTTCTGTAAATACAAGAAAATAAACAAGAATTTTCTGTCCTTGGAACTCCACAACAAAATGGAGTTGTTGAAAGTAAGAATATAACTCTCATGGAAGCTGCAAGAACCATGTTAGAGGAAGCAATATTCCCTACCTACTTCTGGGTTGAGGTTGTGCAAACTGCTTGCTTCACACAAAATGCAACATTGATTAAGAGGCATGGAAAAACACCATTTGAGATGGTGAAGGGAAAGAAGACAAATTTTAAGTACTTTCAAATTTTTGGCTGCAAATGTTTTGTTCTCAAAACTCATCCAGAACAGCTTACCAAATTTGATCTAAAAGCTGATGAAGGCATTTTTGTTGGCTATCCACTGTCAAAGCTTTCAGAGTGTACAATCTGAGAACAAGGACAGTCATAGAATCTATACATGTATCTTCTGATGACAAGAAAATCACAGGTCTGGAAGATGCTGATGAGTTGAGATTTCAAAATAAAGTACCATATGTTGAATAGTTAAATCCTGATATACTGACAAATCCTGATATAGTAAATTTTGATATCACTCTAAACTCTGATGATCCACATGATAGTGGAAATTCAGCAGATACAGAAGCACATGTTCATGGGAGCAACATGATTTTCGTCAAGAGTCTTTTAAAAGTGATTCAACTCAAGGAACATCAGTAAATAATTCATCAGACTCTTATTCCTCAAACATTAATAGATCAAATACTAATAGCATTAGAAATAAATAGTGATTCAGGGGGAGTATCAGGAAATGACAGTGGTACAAGTCAAAGAGGTAATAGAGAATTCATGGATCAAAGGGGAGGTTCTACTTCAAGAAGTCAACTCCCATCTGCAAGAAAATGGTCTAAGTCACACATACCTGACTTAATAATTGGAAATCCTGATAGTGGTGTAAGAACTAGAAAAGCCACTCAAAATGAATGTATCTACCATTCTTTTCTATCTCAAATTAAACCAAAAAAAGTGGAAGAAGTTCTTCAAGATGTTGACTGGGTTATAGCAATGCAAGAGGAGCTTAATGAATTTGAAAGAAACAAAGTCTGGACTCTTGTACCAAAACCAAAGAACAAATTAGAATGTGATATCTTCTCTATGTATCAAGTTTTGTTAAACTCTAATATTAAACTATGATGCCATGTATTCATGTTAAACTCTGATTGTGTGATTAAAAGCTGATATTGGTCAAAGGAGAGTTGACTAATAAATCCTGAAAGCACGTGTTTAAATACTGATAATGGTCAAACGCTGATCGACTATTATATTCTGATAATATCTTGAATTTATTTAAAATAAATATTTAATCAGTATTTTAAATAAGCAGTGAGTTAATGGGTAAGTAATTATTAACTGCTTACTTGTGGTAACTAATGACGTGTATATCTGTAAAAATGTTTGAGTATCGGTTTTATATCGGGAAAAAGAGTTTAGAAAAGAGACTTTGCTTGTTGCCTAGATACACGTAAGATCATGCATGGGGTAGTAATTATTACAATAGTAATTATTACACGGTTAGCAAAGAGTCTCTACCATTTCCCCTTTCTCCTCTATATAAACATACAACACTGCTCACAAATAAATCACTCATTGCCAAACACAACTCTTCACGTTCTTCTAAAAACCCTTAAACCTTCTTCCTCATAAAACATCATGAATCAACCTCAATTTTTCACCCGAAACAATGGAGTGTAGCTTCCAGTTTTCAACCCAGCGGATGAAATGATGTACTTCGACCCTTTCGGACTTCAAGTCCTGATCAGTGGTAAAACTTTTTATCCGACTGTAGTTCTGAAGTCGGTGTTTGATCATCTCTCCTGGGATGATCAACTCAAGATGAAGTTTTTCACGAGTAAAGTTCTTCTCGAAGAAGAACGCCGCTGTGTTGGCAGAGCAAAAAAGTCTGGAATTTATAGAGTTGCAAGAGAATATTATTTCTCTTGCAGCCTTCATGTCTCGCATCTTCCATCACTGAGCGATGCAGAAGGAGCAGGATGCAAAGAAGATGAAGACTGAGTAGATTCTAGCTTTTAGAAGTTAGGATTATTTAATAATTGTATTGTGTACTCATCTTCTATCATCAATGAAAATATGTTACTTAATTACCCTTAAAAGTATGATGCATGTTAATTATTCTTTTACTTTTATATGATTTACAACTTGTGACTGTTCATCTTTTATTTTGCAATGCATGTTTAAATTCTGAATATTTCAATAATGCATGTGAAATATATGACAAATGAAGAACAATTACAAAATATGAAGGAGCAACTGAAGTCACAGAAATGATTGATGAAAGGTTTAATGCTAATCTCATGCGAATTATAATACTTTGGTGTTTTTGTCTAACAAAATGCCTAAATAAATATATTTTTCTCTCAAAATTCTGACATTAGGAAACATGATACATCCAACCATATTCCTGACAACGGTGTTCATTTTTCTTTCCTTAAATCGAAACACTTTATCACCTCTGATTCTTCCTAAAAAGACTCAGTTGAAAAATAGAAACAATTGGCTAAGAGGGCTACAAATCCTGATGTAGTAAAGCGAAAAGCTGATGTAAAACAAGTTCCTCATTCTTCTAAACCTTCAAAATCTGTCAAGAGGAAACTTGTGCTTGCTGTACTAGAATCAGATTTAGATGAGGACAATGCTACATTATTTTCTAAATTTCAAAACCTTTCATCTGATTCTTTTCCAAGACCAGTTGTACTACCAACTGAGGAAGGCACAACTACTGATGCCGTTAAAAGTGCCAGAAATACTGATGATGTTACAAGCCCTAGGTCAAAGAAAAGGAAGCTGACAAAAGTATACTATGCTCAGAATCTTCTTAAAATCAAGAAGGAAATTGTTGAGGAGACACATGGGGTATTTACACCAAATCCTAATTTCAATCTCCTAATGCTACCTGTGAATTTGTCTGATTCTCCTATAAAGCAACAAAGGAAGAGAGCAAGAGAAATCTCTCATGAGAAAGTTCAAGAGACTGTTAAGAGGCTACAAGGGAAAGGTCTTTTCCCTGGATCAAACACACAAGAACTTGTATCTCAAAGGGATACATCAGCTACATCTCCTGATCCAATCCCACAAGAACCTGCACTTTAAAGTCCTGCGGCAGATATTGCATACATTGAGCCTCTTAATGGAAAATTCCATTCAACAATGGCATGATGATGAAACTGCCAGAATTCATGCAAAAGTATCTCAGGTCAAGGAATTTTGTAGACAAATAGATCCAAATGTTTTTCCAGAAGAGCCTACACAAGAGTCAAGTACTGTAATTGTGGAGAAGAGTACACGAGAACCTGGGGTGTCAAAGTCATCCAGCAACTCCTGATTCTCCAGCCACATAAGAACCATTGTATCAAAGTTGCAATGAAGGCCTCACTCCTGCTACAATGACTCTGGTAATAGATATTGAAGGCAGAATTCATCCATCACCACCATCTATTGATATCTTATCAGTCCCTCCATTGAATGTCTGCACAGAAGATGATTCTTCAGGAATCACAAGGAATAAATACTGATTCCACTTTATCAACATTTACTTTAAATACTGGTTTTGTTTTATCAGCTAAGGACTACCTCTAGTTATATGACCACATACAACCTTTCTTTAGCCACCTCTTATTTCTCTAGGACAAATTATCTGATCCTTTCATGTGAGAATAAGAGAAAAGATTTAGAGAAAAATAGAATTTAAGAGAGACATGATCCTTCCTAGAAAAAGGAGAGGTAGATGAGAGTTAGGATTTAGTAATCCTTGTGAGGAAACTTTAACTATTAAAAGTTATAAGCTGTGTGGTGTGAGGAGTAGTGAGACTACTTTAAAAGAATATAGAGATTAAGTGTTACTTTTATTTGCAGGTGCATAGAGTACAAAAGAAACATCCGTTGAACAACAGCCTGTTTACCCTCGGTTAAACTCTGATGTACCAAGTGTTGATAATCTCCCTGCAAGTCTAAGTACTAATACTTTCCTGCAGTGCACTCACTCTACTATTCCATCACTTTCTATTCTCCATGTTGTTGCTAAAGATGTAGTAGCACAACAGTCCATTCATAAAGATCTATTTACTACAGGATCACCACATCACTCCACAAGTACTGAGGTTTTGGAGGTAAATCCTGAAGCTCCAGCTCATCTATCCATAATTCTCGAAGATGTGGAGCTAAATACTGATGGTATGGAAGTTTCTGAGGCAACTGGTTCTCATACAGCCCCAATTTGTGATTCGATATTAAATGTTGAAGTTGGTGCTGAAGTTCAGCAGATAATATCAGTTCCAGTTGTTGTTGAAGGATATGTCCATGAGACATAATCTAATGAGAAGATGTTAATACTTCTAATATGAATGACATTATAGATCTTGAGGATGATCTATTTTTCCCTGAAGATATGCCTAAACATGTGAGGCAACAAAAGTTGAAAGAGTTAGATGCTAAGAAGAAACATGATTTCTTTGATGATGTCTTGAACGATAAATGGAAGGATATTTACTATCATATTTCAAAGAATTATGCTTTTGATCATCTGGATACAGCTGAGAAGATCATTCAGAATTCTGATATGCTTAATCATCTGAAAACATCTACTTTATTGGTAAGATCTTTGCATTCTGCTCAGGAAGCCATCATTTCTCAATTCAATCAAATCAAAGAATCTTTCCAGGCTACAAAGCTGCTCATCAGGAGATACATAAATAAATTGGACCAATTCTTGATAGACAGACTCAGATTGAAGACAATAAGGCTAGATTGGAAGCTAAACAAGAGCAAATATCTGGATAATTTGATGAGGTTCAAAATTAAAAAGGGGGAGAAGATTGCTAAAAAAGGGGAGAAGATTGCTAAATTTAAATGCAAACAACTGACTTTGAAAGAATCCGATGACACAAATCCTGATGGTGGAGATAAGGGAGGAAGTAAGGAGATTGTGAAGAAGAGAGGAGAAGATCTAGTTGGGACTAGTGGATCATCAAAAACCACTAGAACTCAATCTAGACAAGGTGGAGGAAGAAGGAGGAGTGAGAGGATAATTCAACAATCAAAGGAACTGACAGTGACTACAATAACATAATAAATTCTGAAAATCACAAATGCTGATGACCAAGGCTTTCTGGAGTTAGATGTTAGTGATTCGAGGCACAAAACGCAATGGAAAACAAAAAATTTGAATCCCTACTTCAAGATCTATGTATAATGACTGGATAATTATGGAGAATATTGTAATGATAGTTCTGATCTTCATGAACCACAACAACCCTCCTTGCGAAGATCTGCTCTCTAAGGTATCCACACAAACGTCCGATCGTCCAACGATCACCGGAGCCGGTACTAGCCTGATTTGGTTTCCTCTTCCTCTCTCACTTTCTCTCTAGCCTCTTTAAGATGTAGAGCTACTAAGGTTTTTCTCAAAAAAGTAATGTGACAAGTAACCCTAAAAATATATATCTTAATATATATATAGGGGAGAGGGGATTAAGGCATAACCCTAACCTAATGGGCTTCTAAAAATGACCATTTGGATTTCGGGTTTATAATACTATTAAATTCGAATTCTAATATATATAAAATTAATCAAGTAACACTTAATTACTTTAATAATTAAATTCAAATTAATAATAATAATTAAATAATTAATTTAATTTAAATAACACTCTATTTTAAACGTTCTTTGTGTGTGACCCTTTATTTTATTATTACGTTGGCAATAATTTTATTTTCTAATAATAAAATTATAAACAATGAGTGACATCTAGTAATACATCATTGCTACCCAAGTAATAATAATAATTGGTGATTCAATTAAACTTTTCGTGAATAATGTACAATGTAATATCCCTTTAGCCTTATATTATAGATCAAACTCGGGCATGCATTATGTCAATGAGTAAACTATTAAACAAATCAGTATTTGAGCACGACCATGCATTTAATAGTCTTACTCAGTCAAGAGTCCATTAATATCACTACTTAATATAGGAGGGCTAAATCCCATCTAGATCATTCATATTTCTCATACGATTCATAATATACCCAATGTCTACTTTTATTATTATCCAGTCAAGGATAAATTTTAATAGTATCAAAGTATATTAATTCTCGTATAGAAATATAATGACTTCAGGTCTAAGGACCAATACATCATTATCACTGTGAGATTAACTTATGACACTATAAATATGTAGTATCTCACAGCGGGTCAATCCAGCACCATGTGTCTTATACATGTGCCTGTGTTTTGACTTTAGTATCACCATACCTATGATCAATGATATGTGATCATCAATCAACAAACACACTAGTCTTGATGTGTTAGTCCCTTAACAATATGACAAGAATTACAGAAGGGGGGGTTGAATGGAATTCTTGAAACTTTTTCTTGAAATAAAATGTTATAACTCAAATATAAATATAAGTGTATTGATTAGCACAATGCGGAATAAAAACTTAAGTGAATCAAAACACAAGTAATTAAAAACAAGAGTCTTTAAAAACTTTCTGGTGGATTTGAATGATTCCACCAAAGATATATATTATATATTGAGAGAACCCTGTGTGCAAAAATGCTCACAGCTGCTTACAACATGAACTTCTAAGACTACAGAGAAATGCTGAGAATCCTGCTTACAAATGTTTCTCTGCTTTCTTGCTTAGATCTTATTTCTTAGTTGCTACTACTTGGTTTATATATATCACTAAGATTACAAAGTAATAATAAAAGATAATAAAACAAAAACTATCTAGTCTATTACAATGCTACTTCATTACTCTATTCCAGCATCTTTGAATATCTTCATAATAGCATGGAAATGGCAATGCTTCTTTGTTCTCGAAAACCCAGTTGAATAGGCTACCACACTTCATTTGCATCCACTCGACGCATGTGACTGTATTGTCACTGTCAACAGATATTTGAATTCTTTATCTGTCGGGTTCATGATCATCCGTCGAGTTATTGATCATTCATCGGGTTGTCTATTTGATCATCCGTCGACTTCATTGTAGGTTATCCGTCGAGTAGCAAACTGGCACTTGACTTCATTTCATTTATGCAGAATTACAAGATATCATTTATGTACAATTAATCAACCTATTCTGCATATCTAGTTAAAGTCAACATGACTTGAATACTACTTACAGAATCTATACAATAGTGAATGCAGAAATGTGCTACAGACTTAGTGTCACATAAGCTACTCACTCGATGGATAATAAGTCATCATCCGTCGGGACTATAATGAGTCATCCGTCGGGACTATAAATCTTATCCGTCGAGTGCTACATTATTTCACTAAGTAAGATCTACTAAGGTGTTTTGTTTATGAAATCATCAAGTACACAACAAATACACAACAAATACACAACAATCTCCCCCAATTTATGTCTACTGGAATTGTAGCCATAAATTAAGAGATACTTGATGATAACAAAACACCCTAAAAATATAACTTTAAGAGAAGTAGATATTACTGAAAAGTGCTTCAATTAACAAAAATGTACAAAGTTTTGCTCACAGCCATTTTTCAAGATGCTCCTCTAGCCTGAGCAGATTTGTCTAGTTTCTTGAAGGTCTGGATCTCTTTCCAAGCTTTCTGTTATTTTCCTCAATCTGATTTTGGAGCTGCCTGTGGAATTCCAGTTCATCAGATTCTGAGAGATTTAGCTTTTCTTGTATTTCCAAAAGAGTCTCATTGCTAGAGATGCTCAATTGGTCTTCTAATCTGAAGAATTTTCTCACACCTTTGTCATCTATGAACTCCATCAGCCAGTAGGGCCTTAGATGCACTCTTCTCCCTGTGTAAGGGATGATTAGAGTCTTTGGGAGTGCATCTTTAGCTCTAACACTCCTTAGTTCTTCAATCTTCTTCAATACCAATCTTCTTGCAGTAATGTTGAACCCAAAGTTCTTCTTGAAGGATGAAAACTTTAATCAGTACAGCTTGGCTTTCTTGAAGGATCATGTGAAGAGGCCACTGAATCTCCTTTCCTCCTTTGTACTTGAACACTAACCTTTCAGGTAGGTTTCTGTTTGCATCAATTCCTCTCACTTCATCTAGGTCATCCTGATAGGGGTTTAGATCAGAAAATTCTTTGATGTCACACAAGTACGGATAGTCTCCCTTACTGACTCTAGATTGAGCTTTGACTTGAGATTTGGATTTGAGAGGTGACAGCTTCACTTTCTTGATTGCTCTTGACTTTGTTCTTTTTGGCTTGCTAAGGATTGGTAGATTGAAGTCAGGAATTGGTATGTTCTCCATTCTATTGGCTCATCCTTGGGCACAATAGGTTCACCATGAATATTCCTGCAGGGATCCACCACCCTGATATCTTCAAATACCACAAAGGGCTTTGATGCTTGAGTTGTAGATGGTGTGGATTCCTTAGGAAATTGATCTTCCAATTCCTTGTCAACAATATCCAGTTTTTTTTTAGTTCTTTTAGCCAATTCCTTCTTTCTTGGAGATTTCTTCTGTTGTTTAACTTGCTTCTTTGATTCAATAGCTTCAGATGGTTGAGAAGGAATTTGTTGTGATGAATTTATAGCATGTAGTTTGGCCAAGATAGCAATCTGCTCTTTCTTTTGTTTAGTCTTTTTAGCATCCAGAGCAGCTTGCTTCTTTTCCTGCTTCAATCTAGCCTTTTCTTCTCTCTTTGCTTGAACAAATTGAGGATGTTCAGCCACCACTCAAATTTCTTTCCCGTTTTTGAAAATCTTGGCAATTCTCCTTTTAGAAGCTGAATCAGCTGGATCTATGTATAAAGCAATTGACCTTGACAGAAGCTTCTTCTCATCAGGCTTAGGTTTCTCATACACAGTGTCCAAAGGGTTCTTCAATGATGATTTTGAGTAGTTTGCCCTTGGTTTAAGAATTATTTCAGACTTTGGAGATTTGATGCAGGAAGACTGTCCTCTTTCCAGATAGTTCATGCTCATCTCATTCACACTAATTTTCTTGACTTGAGAGTGATGGATGGCTGACTTAACTGGCTCCTTGACAAGTTCAAACTTCTTCTGTATTTCCTCATCAATCTTCTCCCAGTTGACTAAACTCAACTTTTCCTTATCAGCTGCTCTTAAGTTGGCTGCTGCTGCATTGATCAGATCTATACTATATGTAACTGATGGCTTTGAGATAGTAATTGAAGGTACAATTACTTTACTGATTTGAATTTGAAGCCTCTCCCCCTCACTTGATCCTTTCTCCCCCTTTTTGTTATCATCAAGTTGGTTAGAGGAGGGTGTTTGAGCAGCCACCAGTTTTTGAAGTAGATCAGTCTATTGGGTTTGATGGAGATGAATGGCAGTTAAAGATGCTTCCATGGCTGACATTCTTGTGTCCAAGGCATCTATCTTGGTTGACAAATTAGAAGTTTTTCCTTAATTGCCTCTTGATGTCAAGCATTGTAGCTTCTGGAAGTTTAGAATCTATCATGTCTGAAAGGGCCTTCTTCATCTCCTCAATATCACCCTTCATGGTGTTCACATCCCTAGCATGCTAGAAGCCCTGGATTTGTTGAAGTTGCAGGGAGGCTAGATGTGCCTGAAGGAGCTTCTTGGTTGTAACACCCCCAGATCCGGGGTCGGGGATCCGGGTCGTCACGGTCTTTCTTTCCACAATATCACTTCACTTAATTTAATAATGAATAACCCTATGCTGTGACCCCACACTAACACACACCACAACCCGTTATAGTCTCAGAGATGAAATTTAAATAAGTACAAGTCTTTGAATCCACAATTTAAAAATTATTACAACCCAAAATGATTACTTGATAAATTTACAGTTAATTGCCATTATCTGCCACAAGTTATAATTATACATAATTGATTCTCAAAAGTAGATGGTCTGATCTACAATAGATCTACCTCTGCAGCTATAGCAGCTACAACATCAACGGGAAGACGCGGGACGCTTCCCACGCGCTTGCGCTGGGTCTGCTGGAGTCTGGCCATCTTTCCTAACTGTTGTTGTGTGATGAAGAAATAAAGCAAGGGTGAGCAGCAAGCCCACCAAAATAATATGTATAATGATTTACAATATATGAGCCTACTCATAATACTCATGAAAGTCTTGGTCAAAAGAAATGAACCAAGTTTGATATCTTAATGCGATGAAGTCGCAAAATATTCAGTATATATACATATATACTTTTCAAAATATTGGAAGTCCTCTTCCATGCATAATATACACAAAGTCCCAGTGTATAACTGTATAAAAAAAATATCGTTGCAAGGTGATCTCATATATCTAACCTTGTCTCAACGTTTTTCTGAAAATCTTTGTCATTCATAAGACAATTATTAATTAGATATAAGTTTAAAAGATGAGGTTACCAAACACCCCAATATACTTATATCTTTCCCAATACTACTTGAACTACCACCGTTCAAGTTATAATCAGTTTCAAAGGTTCATCACATAGATGAGACTACAAGACAAGATTTGAATAGATTCAATCTTTGAATATCATTATAAATAATGAAGTTACGAGATACTTCATTAAGTCCCGATATATAAATATATTCATATATATCTCCCATACATTTCCTGAAAACCTCTGTCATGAAAAGTATGAACAGAGTTGCAATATCCAATGAATTTGGAAGGAAAAGAATTTTGGCATAAACCAGATATCTTGTTGATCAGGCAAAGATACCAATAAGTAACCTTTTCTACTAGTAGATGGATGAATCCCCCACCGGTCATCACCCTGGCCACATAAGGACCTTGTGCTGGACCGCCACCCGGCCTCTTACGCGTTGATGGACTGCCACCCAGCCACTTACACATTGATAGACCGTACCCCGGCCTGTCGCTTATGCCAACTCAATTAGATGGGCTTACTTCCCGAACATTGGGCAAGTAATCAATTCATTTACCAAAACTGCAACCTCGTTGCGAATATAAAACACACCACAGAGCCGGATTCCCCAGGTTTTGAGCGAGTATTTAAATCCCCTTAAAAAGGAAGATCTTAAATATAAAAATGAGTTTTGGGATCCGCTCTAACTTTTAAAAATCATTTTGAAGACTCGAAAACACTTTAAAGAGTGTTTGGAGTAAAGCTGATTTAATGAAGTAAATCAGTCCCCATATATTAGAAAATATCTGAATATTATTATTTAAATAATATTCCCATAAAGAATAATCTTTATAAAAATAATTGAAGTAGAAGTATTAAAACTTATACTTGAAATAAACATTAAATAACCAAAGATATACTTATATGAAAGTATCATCTTTATTTGAATAATCGAAAATAAGTTTGATTATTGAACCCTTATTCTTTAATAAAATAAAGAATATATTTCAGTAATAAACGGAGTCATAATTCCTCGAATGATTATTATAAATAATATTCATTAAATAAAATAAAGGAGTCATACATCCTCAAATGAATATTCAAATAATATTCAATAATTAAAATAAAAGGAGTCATAAGTCCTCGAATGAATATTCAAAATAATATTCATTTAATAAAATAAAAGGAGTCATACGCCTTCGAATAATATTTGAAATAATATTCAATAATAAAATAAAGTTAAAGTTATCGAATAAACCTTATTCGATTAATAGTTTTGAAAACTATGACCATATATATATATATATATATAAGTATATATATATATTTATATCCATATATACAAAATCTACTCGGGATCCTCGACTCCCGGTTTTAGAAAATATTTTCACCTTTGGGTCCCTGTACTAAGGGTATATGCAAATTACCGCTATCCTCTAGCATAGGTATTATCAACTGAATCAACAGATATATATGGAAAGAATACGAAACAGGCATGCATATATATATACCATAGTAGCATGCTTCAATATATTGCAACATTTGCTAATTAACCAACATGCATCTATCACAAGATAATGCAAATACATATATTCATCACAACAACAGTTATAACGGGTTGAAAACTTGCCTGAGCGACTTGGGGTGAAAAAAGGCTCGGGACGAGTCTGGTAACCTATAAACAACAAGTAAGTTGGAATTAAACCAAAATCACTTGTAAATCTATACTTTAACTAACTTAGACTCTAACGCTTGTTTTGCGCTCACTGATTCGCTTAAGTCACTCGGGTACCCTCGGCTCCACCATTTTTAATAATTTAACCTTTACGAGTTTTAAAGCGATTCCTTCGCGAGTGTCTTACCAACTGCCTAAAACACTTACCATAAATGTTTCATACATTAATTAACCCTTTTTGGTCTTTAACCTATGTTTCAAAGTAAGGCGAGGGGAAAAGTTTCGTTCGCGAAACGCCGTTACTTGAAACGGTCGTTTCTCCTAAACCGTGCATCGGAATCGAACGAACTACATATCAAAACGAAGCTCGTAACATGACTTATCTAAAAATGGCAGTGGTCATAATCTAGCAGGGGGTTCTCGGGTCCTAATGCTATGCACAAACACAGTCCAAAGAAAATCGGACGTTACGACGGCTATGTTTACGCGATTTCCCAATTTTAAACCATTCAAAACCATCCCAAATCAACCTCAAATCCAACATACAACAAACATCCATCCTTTTCACATCATAACAACCCCAACCAATTCAATTTAATCATTCATACTTATGCCTAAGCTTAACTTTAATCATACTTAAGTTCTTTTAATCAAAACAACAACATTTACCAATCCAACAACATCCCAAAACTCACTAATCTCTACATACACAACCATCAAGCCTCTCATGAACTAAAATACTCATATTATGCTCTTATCATTCAATAAAAAAGCTTGGTTAAGAGATTATACCTTCCTTGAAGCTTTTTAACACAACACAAGAGCTTTGAATGCCTAAAGAACCTTGATCCTTGCTTGTATCACCTTAATCTTTCATAAAAATTCAAGAAAACTAAAGTTATTTCTTGAAGGTTACTATTCACCATTTTCTTCCTTGATTTATAGAAAAAGATTGGCTTGGAATTAGAAGCTTAAACTTATAGGAAGTATGTAACTATCCATGGGGAAGCTTAGATAATTACCTTGCTAAATAGTAAGTGGTGGAGCTTGGATCTTCAAATTTTAAGAAAGAAGCCGAGAGTTAGCTTGGGAAGAAAGAGGTTTTTGTGTTTTTCTTGATGAAAATGAAATGATTTGCTTGGTTGGTTGATTTTTTGTGTTGTTTTTGGTTAATGACTTAATTAACCTTGATTTTGTGTGGTTATAATTCAACCACACTTCCTTCCCTTCTATGTCATGCTTGTGTCATCCTCATGATGTCATCCTCCCCTCCTTGTCCTCTTCTCATTGGTTGGATGACATCACCCCCACTAATCCCTTTGATTAGCTTTTAATTGTTTGCCTAATGACCGCTGATCTGTTATACGGTTCGCTTAACTTTCGTTTTCGTTTATCGTTCGAGGGATCATACCCGGGATCTTATTACTTAGGTTCCCTTAACCTTTCTCAATACATTAAATTCCTTTTTATGATCCTCTATTATAATCCTTTAATTTAAATCCTTTTATCCTGTTACCTTATACTCAATTCTTTCCGTATCTATTGGATTTCCGGGAAAAATCAAAGTGTTCGGAATTGGATTCTGACGATCTTTACATACACTTATATACCATATAGAGTACTAATAAAATCTCAGAATATCCATAACAGAACCCCTACATAGTGTGGCATGAAAAGTTTTCTCGTTCAGCAAAAACACTATTCATAAGGGTTTCAAAAATTACCCAAAAATTGGGGTTATTACAGTCTCCCCTCCTTAAAAGGATTCCGTCCCGGAATCAGATAGAAATGAATAGGGATACTTTCTTAGTATTGCACTTTCTAACTCTCAAGTCAATTCTCCCACATTGTGGTTCTACCATCAAACTCTTACTAGTTTGATAACCCTTCTCCTAAGCACTCGTTCCTTCTTAATCTATACCCTTCCTGGTTGGTCCATATAGGTTACGTCTGGTTGCATGTCTATGCGCTCATATGCCCCTATTTGACTGGCATCCGAATTACACTTCCTTAACATTGATACGTGGAACACGTTATGAACTTGCTACAGGTTCGGGGGTAGGGCTAGCTCATATGCTAACTTCCCAACGTCTTAATATATCCAAGGGTCCAACAAATTGTAGACTTAGCTTTCCTTTCTTTCCGAATCTCATCAATCCTTTCCAAGGGTTTCCAAGGGTATACCTTTAACAACACTAGGTCCCCTACTTCCTATTCTTTGTCCTTTCGTGTCAAATCAACATACTTCTTATGTCCATCTTGGGTTACTACCAGCCGTCCTCTGATTAGATCTATTATATCCTTGATCCTTTGGACTACTGCGGGTCCGAGCATCTTGCGCTCTACAACTTCATCCTAACATAAGGGAGATCGACATTGTCTTCCCTCAAGGATCTCATAAGGCGATATCTCAATACTGACATATGATCTATTGTCGTAAGAAAACTCAATCCGCGTTATGTGATCATTCCAATTTCTTTCAAGTCTATTGCACAGACTCTCATTATAGCTTCTAGCATTATAGCTTTTGCTTCTTAATACCCATTCTTTTCCAGTTCGTAATCGCTATTACCTTCCGTTCCTAATATTATACTGGTTATACTTTTGCTCGCTAGCGTTCTATAACCTTTTAATAACCACGTCAACCTTAGTATTACGAATGTGTTTCCATTCCGAATGCTACCACAACTTTATTACTCTTTTTTTTCAGCTGTTTCTATTTCCCAAAGTTGATCAATCATATAGAAGTAAAGGAATTTGTTGAGAGATCACTATGATCATGAACACTTGTTATATCGCATAGTTAGTACAGAAGGTGGCCAGCCTTTAGTACTTGACAAGCAATTAAACAATAGATGGTATCCTACTAGGCTTCTATCACACAGATAGATAGTCATTCGGCAATACCTCCCCTTTCTGGAAGGGTTGTTCTTCTCAGCTTACATGAAATGAAAAGAAGAGAAAAGAACGAATTGAAGAGAATTGTATATATGAAAAATATACTGCCACAAAATATCTGGCTTGGAACTTACCTCTGAACTATAGAGGTTTGTCATAGGAGAACAAAACATAAACGTATTTATATCAGCATCAAGTATTATAGCATCGTATTTCCCATGCCTAAATATTTTCGCCATTCCGTCCATCATTCTATGGACCCATGCTCTTCCTCGAGCTTATACATAATCACCTTTGAAACTCCTTCGACATCGAAAATCGAATCTGGGACCTCCTTCTATATATCACCGTTACTCGGATTCTATGCTTGCACTGCAACCTTCCTCGTATAGTAATACGACTCTCTATTGATAAGAAAGAATAAATATTCAATAGGTAGATACTCTACTTAATTAGTCTATCAATGATAACTTATACACTACCACGACCCGATTAGTGGTACTCAATCTCAACACCCATTCCAATACAACTCTCACGATTGTAATCAGCTCATTACTCGCAGAATCATTGTTGCCTTACTATGGTCCACCACTGACCTACTGTAGTCATTCATTTTCCATGAAGTCTTAATAGCTAACCATACAGAGTCCATACATCTCGTATCTAATTCTCTTAAGGAGTTAACATAACCACCAATCACAATTCATGAAGAACACTCCAAACTCTGACGTACTTTCATGACATGAAGCAGATAAAAGTGCAGAAGAGTTTCAATCAAAGCAACGATAGCAGGTTAATACCATTCTTAATCATATGCCTTAAATAGAAGACTTAACTCAAAGGTTCGTCTAGTCCTTTTTGAAACATGGTCCTGGCTTATCTCAAGATAGGACCTTCTAAGATAGATAGCCCGTTCATGGCGATTACACGAATTAAACCTTTACCAACTACTATTACGGTTGGGTATTGCACAGTCATCAGAAGGAATGTCAATCATCCAAACCATAATTCAACCTTCACATTTTTAACCATCATCACTGTATTCTTTTGGCACACGCGCCTATAATTATCCTCTTACCTTTTAAGTGTCGGCCACCTCTTTGGCCTTTCCTGATAGTAAAATTTCCTTACAGTCAATGTCATTTTAACCACCTCCAAATAAATTTTCTACCTTATTTCCGATCACTGCTTGAGTGAAGATGTTTTCCTTAAAATCAGATGGGAAAAAGAAAAAGAAAAAAAAAATATCACCATTTTTCCATAAGTTATTGCCTCAGTCTTTAGAGGTTAATCACTGTCATGACTGACTCTCAATTATACTTAGAGCATCTTCTATCTTAAGTCCTAATTGCCCTGAACAATTTCGACCATTACTGGTTCGATCCATACCTTCTCGTGGTTTAACACGTGCCTCACTTGGCATCAATATAATTACGTCATATTTCCTTTATCAACATTTCTATTCTTGAGAATTTTGAATATTACCTTTTTCCTTTTAAAACCTCTAGGGTTATCCTTGAATCGTTCCTCCTGTATTCCTTAGATACAGGGCATATCAAAATACCATTTACTACTACTAGAACCATTGTCTATATACTTCTGGAAAAAATTCTCCACTGATTCTTAAAGGTTGTTATTACCTTAATCCTTTCCAATTCATCCTGTCAAAACTCATACTGTCCCTATTAAGGGTGAAATGCCAACCTTTATGCATTCCCCTAGGATTCATTTTAAGTTACCGATGTTCTATTCTTAATTCCACCTTTTAAAAAGGTACATGCATCCTTCCATGGATAAATCAAGTCATATATCCTTGATAGATTATCTTATTCATCATTCCCACCTCGATAGTCTATACCTAACTTCATAATAGAATCCTTATTCAAATTGAGGTCAATCCATATGGCCTCCAAAAGATAACAATGGTCATCCGCTTTTCTTTCCTGATTTGGTAATGATAACATGGATGTTCTGGAAGATATTGGTCATGTTCAACGTGAACCTCTTCTTAATAATTCCTTATTTACTTTTGTTGTTTATCTCAACAGTCATCTCAATGTTGGGATATCTTTCATACCTGGCGTCTCCCTTTCTGGGTATCAAGCCACCGGTCTTACATTTCCCATTCTTGAAGGTCACTTCCTTCATCCAATTTTCTCAATTTTTTACTTTCTTGTCTCCTCAGTCTATCCGCGTCTCATTATTTATCCTTCGAATTACCTCAAGGTTTCCTCGAATCCTCCCAACTTAAAGGGGATAAAATATACATAACTCTTATGCCTTCAACCATCAATTTTAACTCATGGTGAATCACCCTCATCCTGACGATTACATACTCTTCTATTTCTATTTCTACGAGTCTTTAGGGTTTCCTCATACCCAACTCCCTTATCATTCCTCAAACTCTCTTGCCTTTATATTCCTTTCTCTTATCGTTATTTCATAAACCAACACAACATAAGCATTGATTTCAAACATCCCGTCATTCTGGATTTGTGTCTTCAGAACGAATCTTGATAACTTTTACAACTTAGATTCATAATTCATCATACCCGTCTGCCTTTGTTCTGGCTCTAAAGCTTTTACACTATTCCATAACCTTGGGAATTACTTTCCCGAAAACAATTGGCTGAACTTTAATCAGTTTATTATAATCTCTTGCTCCGTGCCTTCCTTGGCCTTTCACCAGCGGGTGGTCTCTCTCTTGGGAGGGTAAGTGACAAAAACAGTCTTTTGTGATTCGTCAATCATTTAGAATCTCAAATAATTCCTATATTTCCTTTAGCCAGGCTCTTGCCTCGGCTGGGTCAGCTTGTTCCATGGAACTCTGAGAGCTTAGCGACTTAAAGGTCCTGAAAGAATTTCTCACCGCACTGTCTCCTCAGGGTGGTGGTTGAGGATAATAGTCTGAGTTCTTTTTAGACAGGTCCATGAATTGCCGTATAGGAGTACCGTCTCGGGTCTCCTTTCCTTACTCGACTTTCTGTTTCCTTAGTATGAAATGTTTCATCCTACTCCCCATAATTGGGGTCATCTTTTAATTTAAAATCCTCATTTTCCACTCCATTATGTCATGGGTTCCTTCTATCTTGATGGCGACCTCCCTGAATATCACGTTCAGGGTTTGCTCCAAATCTTATTCCTCAAACTATGGCTCTCATCTAAGTTCTCATCCTTACGCTCTTGAACTTTCGGAACCCAAATTCTATAGGAATACCTCATTATTCCCTTATCATCTTTCTCGATATTAATCTTTTATCTAATTGTTGGCTCCCTGCCTTCATTCATAACTTTTTCTGGCACAATATGATCTTTTCCAATAATTCGGGCTGTATTGCAATCTCAAACAGCTTTTTGGTATCGGCTCCGGTTACCTTCACTTCTATTTCCATTTTCTCAAAATCCCTTATAAACTCTCCAAAAGACATTATCATCTTGAGTCTCTCCTTTTTACTAAGGGCATCAGCCACCATATTGGCTTTCCCCGAATGATAAAGAATCTCCCAATCATTATTCTTGATTAGCTCTAACTGCCTCCTCTGGCATATGTTGAGCTCTTTCTACGTGAAAATGTACTAGAGCACTTATGGCTTAGGTAATTCTCGCACTTCTCTCCATACAAGTAGTGCCTCCAATCCTTAGGGTAAAACTATTGCCACGAGTCTAAGCTCATGAGCGGGGATATCGAATTTCATATTACCTTAATTGTCTTGACATGTACGCGATTACCTTACCGTGCTGCATAAGCACGCACCCTAAGCCCTTGTGCGAAGCGTCACTATACTTCACAAAATCTCTTTTTCCATCCGGCAACGCCAGCATAAGGGCCATCACCAACCTCTGCTTCAGTTCTTGAAAGCTGTTCTCGCATTTCTCTGTCCATTCGAACTTCTCAGTCTTACGAGTAAGCCGCGTTAAAGGGGCTACTATCTTTACAACTTGAACGAACCTCCGGTAGTGACCGGCCAATCCTACCTCTGGTAGTTGACCAAACCATGGTCATCAATTCATCAGTGGTCCTTTATCCAATCCTGTCAGGATCCTCCATGGGATCCTCCTCAACAACTATCCCTTCTAGGACAACATCCTCAACCGCTAAATCCTCAATATCAACATCATCCGGTCCTGCATTAGGACACTCTATCGGATCCACAATCCGATCTCCAATTAGTAATAAAATATCATCGTGATGTTGCTCCTCAACCTCAGGGTTCGGAGTCCCGCTACCATATACGATAACGAACTACGCTCCTATCACGATATTTATAAGGGTTCCCATAAGGGTTTTAACTGTCAGTACTACGTTAGGTAGCCCGACTATGAACTTGGCAAGAGTTCTTATTATCTTAGTGAACTTATTATCTTAACGTCCCATCATCTCTGAGGTTTATAACGCTTAGCTCTGATACCATTTCTGTAACACCCCCAGATCCGGGGTCGGGGATCCGGGTCGTCACGGTCTTTCTTTCCACAATATCACTTCACTTAATTTAATAATGAATAACCCTATGCTGTGACCCCACACTAACACACACCACAACCCGTTATAGTCTCAAAGATGAAATTTAAATAAGTACAAGTCTTTGAATCCACAATTTAAAAATTATTACAACCCAAAATGATTACTTGATAAATTTACAGTTAATTGCCATTATCTGCCACAAGTTATAATTATACATAATTGATTCTCAAAAGTAGATGGTCTGATCTATAATAGATCTACCTCTGCAGCTATAGCAGCTACAACATCAACGGGAAGACGCGGGACGCTTCCCACGCGCTTGCGCTGGGTCTGCTGGAGTCTGGCCATCTTTCTTAACTGTTGTTGTGTGATGAAGAAATAAAGCAAGGGTGAGCAGCAAGCCCACCAAAATAATATGTATAATGATTTACAATATATGAGCCTACTCATAATACTCATGAAAGTCTTGGTCAAAAGAAATGAACCAAGTTTGATATCTTAATGCGATGAAGTCGCAAAATATTCAGTATATATACATATATACTTTTCAAAATATTGGAAGTCCTCTTCCATGCATAATATACACAAAGTCCCAGTGTATAACTGTATAAAAAAAATATCGTTGTAAGGTGATCTCATATATCTAACCTTGTCTCAACGTTTTTCTGAAAATCTTTGTCATTCATAAGACAATTATTAATTAGATATAAGTTTAAAAGATGAGGTTACCAAACACCCCAATATACTTATATCTTTCCCAATACTACTTGAACTACCACCGTTCAAGTTATAATCAGTTTCAAAGGTTCATCACATAGATGAGACTACAAGACAAGATTTGAATAGATTCAATCTTTGAATATCATTATAAATAATGAAGTTACGAGATACTTCATTAAGTCCCGATATATAAATATATTCATATATATCTCCCATACATTTCCTGAAAACCTCTGTCACGAAAAGTATGAACAGAGTTGCAATATCCAATGAATTTGGAAGGAAAAGAATTTTGGCATAAACCAGATATCTTGCTGATCAGGCAAAGATACCAATAAGTAACCTTTTCTACTAGTAGATGGATGAATCCCCCACCGGTCATCACCCTGGCCACATAAGGACCTTGTGCTGGACCGCCACCCGGCCTCTTACGCGTTGATGGACTGCCACCCAGCCACTTACACATTGATAGACCGTACCCCGGCCTGTCGCTTATGCCGACTCAATTAGATGGGCTTACTTCCCGAACATTGGGCAAGTAATCAATTCATTTACCAAAACTGCAACCTCGTTGCGAATATAAAACACACCACAGAGCCGGATTCCCCAGGTTTTGAGCGAGTATTTAAATCCCCTTAAAAAGGAAGATCTTAAATATAAAAATGAGTTTTGGGATCCGCTCTAACTTTTAAAAATCATTTTGAAGACTCGAAAACACTTTAAAGAGTGTTTGGAGTAAAGCTGATTTAATGAAGTAAATCAGTCCCCATATATTAGAAAATATCTGAATATTATTATTTAAATAATATTCCCATAAAGAATAATCTTTATAAAAATAATTGAAGTAGAAGTATTAAAACTTATACTTGAAATAAACATTAAATAACCAAAGATATACTTATATGAAAGTATCATCTTTATTTGAATAATCGAAAATAAGTTTGATTATTGAACCCTTATTCTTTAATAAAATAAAGAATATATTTCAGTAATAAGCGGAGTCATAATTCCTCGAATGATTATTATAAATAATATTCATTAAATAAAATAAAGGAGTCATACATCCTCAAATGAATATTCAAATAATATTCAATAATTAAAATAAAAGGAGTCATAAGTCCTCGAATGAATATTCAAAATAATATTCATTTAATAAAATAAAAGGAGTCATACGCCTTCGAATAATATTTGAAATAATATTCAATAATAAAATAAAGTTAAAGTTATCGAATAAACCTTATTCGATTAATAGTTTTGAAAACTATGACCATATATATATATATATATAAGTATATATATATATATATTTATATCCATATATACAAAATCTACTCGGGATCCTCGACTCCCGGTTTTAGAAAATATTTTCACGTTTGGGTCCCTGTACTAAGGGTATATGCAAATTACCGCTATCCTCTAGCATAGGTATTATCAACTGAATCAACAGATATATATGGAAAGAATACGAAACAGGCATGCATATATATACCATAGTAGCATGCTTCAATATATTGCAACATTTGCTAATTAACCAACATGCATCTATCACAAGATAATGCAAATACATATATTCATCACAACAACAGTTATAACGGGTTGAAAACTTGCCTGAGCGACTTGGGGTGATAAAAGGCTCGGGACGAGTCTGGTAACCTATAAACAACAAGTAAGTTGGAATTAAACCAAAATCACTTGTAAATCTATACTTTAACTAACTTAGACTCTAACGCTTGTTTTGCGCTCACTGATTCGCTTAAGTCACTCGGGTACCCTCGGCTCCACCATTTTTAATAATTTAACCTTTACGAGTTTTAAAGCGATTCCTTCGCGAGTGTCTTACCAACTGCCTAAAACACTTACCATAAATGTTTCATACATTAATTAACCCTTTTTGGTCTTTAACCTATGTTTCAAAGTAAGGCGAGGGGAAAAGTTTCGTTCGCGAAACGCCGTTACTTGAAACGGTCGTTTCTCCTAAACCGTGCATCGGAATCGAACGAACTACATATCAAAACGAAGCTCGTAACATGAGTTATCTAAACATGGCAGTGGCCATAATCTAGCAGGGGGTTCTCGGGTCCTAATGCTATGCACAAACACAGTCCAAAGAAAATCGGACGTTACGACGGCTATGTTTACGCGATTTCCCAATTTTAAACCATTCAAAACCATCCCAAATCAACCTCAAATCCAACATAAAACAAACATCCATCCTTTTCACATCATAACAACCCCAACCAATTCAATTTAATCATTCATACTTATGCCTAAGCTTAACTTTAATCATACTTAAGTTCTTTTAATCAAAACAACAACATTTACCAATCCAACAACATCCCAAAACTCACTAATCTCTACATACACAACCATCAAGCCTCTCATGAACTAAAATACTCATATTATGCTCTTATCATTCAATAAAAAAGCTTGGTTAAGAGATTATACCTTCCTTGAAGCTTTTTAACACAACACAAGAGCTTTGAATGCCTAAAGAACCTTGATCCTTGCTTGTATCACCTTAATCTTTCATAAAAATTCAAGAAAACTAAAGTTATTTCTTGAAGGTTACTATTCACCATTTTCTTCCTTGATTTATAGAAAAAGATTGGCTTGGAATTAGAAGCTTAAACTTATAGGACGTATGTAACTATCCATGGGGAAGCTTAGATAATTACCTTGCTAAATAGTAAGTGGTGGAGCTTGGATCTTCAAATTTTAAGAAAGAAGCCGAGAGTTAGCTTGGGAAGAAAGAGGTTTTTGTGTTTTTCTTGATGAAAATGAAATGATTTGCTTGGTTGGTTGATTTTTTGTGTTGTTTTTGGTTAATGACTTAATTAACCTTGATTTTGTGTGGTTATAATTCAACCACACTTCCTTCCCTTCTATGTCATGCTTGTGTCATCCTCATGATGTCATCCTCCCCTCCTTGTCCTCTTCTCATTGGTTGGATGACATCACCCCCACTAATCCCTTTGATTAGCTTTTAATTGTTTGCCTAATGACCGCTGATCTGTTATACGGTTCGCTTAACTTTCGTTTTCGTTTATCGTTCGAGGGATCATACCCGGGATCTTATTACTTAGGTTCCCTTAACCTTTCTCAATACATTAAATTCCTTTTTATGATCCTCTATTATAATCCTTTAATTTAAATCCTTTTATCCTGTTACCTTATACTCAATTCTTTCCGTATCTATTGGATTTCCGGGAAAAATCAAAGTGTTCGGAATTGGATTCTGACGATCTTTACATACACTTATATACCATATAGAGTACTAATAAAATCTCAGAATATCCATAACAGAACCCCTACATAGTGTGGCATGAAAAGTTTTCTCGTTCAGCAAAAACACTATTCATAAGGGTTTCAAAAATTACCCAAAAATTGGGGTTATTACAGTCTCCCCTCCTTAAAAGGATTCCGTCCCGGAATCAGATAGAAATGAATAGGGATACTTTCTTAGTATTGCACTTTCTAACTCTCAAGTCAATTCTCCCACATTGTGGTTCTACCATCAAACTCTTACTAGTTTGATAACCCTTCTCCTAAGCACTCGTTCCTTCTTAATCTATACCCTTCCTGGTTGGTCCATATAGGTTACGTCTGGTTGCATGTCTATGCGCTCATATGCCCCTATTTGACTGGCATCCGAATTACACTTCCTTAACATTGATACGTGGAACACGTTATGAACTTGCTACAGGTTCGGGGGTAGGGCTAGCTCATATGCTAACTTCCCAACGTCTTAATATATCCAAGGGTCTTTAAGGTACCATTCGGCATAATTTCAGCCTTAAGTTGGACTAGCCCCGCTAGCCTCTTACCATGACTGGACTAGTCCCACTAGCCTCTTACGTCCCAATCCAATCCATCAGGAATTCATTTGGAAAACCTTGAGTTGGAAAAACAAATAGGTTTTCAAAAAAATCCATTTTTATCATTACCAAGCATTTGAAATCATTCGGACTCTTCATGTCGAAACTCATTCTTAATTCAGATTTTAAGGAAACAAGGTTCAGGGAATGATTCAAAGGTACGCAAGGAACAATTCATAGAAATTCTGTATCAGGGATAACAAGGCACTAAATTAGAAAGATTAGCATTGATTTAGGGATCAATAGGGTGATCAAGAGAAACAGGGTATCATTAAACAGGGTTAACAAGGATAATCAAAGGGTTCAATATAATTCATGGCTTAATAGGTAACTTGAACAGAAAGGACAGATTATCAAAGGGTGAAATCAAAGAGCTTATCAATAACAGATTATCAAGAACAAGGGTACTTCAAATCAATATCAGGGTTTCATAAAACAAGGGTTTCATACTTAAACAGTTCAATACTCTACATGGTATGAACAACATTCTCTTTATAACCATTTACACAAGTAATCAGAGTTACTTGCCTGAATTTGCTTTCCTGAAGGTTGAACTACTGCCACCTAGTAAATCCTTTCCTTTCCTAGCCTAAATGCCCTCACGCTCCGAATCGAGAGGGAGAGAAAAATCCGAGAGAGAGAAAAAGAAACAAGAGAAAAGAGAGAAAGAAGAGAAGGGCTCGGGAAGAAAAAGAAAGGAGAAGGAGGTGGGGTGGTTTTTATATTACCAAGGGAGGGTAATATGGTAATTAGGTTATTGTATATTTTGATTCTCTTTTTATCCTTAAAAGAAAATAGAGTTGATCTGCAAATGCTTTTTTCGGAAAGATGAAATTGCTTTGAATAAAAATCTTTAACACGTAGATCTCGAAATTAGCTTTCCAACCATTACTCATAATGAATTTTTGAGCGAACGGTTGATTTTATATGAATTTCGCAAACTTGCTTTAATAATAACATTTTCCACATAAAATCAATTTAAAAATGCAAAGACCATCAAATAAATTCACTTATCATTTTTAAAAAGTCTCTAGGACCACTACGAAGATAACATAACAAATCCCATGTTTTTATCTTACTCGGATGATTTTATAAAAATGTGCGAAGGTTAATTAAACCTTTATTTAAATCACATAATTCCTTTAAAATTCACAAAAACTGTCACAGAACACATAGCCATGCACACAGACAACAATGTCACATATATAATCACATAATGACTCAGGTCTGATCATAGAATTTATCCTTCTTTAATCTTTATCCTCTTTTACGCGTGCCGGGTCACGTTCAGCCTGACGGCCCGACGCTCAGCGTTTCGATTACGCTTCTCATTATCTTTACCAATCAACACGTCACTTAGGAAGAAATACTTTATTTACACATTCATTTCATTCATTCACACATAATTCACATTTTATGCTCTTTAACTCCTTATTAGGACGGGTCCCGTTCTACCTGACGGCCCGACACCACAGCTTAACTTTTAAGCTGACTCTTTAAATTGGAACATTTATATCCACGCTCCTATACTCTAATATACAGAAAAGACAATTACTCATCATGTAGTCACATAATTATAATCACATCACATAACACATACTTTATTGACTTAATTACATCGCATAATTCTCAGTCGTCAAAATCTACCCTCCTTAAAAGGATTTTGTCCCCAGAATCTAATCTAAGCGAATAGATGGGGATACTTTTCTTTCATTTCGCTTTCTAATTCCCAAGTCGATTCTTCGACTAATGGATTTCTCCACAACACTCTAACTAGAGGTACAACTTTATTTCTAAGCGTTCTTTCTTTTCGATCCAAAATTCGCATTGGCTGCTCCACATAGGACAAATCTGGTTGGATTTCCACTGGTTCCAACTCGATCACATGGCTCACATCAGCATTATACTTCTTCAGAAGAGATACATGAACACATTGTGCAGATGTTGCATTTGCGGAGGTAGCGCCAATTCATACGCCACTTTCCCAACTTTTCGCAATACTTCAAATGGTCAAATGTACCTTGGACTCAGCTTTCCTTTCTTTCTGAATCGAGTTAAACCTTTCCAAGGAGATATCTTTAATAAGAATTTGTCTCCAGTTTCGAATTGCACATCTTTCCGTTCTTGATTTGCGTACTTTGCCTGTCGATCTTGAGCTGCAATTAATCTATTTCGTATCATTTCGACTTTTTTCCTTCGTTTGTTGAACTAGCTCTGGGCCAATTAACTTGCAGCTCACCAACTTCGTCCCAATAAGTAGGGAATCTACACTTTCTTCCAAACAACGCTTCATAAGGCGGCATGCCAATACTCGCGTGATAACTGTTGTTGTAGGAAAACTCAATTAAGGGCAAATGATCATCCCAATTTCCTTCGAAATCTATTGCACAGGTTCGCAACATGTCTTCAATCGTCTGAATTGTCCTTTCACTTTGTCCGTCTGTCTGCGGATGATATGCCGTACTCATTTTCAATTTCGTTCCCAAATGATCTTAGAATTGTCGCCAAAATCTCGAATTAAACCTTGGATCTCTATCAGACACGATAGATACAGGAACTCCATGACGCATCACGATCTCATCCAGATACAATTTGACCAACTTTTCCAATGAAAACCTTTCATTTATCGGCAAGAAATGTGCTGACTCTGTCAACCAATCGATTACCACCCAAATCGCATCATGATTTGACTTGGTTTTAGGTAATCCTACCACGAAATCCATCGCTATATGCTCCCATTTCCACTCGGGTATGTCCAGTAGCTGAAGCAATCCGCTTGGCCTTTGATGTTCCATTTTGACTCTTTGGCACGTATAACATTTACTTATCCATTCCGCAATTTCCTTTTTCATGTTTGGCCACCAATAATTTCCTTTTAAATCCTGGTACATCTTCGTACTTCCAGGGTGAATTGAAAATCTCGAGTTATGTGCTTCTTGCAAAATCTCATGCTTTAGTTCCACGACATTAGGTATCCAAATACGTGAGTTAACACGGTATATCCCTTTTCCATCCTTTTGAGCTTTAATTTCTTCTCCCGTCAACTTATCATTTTCACGATTCATCACTTGCTCTTGACAGCATCGAATCTTTTCCAAAATCTCGGGTTGAAACAGCATTGCATATATAGCTTCACCTCCACATTTTGGAGTCTGCACCTCTATTTCCATCTTGTCAAAGTCCTTGATTAATTCTTCCGTTGATGTTAACATATTCAACCTTTCTTTTTGACTTAAAGCATCATCTACCATATTTGCCTTTCTAGGATGATAGTTTATCGTACAATTATAATCTTTGATCAATTCCAACCACCTTCTTTGTCGCATATTCAATTCTTTATGAGTAAAGATATACTTTAAACTTTTATGATCTGTATAAATCTCGCACTTTTCCCCGTACAAATAGTTCCTCCAAATCTTAAGGGCAAACACAATTGCTGCCAATTCCAAATTGTGTGTTGGATACTTTTGCTCGTGTGGCTTGAGTTGCCTTGACGCATATGCTATTACCTTCCCATGTTGCATTAACACACATCCAAGTCCTTTATATGAAGCATCACTAAATATCACAAATTCCCCTTTGTCATCTGGTAATACCAACACTGGTGTGGTTACCAGCCTCTTCTTTAACTCCTGAAAACTTTCCTCGCACTTTTCTATCCAAACAAACTTCTCGTTCTTTCTCGTCAACTTTGTCAACGGAACGGCAATCTTAGAGAAATCTTGCACAAATCTTCTATAATATTCGGCTAATCCCAGAAAACGTTTGACTTCCGTCGGAGTGTTGGGTCTTTCCCAATTCATTACAGCTTCTATCTTGGCTGGGTCCACTTTAATTCCTTCTTTATTAACTACATGACCAAGAAATTGCACTTCCTTTAGCCAGAATTCGCACTTTGAAAACTTAGCATACAGTTTCTCTTTTCGCAGAATTCCAAGGAAATCCTCAAATGCTCCTTATGATCTTCTTCCGTCTTTGAGTAAATTAGTATATCGTCGATAAACACAATAACGAACTTATCCAAATACTGCTTGAATACTCTGTTCATAAGATCCATAAATGCAGCTGGCGCATTTGTCAAGCCAAATGCCATTACCAAAAACTCATAGTATCCGTATCTCGTTCGGAACTGCTGTCTTGCGTATATCTTCCACTTTAATCTTTAACTGATGATACCCAGATCTTAAATCAATCTTTGAGAAACACGAAGCTCCTTTTAACTGGTTAAATAAGTCTTCGATCCGCGGTAGAGGGTACTTATTCTTGATTGTCAACTTATTCAGTTCGCGGTAATCAATGCACAACCTCATACTTCCATCCTTTTTCTTTACAAATAACACTGATGCGCCCCACGGGGATACACTCGGTCGGATCACTCCTTTGTCCAACAATTCTTGCAACTGAGCTGCCAATTCCTTCATCTCGACCGGCGCCATGCGATAGGGAGCTTTTGACACTGGTTCTGTACCAAGAGCCAAATCAATCGTAAACTCGATCTCTCTGTCTGGAGGTAGTCCAGGCAATTCATCAGGAAACACATCCGGAAAATCTCTTACTACCGGAATATCCTCGATCTTCACAGATTCTTTCTCCACGTCCACGACATGAGCCAAATAAACTTCGCATCCTTGACGTATTAATCTTCTTGTCTCAATAGCCGTTAAAAATTTCTTCTCTTGCCTTTTTCCTTTAAATATCACTTCCTCACCATCCTTGGTTCTTAACTTCACCTTCTTACTTTTACATTCTATTTGCGCTTCATGGTTTGACAACCAATCCATTCCTAGTATGACCTCAAATTTTCCTAACTTAAAAGGAATCAAGTCAGCAGAAAAGTGCCGACCTTCTACAGTCACATCACAATCAGGACAAATCTTACTAACAATAACTTTCTCTTGATTTGCTACCTCTACAATCATATTAGGCTCTAGAGGGTACGCAACACAGTTTAACTTATCAAGAATACTTTTAGAGATAAAAGATCTAGTTGCTCCAGAATCCATCAAAACTTTTACTTCTACTGAGTTTATAACAAGCATACCTGCTACCACGTCCACCTCTTGCACCGCATCTTTCATTGTCATGTTAAAGGTTCTAGCTCTGGGTTGAGCTGATGGTGCTGGGAGAGACGGCGGTCCAGCAATTCTGAGAACATTAGCCTTCTGAACAGGCTCCTTGCAATTCCTGGCCATATGGCCCACCTTACCACACTTGAAACATGTCGAATCAGGCTTCCTTACTTCATTTGGACATTCTGAAGAATAATGCCCCTTCTGGTTGCACTTAAAACATGTTATATCCAACTTATTACACCTCCCCGGGTGTCTCTTTCCACAGTTCCTGCATTCTTGCATCTGGGGTCTGCTATCCTTCCCCGGTTGTCTAACTTTCTGGAAATGGTTCTTCTGAGATCCATTACCGGGTCTAAACTTCTGGAACTTTTGGTTCTGACCTCCACCATTTTTCCCAAACTTCCCTCTGAACTTTGAGCTTCTTTGCTCTTGCTCAGAGCTTTCAAACTTCCTCTTTCTTCCTTCATTTTCTCTTCTTGCAGCTTCCCGCTCACCTTCCACTATCATTGCTTTCTGAACCAAAGCAGCATAATTCTTGATCTCCAAAATTGCTATTTGACTTCTAATCCACGGCTTGAGTCCCTGCTGGAACCTCTTAGCCTTCTTCGCTTCTGTATTCACGTACTCAGGTACGAATCTAGACAATTCTGAAAACTTCACTTCATATTCCGCTACTGACATTTCCTCCTGTCTAAGATCCAGAAATTTCATCTCCAATTGATCTTGCATATAGCTTGGCAAATACTTTTCCAGAAACATCTCGGTGAACTTCTCCTATGATAAGTCTTTGCCTTCCAACAACGCCTTAGGAGACTCCCACCAGAAACTTGCTTCATCCTTCAGATAATAACTTACATACTGAGCTTTCTTGTCGTCCTTAACTTCTGCTAACTCAAAGGCTTTTTCCATTTCTCTCAACCTCGACTGAGCTTTAATCGGGTCTGGCAAACCTAAGAACTCTAGGGGATGAACAGATTGAAAGTGCTTAAAGTTTCCAACTTTAGGGGCCACAGGTTGTTGCAAAAGCTGAGCAAGTCTGCTCATCATAGTGGTTTCTGGATTTATTTCTGGGTCTTGGGTGGGAATTTCTTCTTCTTGGTGATCTGGTGAGTTGGTCATTTCTTACAAACCTGATTGAGTAATTATTTAGCAATACGATGGCATGGCATATATATATAACAACAGTTTCTATGAAACCTCTTTTGTGGGTTTTAAGTTTTACCCAATTTGCACATACAATCCTATTACTACATAATTCTCATATCAGTGTTATTTTATCATGGCACATAACAGGGTTTTATAAGCTTTAAACATGGTTATACGGAAACATGGTTGTATTAAAACATGGTATTGAGAACAGTTGAAGAGATATTCAAGGTGCATAATGGAAAGCAAGACAATGGATTTATTTAAACAAAGGGTACATCAGGATATCACAGGTTCTGAAATAAGGTAAAGTAAATAACAGGGTTAAACAGAGGAAAAACTGGAAAACATCCCCTATCTACCCCTAACTTCCAACTACTACTACTACTACTATTACTACTACAACACTGATCTGAAATACAACAAGATAAATGAAAAAGGGTTCCCGGCATCTGACCAAGCATCCCAAAGCCTGCCGGCGCTGAAAAACAACAATCTACGGGCTCAACCAACAGTCCCGTCTAATCATCTAAAATCTCTCTCAACACAACCAACATTCAGCGAATGATCTTATAAAGCCTCTGGGCCTCAGCATCAGCATCACTAGTGGATGGTCCCTCATCAAATCTCCTCCTGGAAACCTGCTCCACCAACTGAATCCTAGCTCTCCACTTCTCCATCACCACTGTAGTCCTCTGCCTAGAATCTCGAATCAACCTATCTACCAAAGCTCCCAACTCAGGAATGCGGGAGTACACAAAGTCTCGATCCTGAGCTAACTTGCCACCAACACTGACAGGAACAGTCTTAGGCATCTCGGACTCTGGCTCAGGGGCAGGGGTCTCTGAATCTGGCCTCAAGGGTGAAATCTGCATGGGGATCTCACTACTCTCAGAAGGGTCCTCCTCTGGGTCTGAACTAACATACACAGGCTCCTCTAGAGAGGGTGGAACGGGGTCCACAAGGGTACCAGTCAAACTAATCTCTGAGTCTGCGTCACTACCACTACTAGGATCCTGAGAAAAAACACAAAACAGCAACCAAGAAACAATGTTAGGGTTAAATAAAGCTTTCAGCTAACTCACACCCTAACTCTAGTTTCCGCTTTACTAATAAACACTTTCCTTAGACTATACCTAATAGTCTAACTCAACTCTATATGAGCCGAACTCTCTCGCGATATAGATATATTCCCAAAATACTCTTTTTTAAATCATAACTTGTCTCAGGGACTAGATCCAGTAGCTCCGATACCAACTTGTGCGCCCTCAATCTCGGGGTTAGGAAATGAGGACTCACACACCTCTAATCTAATAATTAAATATGCATAAACCCCGATTAACTACTAACAGGATCAACGGGATAAAGTATGAGACAAGATCACAACTACCAATCATAAAATATAACTTACAAACCCAAAATATTATTAAATAAACAATATCGATTCCGGCTGGGAACCGACAGATAACCCATTGTATCTTTAAATACTTCTTTCTAGGCGCGAGCTCGCTCATAATTACCACTACCTGCTCTGGCAACCGGAAGCCCTCAACACGGTAGGGACCACCAGGTACGCTCTTACGAGCAGTGCGCCTAAGCCTGGCCATCTTCTTGCTTAATTGCCATGGTTAGATTAAAAAACAAAACAAATGAGTATAAAACTCAGCAAGTAACTATATAGCAGTTCTACAATATCAAATCATAATATGTTTTACCAAACTCAGGGCATTCTACTTTATTTGATCTAGGTGGCAGATTTCCATCTTTTGGGTTAAGGAAAGGTTTCTAAAGAATAGTATGGGGCTTTCAAGGAACAAGGCTCAAAGCAGGACGAAAGCCGACATTCATCACAAATCTTTAAAGGATCAGAATAGATCTTTCAATAGAGGAAAGCAACAGTATTTCAATATATAGAATCAATCATATGATCAATAATTTCAAGAATCAGGGTTCTCGAGCTTTAAGCTCCACAATAACATAATCAACTCTTTTCAAAGCAATATAAACCATTTTCATTTTCAAAAATCAATTTACTGAATGAAAAGTTTCAGTTCCCTTTTTAAATAATCAATTAGAACCCTTGATTGGATCACTTATATTTCCATTTCATTATGTACGAGTGATCAGCCCGTACCGACCTCCATCTGGTCTTTAAGGTACCATTCGGCATAATTTCAGCCTTAAGTTGGACTAGCCCCGCTAGCCTCTTACCATGACTGGACTAGTCCCACTAGCCTCTTACGTCCCAATCCAATCCATCAGGAATTCATTTGGAAAACCTTGAGTTAGAAAAACAAATAGGTTTTCAAAAAAATCAATTTTTATCATTACCAAGCATTTGAAATCATTCGGACTCTTTCAAGTCGAAACTCATTCTTAATTCAGATTTTAAGGAAACAAGGTTCAGGGAATGATTCAAAGGTACGCAAGGAACAATTCATAGAAATTATGTATCAGGGATAACAAGGCACTAAATTAGAAAGATCAGCATTGATTTAGGGATCAATAGGGTGATCAAGAGAAACAGGGTATCATTAAACAGGGTTAACAAGGATAATCTAAGGGTTCAATATAATTCATGGCTTAATAGGTAACTTGAATAGAAAGGACAGATTATTAAAGGGTGAAATCAATGAGCTTATCAATAACAGATTATCAAGAACAAGGGTACTTCAAATCAATATCAGGGTTTCATAAAACAAGGGTTTCTTACTTAAACAGTTCAATACTCTACATGGTATGAACAACATTCTCTTTATAACCATTTACACAAGTAATCAGAGTTACTTGCCTGAATTTGCTTTCCTGAAGGTTGAACTACTGCCACCTTGTAAATCATTTCTTTTCCTAGCCTAAATGCCCTCACGCTCCGAATCGAGAGGGAGAGAAAAATTTGAGAGAGAGAAAAAGAAACAAGAGAAAAGAGAGAAAGAAGAGAAGGGCTCGGGAAGAAAAAGAAAGGAGAAGGAGGTGGGGTGGTTTTTATATTACCAAGGGAGGGTAATATGGTAATTAGGTTATTGTATATTTTGATTCTCTTTTTATCCTTAAAAGAAAATAGAGTTGATCTGCAAATGCTTCTTTCGGAAAGATGAAATTGCTTTGAATAAAAATCTTTAACACGTAGATCTCAAAATTAGCTTTCCAACCATTACTCATAATGAATTTTTGAGCGAACGGTTGATTTTATATGAATTTTGTAAACTTGCTTTAATAATAACATTTTCCACATAAAATCAATTTAAAAATGCAAAGACCATCAAATAAATTCACTTATCATTTTTAAAAAGTCTCTAGGACTACTACGAAGATAACAGAACAAATCCCATGTTTTTATCTTACTCGGATGATTTTATAAAAATGTGCGAAGGTTAATTAAACATTTATTTAAATCACATAATTCCTTTAAAATTCACAAAAACTGTCACAGAACACATAGCCATGCACACAGACAACAATCTCACATATATAATCACATAATGACTCAGGTCTGATCATAGAATTTATCCCTCTTTAATCTTTATCCTCTTTTACGCGTGCCGGGTCACGTTCAGCCTGACGGCCCGACGCTCAGCGTTTCGATTATGCTTCTCATTATCTTTACCAATCAACACGTCACTTAGGACGAAATACTTTATTTACACATTCATTTCATTCATTCACACATAATTCACATTTTATGCTCTTTAACTCCTTATTAGGACGGGTCCCGTTCTACCTGACAGCCCGACACCACAGCTTAACTTTTAAGCTGGCTCTTTAAATTGGAACGTTTATATCCACGCTCCTATACTCTAATATACAGAAAAGACAATTACTCATCATGTAGTCACATAATTATAATCACATCACATAACACATACTTTATTGACTTAATTACGTCGCATAATTCTCAGTCGTCACACAGGGTCTCACCCTGGCTCCCCACCCTCACACCCTCACCTTCACCTACTAAGGTGGGACTCCTCTCACTCTCTTTTGCCAATCCTGAAGAAATGAATTGCAGATTTTCACTCATTTCCTCTCCTTTTTCCTGGGAGCAACCCAGACTCTCACTCAAAACACTCTTCTCTCTTAATCCTAAGAGTGATTGTACAATCACTAAATCTTCTGCACCGGAAATAATTGAAGTTTGAAGTTGTGCATAGATACTCAACGGATGAGTGATATCCATCGAGTGAGTGGTTTTGCTATCCGACGGATAACTGTTGTTAGGCTTATCCATCGGGATACAATCACTACTCGGCGGATGAGCAATATCCGTCGAGAGAGTAGAAATGAATAAGCTGGGGATTGAAACTATTGTTGACTATGTGCTGATTGAAGATATTTTAGGCACAGATGACACAACAGTTCCTGAAAGAATTGGCAAGTGATCCAACAAATCATCTAAAAGATGATGCTCACTTGTACTAGATTTTGGCTTCCCCAACAGAGTTAAAGAAGGGGAATCAGGAATTGATGTGTTTATCATATCCACATCCAGAGAATTTGTTTGTGAGTTTGGTGTTTGAGGTGCTTCTATAACTAGAGATTTTGGCTGTGACTCCACATTTATTGGAGCCACATTAAACTGAATTTGTGAAGGTGTAGTGACTGTGTCTTTAGCACCAGTTTGCACAGTGTGTGTACCCTGTGCATCCCCAAAGGTTTTAGATTTCTTCTTTCTGGCATAAGTTTGGGGTGAGCTTGTGTCCCTAACCCTCTTGTCATGTGCTCTTGGTTGAGAGCTTTATTTAATAACTACATCCTTTTGGGAGGATGCAGCTAGAAATGAGCATTTATCCTTTTTAAGCACTGCAGTTTGTTGGGAAACTACAGTGTGGCTAGGCTGGGACTCACTCAACTCTCCAACCTTATTCTTGGGGTTTCTTTTATGTTCACCCCTTCCCTCACCTAACTTACCCTCCTTCATACTCCCCTCGTTGGATTTAGTGGATTTTTTAACTGGCATCTTTTGGGAGATACCAGAGGGGGCTTTCTTTGATTTGGATTTTGAAATAATTGTAGGTTTGGCAGCTTTGGTAGGCAACTGTTTGGTCATTGACACAGTTGTCATAGCCACACTTGAACTCAAAGAAATTATGGAGGTTGGAATAGTTGTAGGTATAGGTGAACTTACCTCACTCACCTGAGGTGCTTGCATTACAGGAAAATAGAATATTGGCACATCCTTGTGATGATTGGCCCTGTTCAAATCTGTAATGAGCCTTCTCTCTTGAACCCAATAATCTAGTTTGTTGTTAGGGTTCTCAAGCACAATCTCTTCACAGAGGTGGTTAGCTAATAACATAAGAAATCTAGCATAATACACATTTTTACCTCTTTTATTTAACTCTCCTAATTTAAAAACTAATCCAAACAAGACAAGGTCACTGAAATTGTAGAATTTATCTATAACTAGCATGTAGAGCATGTTAAGCATGGAAATATTTACTGAATCAAAATTACTGATCTTTTCTGAGAAAACCTTTGTAACTACATCACACAAGAAACTCCACTCTTTCCTAAGACCCATTCTCCTAATATCACTCAGTTTAGAAGTAGGAAGTGCATAGTGCATGGAATTAAGCATATTGATTATATCAGTGTCAGTGTGTGGTGAAGTCACATTGTTATCAGGAATTTTAAAACATGTTTTTATCACATCTCTATTGATACAGAATTCTTTACCTTTAATGGTTAGAGTGATGGTCTTATCTGTAGAGTTGTAGGTAGCAGTGGTCCACATCTCTTCAACAACTTCACAGAAGATTGTGGGTGATTCTAGAAGATTGTGAAGCTTGCAACTCTTCACAAAGTCCATCATCTTGTGATAGTCTCCAGATTGCTGAATACTCTTGTTCACTAGTGCGGTGAAATTGTTCTTCTCATAAATGAACCCAGTTTGAGATATAATCTTTACAACAGGTGCCATTGTTAGAGAATAAGAGCTTGAAGATAAAGAGAGTAAGTGCTTTGAGAGATAATGAAATTAGAGCAGTTGAATTGAGAATGATAAAAGAAAAGCAATTGCAATGAAATAAGCTTTTATACTATCTCAAAAATAACTGATAAAAATAATAAAGTAAAATAAAGTAACCAATAGAAATTGCCTAAAATAGCCGTTTAAAAATAAACTGTAAAAATTCCACCGATTATCCGTCGTGTTATGCTTACAAACTGTAAGTATACTCGATGGATAATGTACAGGGAATTAACGGCTGAGATTAAGATAATTCGACGGATGAGGATAAGCTGTTATCCGTCGAGACATAAAATATTCCAAAAACATAATTGATTATTGTTAGCAAATAATATATCGACGGATGATCAAACTCGATGGATAAAGATCATCCGTCGAGATGTAAATTTTGACTTAGCCAAAATTTCATCCAAGACTGAAAAATCAATTAAGTTTCTAGCTGCATTTCAACTTGTAAATTAACTCAGATAGATTTAAGAGTAATTAAGCATACCTAACTCACTTACCAACCTTGAGAAGGTGGATTCATCCAGTGGCTTGGTAAAGATATCTGCAAGTTGCTTCTCACTTGGAACAAAATGTAGTTCCACAGTACCATTCATTACATGTTCCCTTATGAAATGGTACTTGATATCTATGTGCTTTGTCCTTGAATATTGTACTGGATTTTCAGTGATGGCAATTGCACTCGTGTTATCACAGAAAATAGGAATCCTTTCAACTTGCAAACCATAGTCTAGCAATTGATTTTTCATCCATAATATATGTGCACAACAACTACCAGCAGCAATATATTCAGCTTCAGCTGTAGAAGTAGAAACTGAATTTTGCTTTTTACTGAACCAGGACACAAGCTTGTTTCCTAGAAATTGACAGGTTCCTGTTGTACTTTTTCTATCAATTCTACAACCTGCATAATCTGCATCTGAATAACCAGTTATATCAAAACCAGAATCTCCAGGGTACCAGATGCCAAGATTTGGTGTTCCCTTGAGATATCTGAAAATTCTCTTAATAGCTATTAAGTGAGATTCTCTAGGATCAGCCTGAAATCTAGCACATAAACATGTAGCAAACATTATATCTGGCCTACTAGCTGTTAAGTACAGAAGTGAGCCAACCATGCCTCTATAACTTGAAATATCCACAGACTTTTCAGTATTGTTTAATTCAAGCTTAGTTGCAGTGGCCCTGGGAGTTTTTGCAGATGTGCAATCCATTAGATCAAACTTCTTTAAAAGATCAAAAATAGATTTAGTTTGACTAATGAATATTCCATCACTAACTTGCTTAACTTGTAAACCAAGAAAGTAAGTTAGTTCTCCCATCATACTCATTTCATACTTACTTTGCATCAATTTGGCAAACTTTTTGCAAAGTTTCTCATCTGTAGATACAAAAATAATATCATCTACTATAAATTTGAACAAGTATACTAGAGCCATTAATATTTCTGAAAAATAAAGATTTATCTACAGTACCTCTTGTGAAGTGATTTTCCAAAAGGAACTTTGATAAAGTATCATATCAGGCTCTAGGTGCTTGCTTCAGTCCATAAAGTGCTTTCAAAAGATAATAGACATGTTCTGAAAAATTTGGATCTTCAAAGCCAGGAGGTTGACTAACATAGACTTCTTCCTCCAAATCTCCATTCAGAAAGGCACTTTTGACATCCACTTGATAGACCTTGAAATTGGCATGGGCTGCAAAGGCTAAGAAGATTCTGATGGCTTCAAGTCTTGCAACAGGAGCAAATGTTTCATCAAAATCTATTCCTTCTTGCTGACAATAGCCCTTAGCAACCAATCTAGCTTTGTTCCTGACTACTATGCCATTTTCATCCATCTTGTTTTTGAATACCCATTTGGTATCTATTGGATTCTTTCCTTTAGGCTTGGGCACCAACTTCCATACATTATTCCTCTCAAATTGGTTTAGCTCCTCCTGCATAGCTAAAATCCAATCAGGATCCAACAAAGCTTCTTCTACCTTCTTTGGTTCTTCCTTGGAAAGAAAGCTGTTGTATAGACATTCTTCCTGAGTTGCTCTTCTTGTTTGAACTCTAGAAGAAACATCACCAATGATAAGCTCAAAGGGGTGATTTTTTGTCCATTTCCTTTGTTGAGGTAGATTAACTCTAGATGAAGAAACCTCATTGTTGTCTTGATGTGTGATTGAGTTTTGATTGTTAGAAACTCCCCCTGAGTTTGTGGATCTTTGATTTGAGAAAGGGGAACTTTCTATAAGGTGATCTATCTTGACTTCCTGCTCCTTTTGATAACCCAGCGGATGGTGAATCTTGAGTACCGACGGATGAAGTTGGTTGTCTCCCGACGGATAATGCAGATTGCCTCCCGACGGATGAAGCATTATGCAACTCGACAGATGTTGAGTTTTGTGCTTCATTGGTAGTAGATTTATCTGCATTATCCTTAGACATTGTTTCTTGATCACTTTCATTATCACTGTCATCACTAACCATCTCCACATTGTCGAATTTGAGGCTCTCATGGTAATCTCCATCTTTCAGTCCTTCAATCTTTTTATCATCAAACACAACATGTATTGATTCCACAACGATGTTGGTTCTTAGATTGTAGACTCTATATGCTTTCCCAACAGCATACCCAACAAAAATTCCTTCATCTGCTTTAGCATCAAACTTCCCATTTTGATCAGTTTGATTTTCAAGAATATAGCACTTGCAGCCAAAGACATGAAGAAAATTTAGAGTTGGTTTCTTATTCTTGAACAATTGATAGGGAGTCATGCATCTAGCTTGATTAACCAGAGAAATATTCTGAGTGTAGCATGCAGTATTTACAGCTTCAGCCCAGAAATAGGTTGGCAGTTTAGATTCTTCAAACATTGTCCTTGCAGCTTCAATAAGTGATATGTTCTTCCTTTCCCTTACTCCATTCTGTTGTGGAGTCCTTGCTGCTGAAAACTCATGCAGAATCCCATTTTCCTCACAAAATGCTCTCATGACGGAATTCTTGAACTCAGTCCCATTGTCACTCCTGATTCTTCTAACCTTGAAATCAGGATGATTATTGACTTGCCTTATGTGATTGATGATGATTTCACTAGCCTCATCTTTAGATTTTAGGAAATATGTCCAAGAGAACTTTGAGAAATCATCTACAATTACTAGGCAAAATCTTTTCCTTGAGATGGACAACACATTGACTGGTCCAAACAAATCCATGTGAAGCAGTTGCAAAGGCTCTTCAATTTTTGAATCAAGTTTCTTCCTGAATGATGCTTTAATTAGTTTCCCTTTTGGCAGGCATCACACAGTCCGTCCTTAGAAAACTCCACTAGAGGAATGCCTCTAACCGGTTCTTCTTTACTAGCTCATTCATGGTCTTAAAGTTTAAATGGGATAGCTTCTTGTGACATAGCCAACTTTCATCCTGACTTGCTTTACTGAGAAGACAAGTTACAGATTCTGCATTAGATGAGTTGAAATCAGCTAGGTACACATTTCCTTTTCTCACACCAGTGAGAACCACTTTGTTGCTTCTTTTATTAGTCACAACACAGGCTTCTGAATTAAAGGTTACTGAGTTGCCTTTATCACAAAGTTGGCTGATACTCAACAAGTTGTGATTGAGACCATCCACTAAGGCAACCTCCTCAATTATGACATTGTCCTTTGAAATCAAGCCATATCCCACAGTATAACCCTTGCTGTCATCTCCAAAAGTATACTTGGGTCAGCTCTCTCCTTAAACTCTGTGAGCAGGGTAGAATCACCAGTCATGTGTCTTGAACAACCACTATCCAAGTATCAAAAATTCTTTATGTTTCCCTGCACACATCAAAATCAAATCAAGTTGATTTTGGTACCCAATTTCTTTGGGTCCTGCCTTGTTAGCTTTCTTTTTCTTTTTCTTAGGCTTTATCTCATTTGACTTAGGGATATCAGATTCATCCTTGGTCATTTGTGTTTGGCCTTTGAAATCATTCATTACAACAGAATTATCATGTATATTATCATTAACAGGGAATGGCATGCTATTAGTAAACATGTTATTCCAGTATGGCATGCTAAATGGCCTTTGTGGCATACTAAATACAGCATAATAAGGATTAAGTGCAAATGGCATGTTAGCAAACTGAGCATTCATATTATGTGCAGACATAGCATTCATAGGCATGGGAGGCATGGCATTCATGTTAGGAAATTGAGGTTGCACAGACATGGAAGTAGGCATGGCAGATTTGCAATTAACGGACAAATGATTTACACTACCACACTTGATACAGATTTTTCTAGGAGCATATTTATCAGGTGTGTAGTTATTGTGTTTGTTAATCCCTACTTTACCATTCCTATTGTTTTTCTTTTTAGTCTCTATTTTTACCTCAATCTTTTCAAGTTTGTCACTTAACTGTTTGACAGTCATGTGACCAACATTAGCCTTTTTCCTTTCTTAACCTGACTCGATTCTCCTGAAACAAAGTTCTTGGAAACAGACCCATACTTCTCATTCAGCTTAACAAGTTTGGCTTTACTGATAGGCTTGTTCACAGCCGACGGATGAGGATTTTCATCACTCGACGGATAAAACTTTTTGTTATCCGGCGGATGATCCTCATCATCCGTCGAGTCTACATCTGTTAGCACTCCATCTACCAAATTAGGTTCTAGTTTCTCTTTGTTCTTTTTCCAGGCTTCATCACAGAAAGACTCAATTTCTTGAACTTTGGTGATTTGAGCATGGACATCCCTGGATGTTTTCCAAGCTTTAATCACCTTTTATTCACGCTCAAGCTGCTTATTTAGAATTTCCTCTTTCTTCAAGGACTCAGTTAATTCCTCATTGACAATTTTACGCTCAATTCTTAATTTTTCAAAATTAATGAACTGAGACTCAAGCATTATTTCTCTCACTCAAAAACAAATTGTTTTCTTTGATTTTAGCATTTTCTTTAGTAAGAGACTTAAGTGTAACACACAAATGATATAACTCTGTAGACATGTCATTTATGGTATTATTACACTCAGTTTTAGATAAATGTGCAAGGTTTGTAGTAATTACCTGATTACTTGAAGAACTTGTTTCTGTCACATCAGACTTGGCCATTAGGGCTAGATTGACATAGCTGACATCTTCATCTTCATCCAGACCATCTGTTGCCCAGTCATTTTCTTGTGTTATGAAAGCCCTTTCCTTTTGTTTGAGCAGCTCAAAGTATTTTTGCTTATAATCCACTGGCTCAAACTTTTTCTTACTGGAATCTGACTTCCTACACTCACTGGAAAAATGCCCTGCCAAGCCACATTTGAAACATTTGAATTTGGATTTATCCACCATGTCTCTATTTGGCTTGGCTGCTCCAAAGTTCTTCTTGAACTTGAGCTTGGCAAATCTCCTGGAAAGAAATGCTAGGTGTTCATCAATGTCCTCCATGTCATTTTGGCTCAAAGGATCTTCACTTTCTACTGCAAGCCCCTTGCCCTTTTTCTCACAAACCCTTGAAGTTGCTTCAATAACTTCCATATTCACTTCCTTCTCCTTTTCCAACTCAGCAACTAGTGCAATGGATCCTCCTTTCTTCTTTCCTCTATCCATCCTTTCATCCTGCTCTCTTTCAAGCTCATAGGTTTTCAGGATGCCATGCAGTCTTTCCAAAGTAAACTCCTTATAATCTTGTGAGTTTCTTAATGAGACTGTCATTGGTTTCTATTCTTTTGGAAGAGATCTAAGGAATTTCAGATTGGAGTCTTTTGTCTAATAGACCCTTCCATGCAACTTTAGAGCATTTAGTAGTTTTTGAAACCTACTAAAAATGTCAGTGAGAGACTCACTTTCTTCATTGTGAAAATGCTCATATTGTTGAATCAAGAGTTGTATCTTGTTTTCTCTAACTTGCTTGGTGCCATCACAGATTATCTGTATTGTATCCCAAACATCCTTGGCAGTTTTGCAGTTAATAATGTTGTCAAACATATCTCCATCAACTCCATTAAACAGGATGTTCATGGCCTTTTTATCCTTCCTGATTTCTTCAATGTCAGGATCAGACCATTCATGCCTTGGCTTGGGGACTGATGGCTCGTAACCTGTTGCTGCTCTCATTGGAACATGAGGGCCTCTTTCTATGCAGTCAACATAGGCCTAATCTTGAGAAAGCAAATGAAGATGCATCTTTACCTTCTAATGATGGTAATTATCTTTATCCAGAAAAGGGATATTGACTCCAACATCCTTCTTGTTCATCTTGTTATTTTGTTTTGATCTTTAAACTCTTTGTAAGTTAAGAGTTTGCTCTGATACCAATTGTTAGTCCCTTAACAATATGACAAGAATTACAGAAGGGGGGGGGTTGAATGAAATTCTTGAAACTTTTTCTTGAAATAAAATGTTCTAACTCAAATATAAATATAAGTGTATTAATTAGCACAATGCGGAATAAAAACTTAAGTGAATCAAAACACAAGTAATTAAAAACAAGAGTCTTTAAAAACTTTCTGGTGGATTTGAATGATTCCACCGAGTTATATATATTATATATCGAGAGAACCCTGTATGCAAAAATGCTCGCAGCTGCTTACAACAATTGAACTTCTAAGACTACAGAGAAATGCTAAGAATCCTGCTTACAAATGTTTCTCTGCTTTCTTGCTTAGATCTTATTTCTTAGTTGCTACTGCTAGGTTTATATATATCACCAAGATTACAAAGTAATAAGACAAGATAATAAAATAAAAACTATCTAGTCTATTATAATGCTAATTCATTACTCTATTCCAGCATCTTTGAATATCTTCATAATAGCATGTAAATGGCAATGCTTCTTTGTTCTCAAAAACCCAGTTGAATAGGCTACCACACTCCATTTGCATCCACTCGACGCATGTGATTGTGTTGTCACTGTCAACAGATATTTGAATTCTTTATCCGTCAGGTTCATGATCATCCGTCGAGTTATTGATCATCCATCGGGTTGTCTATTTGATCATCCGTCGACTTCATTGTAGGTTATCCGTCGAGTAGCAAACTGGCACTTGACTTCATTTCATTTATGCAGAATTACAAGACATCATTTATGTACAATTAATCAACATATTCTGCATATCTAGTTAAAGTCAACATGACTTGAATACTACTTACAGAATCTATACAATGGTGAATGCAGAAATGTGCTACAGACTTATTGTTACATAAGCTACTCACTCGATGGATAATAAGTCATCATCTGTCGGGACTATAATGAGTCATCCGTCGGGACTATAAATCTTATCCGTCGAGTGCTACATTATTTCACTAAGTAAGATCTACTAAGGTGTTTTGTTCATGAAATCATCAAGTACACAACATATACACAACACGATGTATTTATTATTGTCCCTTAACAATAATACTTGACTAGGGACCTTTAGGAATATTAATATTATTCTCATAATCTTATTTCTAAGTCACGTACTTAGAGATAGAGATTTACATATCATATTCCAAGGACATTTATTAATCTAACATTTATCGCATCAAATAAAGATATAATAAATTACTAAAGAATAATCCATATAATCATAATTAATAATCCAATAGTCTCATAACATAAACATAATAGTGTTGTCTCTAGGGTACACACGCTAACAGTAGAAGCTGGTGCAGAAGCTAGTCAGTATCTTCAAACTCTTAAATTCAAAGGTAAAAAGACAACTCTGTTCTACAAGGACCCAAAGATTCAAGTATTTGACTTTGAGGTGAGTAGAATAATATTTGAGAAGGAGAACCCATGAGTTGATCTTGAACAGCTTAGACAAATGGAGGAAGAATTCAAATCTATCAGGACAGTAAATACTGATGCTGCTATTCTTTAAGTACCTTATGAATATGATCCTTCCAACAGACCAACTAAAATGGTAGTTATAAGGGAGTTGAGTCAAGAAGATACTGAAAGATCTCTAAGGTCCCAAGTAATCTTAGATGCTGACAGGAGTCATAGGGGAAAGAGAAGATAAGAGAAAAGTCCAAGCCATCAAAGTCTAAAGCTGAAGCTGTTGTTAAAAGGAAATCAGTATCTAAGGCATCTAAATCTCAAATACTGATAGATCCAGTCTATACAGTTGCTCAATCCTTTGATACTGAAGAAAGAGTTGAAGAAGATGAAAATCAGTCAAGCTCATCAAAAAAGGAAGATTCATGAAGCTGACTGGGCTGAAAAACTGAAGTTAACCTCTGACATTGCTCAAGTTAATAAAGAAACAAATGCTGGTGTTCAACAAATCACAACCTCTGATACTACTCATGTTGTTAATTCTTTAAACCCAATTCAAGCGGAGACAACAAATCCTGATTTTGAAAACTTAAATTATGATAAGCCAGTGCTTTCTTTAGAAGAAAAGAAGAAGCTGCTACTGGGAAGCAAAAAGCCTGCACCTAGAAGAGATTCCTCTGAAATATTAAAGAAGATTTACAGTGGGAGTTCACGTGCTAGAAGACCTAGAGTTACAAGCGGTCTTGGAAGGTTAGGTGCTGATCCATTTGTGGGTGATGCTTTGATTCTAAGGAAGCTTGCAAATCTGACAGAAATTGGAGACAATGTGATGCTTGAAAACTTACAGAAGATCATATCAGTACAAATTATTATTGATCTTGTTGGAGAGAAACTAATTTATTTTCTGGAGTTTGGGAGGAGATTGAGATTGACACAAGAAAAAATGAAAGACAAACCATGGCAGGAGTTAGAACTTGTTGCTACCATTCATAAGGTAACTAACTTTGTAACTGCTAGATGGTCTACATTTTTGAAGAACTTAATACAGTTGAAGCAAAGAGGACTAACTTACAAGTCAAACTACATTCTAAAGTACAGTTATCAAACTGAATATGTTGTTGATATGCCCATTGGAGGAGCCAACGTTGTAATGAGTCTAGGAAGGGAAGTCTTAACTTTTAATCCTGATGAAAATAAGATTGGATTTCTGTGGATGATCTATCACTTGGAAATTCAAAACTACATGACCTCAGGACAGTCATCTACTAAAATGATGAATCCACAGATGAGCTGAAAGATATCAAACAGAGGATGCAATGGTACTTGGATGTTATGGAAGAAAATCTATTAAGGAAATTCCTTGAAGAAGCTGTAGACTGTGTTAGAGTTCAGGAATGAAGAATAAAGTCTGATAATCACTGTCTGTAAGATTGTATATGTTCATTTGATTTTTATATTTAGATAGTTTTGACATCATCAATTAGAACTTGTACATAATTACATGATGCACAAGTCGGGGGAGATTGTTAGATATAACTGATGATATCAGGATATAAACTATCAGAGTTTATTATCAGGACTTAATATCAGTATTTACTAAAAGTTACGTTATCAGTACTTGATTATCAGCATTTGATTATATCAGGATTTGGTCACTTCAGTAGATATTCGAGAAGGAAAAAGATTGCAGAATTCAAGGCAACGAAGAACTTTATTTCAGAAGCAATCATACATGAATATGTATTTTCCTTATTGTAATAAAATAGGAATTCATTATTAATTGTGTAACTGTGCACTATATAAGCATATATTAGGTTTACACTATATGTGTTACGAATTGTTAATTGTTCATCCTTTGAGAGAGTACTTGTTTAATCAGTTTTTATCAGATTAAGATAAAAACTATTGATTATGTTAACTGTTATCGATTTATTTGCATAAACTGTATTCATCCCCTCCACAGTTGTATTACGGACCTAACAATTTATTATCATTTCTTCTCTTTCTCTTAAAATAACTTATTATATTATATTTTCCTGAACCAATTTCTTTTAATTTTTAGCTAATGAAATACTACAAAGATAAGTATATATAAATATGTATTCTCAATATTTCTTAAATCATTATATCATTAATTATATTATTTTGTAAATTAAAATTATATGACATATTTTTATTATATCATTTCAGTAAACACGTTTAACGTGAGAACGAATTTTTAAAATTTTAGATTTATTATATTTATTTATTATTCTTAATTTCATAATATTCAAGATCAAATGAGAAATTAAAAAAAACATTTTTTTTTAAAACGCTGTCACGAAACGCTATTTAAAGGGGTGTATTCAATCAAGATTTTGAAGGAATTTTTTGGATTTTCGAAATCAATAGTTATTCAATTACGATTTTAAAAAACCTTTTAAAATATGATGTTATTTAATAGAGATTAAAAAAAATCTGTTAAAATCTGAGTGTATTCAATTTAAATTTTAAAAAGTCTACCGAAATCTGACGGTATTCAATTTGGATTTTTAAAAGTCCATTAAAATCTGATGGTATTCAGAAGTCCGTGGATTTTTTTTATTTGAAAACCCGGTGGATTTTGATGGATTTGTTAGTTCATTTTTAATCTTTTGAAATCTCTTTAAAATACATGAGATTTTGAAAGAGTTCTGAAAATTTCACAAAATCAACTAGACTCTATAAGATTTTTTTGTCAACTCCTTCAAAATCCACGAACAATTAAAATCAACAAAAATCTTTTAAAATTCATGGAGGGGGTGTATTCATTTCAGATTTTGAAGGATTGTTAATAATCTATGGATTTTAAAAGATTTTCATTGATTTTAATTTTTCGTGGATTTTGATGGAGTTGATCCAAAATCTTGTAGAGTCTTGCAGATTTTGTGGAGTTTTTAAGAAATCCATCAAAATCTCATATATTTTGAAGAGATTTCAAGATATTAAAAATGTACTAGTAAATCCATCAAAATATATAACTTTTTTAAATAAAAGAAAATTCATGAACTTTTGATTACCATCAGATTTTGATGGATTTTTTAAAATCCTATTTGAATACCACCAAATTTTGATTTACCTTTTAAAATCTAAATTGAATACACTCAGATTTTAAAAGACTTTTTCCAATCCTAGTTGAATACCTTCAGATTTTAAAGGATTATTTAAAATCCAAATTGAATATCCCATAATTTATAAAATCCATAAAAATCCTTCAAAATCTCAATTAAATACGTCCAGATTATTTGCCGATCCTTTAAAATCTCTGAAATGAATACTATTGTTTAGAAAGCAATACTGCTAAAATATTGTATAGCTCGTTTTGCGGCCTGTTTAAGCAACCCTCGCTCACATAAAGCCTCACTCCCTCTTTTGACTTTTAACGTTTTGAAGCTACACAATTCACGAGTATGGTACACAAGCGACAGGTGTAAATATACATACTGAAGCAAAAAATCCTGGGGAGTTTAATCTGTAAATCTTGAAAATGGCAGAGGGTCGAATGAGAAGAATGGTGGGCAAAGAATATATAACATATGCTTACATTCTCCTCTACATCTGCCTCTCCGCTGGTCAGATCTTCTTTAACAAGGTATATATATCATCTTGTTATTTCAATTCTATCAATTCTGATGTCTGATTGTTTAAAATGAACACATTTTTATTTAAATGAATTCTTTTAAAATCTTTAGCTTGGGCTTTTGTTTGGTTAATGTAGAAACTGAGGTGAGCACTGTGCATTATAATCCAATTGGTGAGTTCCCAAATGAGTGATGTGGCAATCCTGTATTAGTGGGTTTCAAGAATTGAGCTCCATGTATCAAATTCTGCTGAAAAACAACATTTTTATTTTTGGATTCATTAGTATTATTGTATTTTTATGTAGCTATATTTGGCTTTTATTTGTCCCCTATAATGTGTTGTGCTCTTGGTATTAATCAAACTACTTTTTCGTTCCCAATTAAAAAAATTGAAATAGGGTAGGGTTTTGTGATCTCAAGAATGCTGTCATAATACAGACTCTCAATATTCCTGTGATGATTTATGTCTTTTTAATACAACTCGGGGTTCCTTAGAGCAAGTCCAATGCTAGATGTAAAATGGATATAGCTATTACTATAATTTGAGACTAAAAAGTGCATTTTGGGTGCTAAAATAGCAATTAATGCTAGTTTTGTTTCACAACCAAATATTTCCAAAATTAGTGTAGTTTTGTCTCTTTCTTCTAAATCTCATTTGAAGCAAACCAACATACATTACATTTATAGTTATTTAATGATGTGGCAAGGAAGGTTTAGTTATCTTTAGTCCTAAATATAGGACCAACTATCCATTAATGCATGTATAAGACTAAATATAGCTATGCATTGGATACATTTTTTTTTTTGGTCCTATATTATAGCTATAAGACCAATTATAGCTATGCATTGGACTTGCTCATATCAATCCAAGTAGATTAATTATTTATGTAGGAGGTAGGACACGTACGTGAGTAGCTTATTTTACTTTATCTTTTAATTTAGTATCTTATAGCTATGCATTGGACTTGCTCATATCAATCCAAGTAGATTAATTATTTATGTAGGAGGTAGGACACTTACGTGAGTAGCTTATTTTACTTTATCTTTTAATTTAGTATCTAACTATATTAGGTCTAAAAGTTTGAATTCATTTGTAAATGGTACTTTTTTTATATTGTGATAGTAATTCTGAATTTTGAATTGCAGTGGGTTTTGTCATCGAAGGAAATAAATTTCCCATATCCTCTCGGATTAACTCTACTTCATATGATCTTCTCCTCTGTATTATGTTTTGCTTTGACCAAATTTTTCAAGGTAATATTTCCAATAAGGCAATGACGTCTTTTCACACCTATGATATGCAATTCGGATTTACAACCATGTAATGTGAATCGCATCTCCTTGCAGATATTGAAAGTTGAAGAAGGGATGACTGCAGAAATGTATGTACTAATAAATATTTTGCATTACCTATACATAATACATGTTTTGTTATCCTAAAAACATTGAAATTGTTTATGAGTGATAAAAATCCATAAACTTACATTCCCCGCTACTCGATTTCTCAATACCCAGTAGCATTGCATATTGTAAGCGTACCTGGCATCTCGTCTCGCTATGCATGAAAGTCTGTACTTATTACAAGTGAATACCTCGTAAACATGAGAGTAGCAATGGTGTCTTGAAGTAAACATATAATTACTTGTTTGTTTGTTGTATATTTGTTTTCCTTTTTAAGTAAATGAACCAAGAAAAGAATTTAATTACATTTCTTAAACATTCAGATATGCCACTTCAGTCGTCCCAATTGGTGCAATGTTTGCAATGACTCTTTGGCTTGGAAACACTGCTTACCTTTACATTTCTGTTTCATTTGCACAGATGTTAAAAGCAATAAGTAAGTACCAATTTTTTTTTTAATTTTCAACTTCATTTATGTTGCAATGTTGCTTTCTTAAATGTGAATGTGATGATCTATTTGTGACATGTATATCAAGACACTACTTGCTTGATTTGACCACAATCCCGATAGCAAGTTGTGATAAAGCATAACGCTTTGTGTAATTGAAAATTGCAGTGCCAGTAGCTGTTTTCATTCTGGGAGTAGCTGCAGGACTTGAAGTAATGAGCTCTCGTATGCTTCTCATTATGTCTGTGATAAGTTTCGGTGTTCTGGTGGCTTCGTATGGAGAAATAAATATTAATTGGATTGGTGTTGTGTACCAAATGGGCGGTGTTCTGGGTGAATCTTTGAGGCTTATATTCATGGAGATTTTTGTTAAGAGAAAGGGCCTCAAACTAAACCCTATATCTATGATGTACTATGTCAGCCCCTGCAGGTATGCACTTCCTGGCCAAAACTTAAGTTCAATATTCCTATAGGCCATATTGTGTAGATATAAAATCTGTTATTGTGTATAAACTTGGTGCCCGATGCAGCGCTCTTTGCCTGCTGATCCCATGGATATTTTTGGAGAAGTCGAAGATGGACGCACAAGGATCATGGAGTTTTCAACCTCTAGTGCTCATACTTAACTCACTTTGTACCTTTGCTCTAAATCTCTCTGTTTTTCTAGTTATCTCGCATACAAGTGCTTTGACCATTCGTGTGGCTGGAGTTGTGAAGGATTGGGTGGTCGTTTTGTTATCAGCCCTTCTTTTTGCTGATACAAAGCTGACTCTCATCAATTTGTTTGGATATGCAATTGGTAAGTAAATATATATAAGCAAGCGATTTTACATATAGCACGCTGATCAGTCAAGTGGACTCCTGTCAGATTTATTTGTGTTTGTAGTTACATATTAAGCTTCATGTTAAGTGCTTGCAGATGCAAAACCAGTGACACTCTTATCTGTATCACAATGCTAATAAAAATGCAATTAATTTAGCAAAATGTAGATAATAAATAAATCAATAGGCATTGCCTCTCTTGTATTGTCACTTAATATTACCAAACCTGTAAACCATGCATTTTAGTACATAACCATAGTGAAAATGTAATCTAGCGGGAAATATAATGATCTATTTTGAAGTTTATGCTATTTTATGTTCTTAAGTGAAAACTGTAACTCTGATATTGGAACAGACAAAAGTATTTATAATTATGGAGTGGAGGAGTATAATTTTAGTCCTGTAAATATATTCCTTCAATCGTTATGTACTGGTGCAGAGGTCTTTGTTATTATATAAATCCATTTTAACACTGCACTAAATTATCATTTTCATGCAGCCATTGCCGGTGTAGCTGCTTACAACAATTCCAAGTTGAAAAGGGAAGTTGGTCAAGGCAGCCCCGGGGGTTCACAACATGGTGAATCCGTACCATTGACTTCTCAAGTGACCTCCACTAAATAGGTGCATGAGTAAAACGACTGTGATTGCTGTTTGTTCTCTAGTAACATTCATCGAGCAGCATACACCCATTACCTCAAAGGAGGTCACAAATGTACTTGGGAGTTACTTTAGTATTGTGATACTGTTCTTCTACCCAGCATTGCAGTTTTAGTTACAAATGCAACAAGGAATGAAAACAATTTTGGGTGTCTGATATGGCTTGAAAGCGTTGGATATTTTTTAATATGTTGATTTGTCTGTACATGATACGAACAGTACACAGATAATTTTGTAAAAGAAAGCACCAATATTAGCATGTCTAATTATCCTGTGTACCATGACCATCTACTGTAACTTTAAGGGTCCAGGTGACCATAATATTTCTTGTGCGGCTGCCTTCATATTATAGTTGACAATTCTAAAGATTTATATATAACTCTAATTTACACTGTTATGTTATGTATGATGATGCTAATGTTATTTCCTGTAAATGCTCCCAAGACTAAAGCTCTATAATTCAAAAATATCTGTCTTGTATTTAAATGAAGAATTATTTATATCTGAATAACTTAAGTGGATAATGTATTTTTAAAATTTTTGAGGGAATAACTAACTGACAGTTTCACATTATAAGAATCTTCTTAGTTTAATTAAAATGATTATCAAAAATACCCTGTTTTTTGAAATTGGTGACCAAAATACCAAATTTGAGAAATACTGTCAAAAATATAGACATAATACGCTTTCTCAGATGGGTGGTGGCCTTATTTATCACTTTGCTGTAAATAATGGTCCAAATTGTTATTTTTGAAAATTAAGGCCCTATATTCATCTCATAACGGATCGTTTTACCTTTTAGAAAAAAAAAAAACCTAAAACGTGATTTCATGTCATGTTATCATTGTTTTTTATTATTTTTAAAAAGTGGTAAAACGTTACTTAAAACTGTGTTTTGCTTCCCTATAGTACATCATGTAGCATTTTGACCCCAAAATACCACTTTATCTAACGTTTTACACATATAACTTTGTTAATAAAAAAAAATTTAACCTAAAATAAAAAATTATTAATTTCCTAAAATACTAAACAATTTATTTAAATTGTTTCTAAAACCCAAAAGTTGATTGGTGAACCCTAAAATGTTAAAAATTATTAAAATTAAGTTACACTTTTAAATCTAAAATTATTTAATTTAAAATTTACATTTTTGGTGGCCTAAACGCCCTAAACCCTAAATCCTTAACCCTAAATCAGTATAATATTTATTAATTTTTTTTAATATTTCTAAAACTCATAAGGGGATTGATGAACCCTAAATGTTAAAAATTGTTAAATTATGATATCATTTATAAATTCTAAAAATATTAAATGAGAATAAATATTAAAAAAAAGTAACATTAAATGATATTTTTGGACCCCTAAATAATATATCAAAACAAGAAAACAAAACAAAAAAATAGGAAACACATAAACGGGACTTGAAGTCATGTTGCCCATTAAAAAAAAAATAAAATAAAAGGCAAAACGTTACACGATATGACGTTTTGCCCTATTTTCTAAGCGCTACACGATAGCCCGTTTTGAAGTGACATTTTGGGCCTTAATTTTCAGAAGTGATATTTTGGACATTTTTAACTCAAATGGAGACATTTTGATCCATTATTCTTCTCAGATTGGATATTTGAAATACGATTTCTCGTATTGGATATTTGAAATACTGCTTTCTCAGATTGGGTATATGTCCGAATACCCATTTTCAAACGGGATATTTCAACCAATTTTTTTTAGTTTTTTAAAATTGAAATACGCTTTCTGGTTATATGAAATGCGCTTTCTCATATTGGGTATATGTCCGAATATCCAGGGTATCCAATTTTATTTATTTATTTTTTTTATCGTAGGTAATCCGCAGCCGCTACCCTTCCGGTGCGCACTGGGTAAACCCTACGGACTCACAGCAATAGCCGTGCAAACCACGTGAACCAAAGGTAAACCGCATTTAAGCGTCAGACTCTGTTCAATTTTATTTTTTTTAAATGTATTTTTACACAAAAAATAAGAAAATATTTTTTTTGAGATACCTCATATTTAGGATTGGTATTTGATTGGTAAAAATGACCAAAAATATTGAAAATAGTTATTCTTGTCACTTAGTTTCATAAAAATGTTATTTTTATCATGATTTCTTTCAATTACGTATAAAACCACATCCTTTATCTATTATGATTATCCTTTCTCATATTTTTGACATTTTCATTTTTAAGCTATTATTTTTTACTAATTAGACTTATATTCCTTTATCTATTTTCTATTCTAATAAATCTCTATATGAGCATGAACTGATTAAAAATAAAATCACTTTAGTTATTTCATAAAGAATTTTACTCAAAACATCTACAAAAAAATATATTATAATTTAAAATAAATATTAACGTATTAAAAATATAATAAATATTTGTTCTTTTGCATGGTATATTATTTAATTACAAAAGTACTTTTAAATAATATTATAATTATTAAATTTAAGTATATTTCTAAAATAATTTGAAATTTAAATCTTTGTTAGTGTTCTTATTAGTAATATAATGAATTCTAAGATGTTGGGGGTAAAATTTGATTAATAAACCTATGACCTAGTATTGGAATCATAAATAATACTTAAAATATTAAAAAATAATTATGAATGTATTGCATTGATAAATTATGTTCATTATCATTATTCAGCCAAATAAGTTCAGAAATATTTTAAAAAATGTTTTCATACCTTAAACATAGCTATAAAATATTTGTAGAGAATTCATAAATAAACTCCAATTTTTAATTTTTAACCTCTAATTGTAATTTTTAACACTATTAGCCATATTTCTTATATATTGGTTGGACTATGTTGTAATTTTGGGAATTAGAGTTTGAATAATAAAGTGTTTATATTCAATTTTCTATTCTTAGTTCTAATTTATAAATAAATCACAGAAAATACTTTACATAACAAGATATTTTTTTAAAAAAATATTGACGTCACTTAATAAAACAAATGCAGGAAACTTGCAAACTTTCCAAAACAATCATATTGCAAAAAAATCTATATATTATAAATTGCTGGATAACTCTTTCCTAAGATTTGATATCTATATTTTGGCTCGGATATAATTTTTAACTTTAATTTGACTCAGTGGACTATCTATTTTTAGATTTGGTATCCATATTAGGTTTATAAAAGATCTATATATTTATTATGACCCATTTTAATTATAGAAACTTTGCAATATAATTATAAATATGAATTGTGTTACTTATGGTAAGTTTTTAATTCAAATTTGAAGTTGACAGATCTATTTATAGAAATAATCTCATAAAATATATAACATATAAATAACTTATGTAATGAAAGTAGTTTTTCAATAAATTTATCATAATATGTAGATGCAGTACACTTATTATATAAATAACTTAATTTTTCAGAATTATATTATTCAATTTTAATTATAAATTTATTTATTTATTTTATTAAATAATTTCTGAAATACCCTTATCCAAAGTACAAGGACAATAAACTAGTAATCCTAAATAAATTAATAAATAAATAAATAAATCCTGTTTTACTTTTCAAAGTCCCCAACCAACACAACACCTACAGTATTTTAAGATAAGCAAAAAAAAAACACACACGCACACAAAACACACACTAATACAGAGGAGAGTACCGAACCTACAGCAGAAGGATTTGAAAAACAAAACCAAAAAACAGAAAAAAACAAAAACCCTTTTCTCTGGAGGCCTGAGCGAAGCGAGTGTGTGCGAGAAGGAAGGAGCGGTGGAGATCGGTAATCAATGCGGAGGAGTCCGGTGAGAGAGGTCGTTCATGGCCTTGCAAATGACTTGGCAACAACCTAATAATAATAGTAATAACAATCACAAGCGTAAACTCAATCGGCCTCCTTTAGGTTTAAAAAATCTGGGCAACTCTTGTTATCTCAACTCCGTTCTTCAGTGCTTAACCTACACTCCTCCTCTCGCTAATTTCTGCCTCAAATCCAGACACACCTCTCTCTGTAAGCATCCCCTCTCTCTCAATTGATTCATATTAGGTTTAATTGTTTGAATTGTGTAATCATCTCTCTCTCCCTCTCTCCCTCAATTGTTTCATTTTAGGTTTTAATTGGTTGAGTTGTGAAAGCATCTCTCTCTCTCTCTCTCCCTCCTCCCCTCTCCTCCCCCTCCTCTCTCTCCCCCTCCCTCTCTCTATCTCTCCTCCCTCTCTCTATCTCTCCCTCTCTCCCTCTCTCTCCCCCTCTCTCTCTCTCTCCCTCTCTCTGTCGCTCAATTGATTCATATTAGGTTTAATTGGGTGAACTGTGCAGGTGATTTAGCTGTCACGGATCGGGACAGGAAGACTGATTGTCCGTTTTGTATATTAGAGAGGCGAATTGTAAGGTCTCTGTGTAGTGATCTAACCCTAGATGCTCCGTATAAGTTAACTAATTGTTTGAGGTTATTTGCTGAGCATTTTCGTCTCGGTCGTCAAGAGGATGCTCATGAGTTTCTGCGATATGTTATTGATGCCTGTCATAACACGTGTTTACGTCTTAAGAAGCTTCAGCACCACAGGCGTAAGGCTGTGGTGAATGGCGGCGGTAGTGAGGGTTTGGATGGGAATTCTGTAGTTAAGGATATTTTTGGGGGTGCTTTGCAGAGCCAGGTCAAGTGTTTGTCCTGCGGAAAGGAATCAAATAAGGTAGATGAAATTATGGATATTAGCCTTGATGTTATGCATTCTGCTTCTCTTAAACAAGCGTTGCATAAGTTTTTTCAAGCTGAGGTTTTGGATGGTAACAATAAATACAAATGCGATAAGTAAGTCTCCTTCCCCCTACGTTTTTAGTTTAATTAATTTTATGATGATTGTGCATGTGCATTTATTATTTATTTTCTGCTTGTTTAGTTGTAAGAAATTAGTTTCAGCAAAGAAGCAAATGTCTATTTTACAAGCTCCCAATGTCCTTGTGATTCAACTTAAGGTAGCGTGCTGTTTATTATTTTATTGTGCAGTCTTTTTTGACATGGATTGCCTGTGGTTTAAGTTTTCTATGATTATATTGGACAGAGATTTGAGGGTATTTTTGGTGGGAAAATTGACAAGGCAATTGCGTTCGAGGAGGTTTTGGTGCTTTCGAGCTACATGTGCAAAGCAAGCCAGGTTTGTAGTGCTACTGCTACCCAACAACATTTCTTTTTTTTTTAGCATACAGTTGTTGGTCTTTATTTTGGTGCATGATATTTTAATGATTGTTACTTCATAGTCTCTCGTCCTTTATACATTTATATTGTATATGTATTGTATATGTATTATATATGTATTCTTATGCTTTATAAGCTGGGGGCCTTTTACGAAAGAGCCTCTCTACTTTAAGAGGTAAGGTCTGTACATCTTACCCACCCCACATCCTAGGCATGTTTCCGCGCCGTTTGAATTGCTGGTCACAAAGGCAGGCCTGGACTAATTCTCACAATAAATTGTTCTAGCTCGAAAATATTCTTCCACCGCTAAAGTGAAGAAATAAATGTCCGTATTCTGAAAAATTATTTTCATTTTAATGATCAAACCTTCATCAATGCCTATAAAAAAATTATACCGTCAATCTCTGTACAACTTTGATAAATAAAGGTACTTCCATCTGTTAAAAATTAACACCGTCTTCTTCCATTAACAATCTTATTTCTCATGACTCATGGGAAGCCATGGCTAGAACTTAGGTTTAAAACTTCAAATAGTTTTCAGGACTCTTCTAAATTTATCTTCACAAGTTTCAAATCCTTTTTATTCATTATTGAACCATATGCGAATCTGGTCAACTCTTACCACCGAAATTATTTCAACTGGAATTTAGAAGTTAGATCTACCAATTTTGTCTAAAAGAGGAATGCCAGATTAACTTGTGATGTAGGATATGATTTAAGAACGGCAATTTTGTCGAATAAAAATAGTAAAAATGATAGGGTGATTCCCAACCAGAGAAGGAAGAAAATATGAGAGATCGACAACCTATACAAAAGAGGCTGAATTCATTCAAGTCTACTCAATGTTGGGGAGTGATACTAGAATTGAAAAGGTTATATAAATTAAACTTGTGTACTAAAGTCTGTAAAGTGTAAACAATTAGACTGATAATGACTAAACTAAATAACTATTTTGACAACTAGATACCACATACAACTATTATATATACTTAATCTATTTAAGATATAAATTTATTAAATCCCTTTTATTTCACTTTCACTTCTATCAGTGTGGATAGCTTAATTGTATAGATTTCTTTTCTGTGAATCTACATCAGAATTCAACCTCTAGTTACGTGTAATTATCAGTAATACTAGTCTTGACCAGTGATATGGGATACTTTTTAATTTTTATAACCTGCAATAAGTTCAAAACAACCTAAAAGAAAGAAAACGAAGGGACAAAAGTCTAACAGTCCTTCATTAAGAATGTCATGCTTCCTAGTATTTCGGGCTTAATGAAGCAAAGCATTAAATTATAAAAAAAAGTACCTTAAAAATTCACTTTAAAATTTTCATAAAGAGTATTATATATTTTCATTAAGAGTCATGGTCAAGATTCTTGACCATGCCATTCATTTTTAATAAATGATCCCCCAATTCGAAAAAGAGTGTTATCGGATTGAAGGATGATATTACAGTTAATGATATGTACTTACAGAATTAGTTTATTAAATGTACTATGATTATGCTATTATGCAAATGTTTTTACCTAGGTAACAATATTACCATCTAGGTGTATAAAGGCGACTATGGTACATTGACATAAATATATAAAACATGGAAGGCACTCATAAGAGCTAAGACACATGATCTCTCAAGGTTGTTAAGTATGTGTTTCTAGTTTTGGTGTAATTTTTGTCGGTTTGTATAATTAAATTGATCACAAGTAGGAGTCAGTTGATAGCCTAGTGTTGAGACTCCTCCCTCTCATGACCAAATGCCTTGTATTTGAACATTCCCATACGCTTCAAATCTCATGCATTGAAAATCATGTAAAATATCAAAAGGAAAGGAATGCTAGTCAGTGTGCAGGCATCAATATTGTATCATCAATTTTTATTTTCGTTAAGCCATTACAAACGTATTTGATTACTGTTCCTGAGTTTGTCTTATATATTGATGTTGCACTACATGTAGGTTAGTGTTGTTATTTTCCAATATCAGTCGGTGCAAAACACCGGTAAAACTTTATCGTGATAGTTATCCATGCATTTCTCGTTTCATACAAATGTAGTCCTAATATCATTGCACATTCAAATATGGTTTTCACAGGGTTTGCAAGGTTTTCTCGAACAAAGTTTTGCATTGCAACACTGAGTGTTGCTAATGGATATATCTATAAATTGGTGGACCAATAAAGTAAATGAATGATGGTAGACTTAGAATTTTGTGGAAAACTTGAATAGGAGGCATACACTTTCCAATGAAAACATCTCTTTGCAACTATTGATTGCCTAAATGATGAATGTTGACTAATGGTGTGTGATAATCTAATTATCTATACCATTTATGTGCCCAAAAATAGGATAGGAAGTTAAGAGACACAAAAACATTAATTGAAGTGATTGATAAGGTGTTTAAGGAGATGTACAAGGTGATAAACAAGACACCAAAGATACGGAAACTAGAATTTACGAGCTAGTGAAGGTTATGTGGACAACATTACGCTTTGACTTTTGACACACATCTTTAGGTGTTTTGATCGTATAGTTAGAATTAACATTTTTCAATTTTTTTTTGTGAATAAAAATATAAAATCAATATTTTAATTCACAAAAAGAAAATTTCAAATATATGAATTTTAAATATACGGTCAAAGCACCTAAAGATGTGTTTACTGTGGCATTTTATCAGGCTGGTGATCTCACCTTCTATATAAGTTTGTTGAAACGTAAAAGTAACGGGTTCATGTAGAGTGTAGAAGTAGGGGTTTTTTCAATTTTAAAATTTAGAGTGGACAAGAATCCACCATTTTTACTGATAGGCAATAAATCAAAGATGAGGTGTGGGCGCATAATTCAGATATATAGGAATACGATAAATTTGAAGATTTAGGAATTTCACTTAGGAATACGACTTATATAAAAAAAGTTATATAATATTTTTACACAATACATGATTAATTCCAGAAACCAGTGAGATCATGATCACAATTACATTTAAATAACTATTTGAATAAAGAGAAAACTCAAGCAAATCCCAAAACTTACAATATATCATGTCGCACCCTGTTACAACCCTGCTTCGTAGAATCGTAGGTGCTACTTGCTAGTTAATACTTTGCACATTCTTGTTAGGATAGTGTTATATCTTAATGCGTGCATGCTTATGCTCCCATTGTCTTTTGTTTATGATGCTTCTTCAGTTTCTCATAATAGTATATAATATGTTCAAATAAATTTGCATACATTTCGTAGAAAAAGGGCTCAAAAAGTTAAGAAAATAGGCAGGGGTTGTCACGAAATTAGGCTTTCTACAATAACAAGTAGGGGTATGTGTTGCATATAGTTTATGGTACCTCTGCTTTCAAGTGGGATATGACAAGTATGTTTAGTTTAGTTAGGGCTTCAGCGTGAGATACATTTATGTATTCTTACTAGGATCCAAAGTAATAAACTGGATTGATCACGGTAATTATATTGTCTGCCGTGTTCCAATTTGTACCGAATACTGTATTTGAAAAGTAATGAAAATTAGTATTATCAAGCCTTCGTTTCTGGTTGTCAGTGGTCTGTACATTGAATTTGCTACACGGAAGTCGGTGTTATGGCTATAGCATGTGCAGATTATCTGGTGTTATACCATTTAGGCTAATCCCTTTTATTTTACTATTATGAGTTGGTTGTTTTTTACAATGGCACTGCTGCATATAATGCATCTGCAGCATAGTGCTTGATATGGTTGTTTTTGATCTGCTTTTGTCAGTCCTTCAGTATGGTTTTAATAATTGATACAATATACTTCTTAACTGCATCAGGATCCACATCCAGAGTATAGTCTTTTTGCATCCATTGTTCATTCAGGCTTCTCTCCGGATTCTGGACACTACTATGCGTACATCAAGGTCTTTTAGCTATTCCTAATATATCTTAAATTATTACGAATTTCTGATACATTGATTAGACTTACACGTCATATGCTGGCTAATAATGGATTTTTCCATGTATATACAGGATGCAATGAATCGTTGGTATTGCTGCAATGATTCCTTTGTTTCCCTTTCAACTCTTAAGGAAGTCTTGTCAGAGAAGGTGTATATCCTTTTTTTCTCTCGTACAAAGCAGAGGTCATTAAATACCACCACAGATTCCACTACCAATGGTATGAAGCACAATGGCATTAATGGAAATGGTACATCTAAAGTTCTAAAAACAGCCCCACATAAAGTAGTGAGTATGAAACAAGCTGGTGATGAATCTTGTGATGAGGATAAAACAACTCTGTCCAAGGTCGACAATATGCCTTCAAGTCCAAAGATGCCAACTAAAAACAATGGGAGGTCCAATGTGAAGCATACATCTACACCTATTAATAATGTGAAACTCGTTTTTAACAAGAAAGAATCCCTTGAAAGGAACGGAGATGTGAAAGTCTCAAATTTTAAGAAGAAAACTGAGATTAATGGCCTACCATTCAAGGATACAAATGGTATCTCTAAAAGTTCAGATACTGTAATTGATGGTGAGAGAAGTCACTCAGTTCTGTTATCAAATGGAAAAGAAAGTATCCAAAGCATTAGCAATGATTCATCTGCCTTGAAAAGTAGAAGTCCTAATCATCAAAGTTTGGGAAATGGTAGCATAAGTTCCCTTGCTCCTATGTTGGCATTCAAAACAAAACTTAAAGAAGAAAATTCTTGCACTTCATCTGCTGAAGATGCTAGGTCTAATTTGGACAATGAAAATTTAAGCTCAAATGGGAAAACCAGGGAATCCTGCAACTTTGTTGCTAAAGACGGATCAACACATATGAAGCTTGACAAAATGAGCTCGAAGAGAAAGTTACAGCCAGAAGATTCATGCATATCGTTCGCTGAAGGTGACAAATCATGTGCAAAACCTGAAGAAACAAATTCCAAGAGTGAAATACAGGGTAATGACATGTGCATCTTGTTAGCTGATGATGCTGACTCTCGCAGAAAACTTCAAGAACTAAAAGAAACGTAAGTAATTCTTATATTTGATGCTATGGTATGGATCTTTATATTAGCGGATATTCTATGATTGTTTTGGTCTGATAACTTGACATGTTTCATCCAAATTTGGCTACACATCTTTTAACGTCTTGAACTGAGCACCTGCATATTAAATAATCTAGTTAAGTATAACTTTACACTGATATACAAAAATGTAGTCAAGTCAAAAGCTTAATGATTGATATATCCAATAAACGTGTTTAAGTTTTGTATATTGTAAAATTGCCTACAGCATTGATCTATTTGTTGGAGGTATGCGTGTTACTAACGGGATTTAGCTATCTATAGCCAACTTTGATGACATGCTAGTGGCATCTCTGATCTAAATTCTGACATTCTAACATTAAAGTTGCCTATCTGCTTGTTGTATATGAACACACGCATTACAGTCATTAGTCTTTCTTTAAGATACTAATATTAGCTTACCCTTCTTTGGATCACCTCCTTCCCCTAACTAAAAAGGCAAAGGAGTACATCTAGAATGTAGTCGTGATTTATATATAGTGAGAGATATTGTTATTTGATATTAACATGTGCAAAAGAGAATGTGATGCAAGTCATGGGTATTACGTTGCCGACTAGTCGGCCAGTTGTGTTTTTCAATAGTTGAGGAGCGACTAATGGATCTGGGCTGTGATGGATTTTACCTAGTACCCGGCATGAAGACCCGGATCCAAAATTAAGAGATAGGGTTCAAAGCTTAAAACTTATGTGTATTTTAGTTCGTATTTGATCTGAAGTCTTGATAGGCGACTCACATCTCCTTCGGTGTTCTTCTTGTTCCCATTATCCCATATATTTTTCTTGGTGGAGGCTTCTTCTTCTGTTAACCAAATTCTAAATCGCATATTACTACTTCAGCTGTTTCAGTGTAATCTGCTTTTTGTCTATTAATTTCTAGGAAGCACGAGTGCGGGTCGCGATACAGGGATACGAGAATTCGGCAAATTTCAAAATACGGGGATTCGGGTGCGGGGGGATACGGCTAATATTAAAATATTTTATATATTAATATATTTTAATATATATCTTAAATTATAAATAATATAATTATTACATTTTAATTAAAATAATTAAAGATATTATTTCTTTAAATATAGTCAAAATGTAATAATTTGCCTGACACACCTACCCATGACTTGAATAACAGATCTCTTTTATTAAAATAATAATAACATCCAATTTATACTTAAATAAATGAAAGTAAACTAGTAAAGTAAATAGGTGAGAAACTAGCAGACTAGTCACAGCAAACACAAGTCTCAATAAAAAGAAAAATAGATATGACTGCCAACACCCTACATATATACACACATATATACGCACATATCAAGTACAATACTGCATATCTCACATCTCAATAAATCAACCACACGGATCGGAACGATTGAATACTGGAAAAACAAGAATAGCCGGAGACGACCAACTGTGACTACAACAACCCTCTTTCCTCCTCTAAATCGTATCCTCTAATTACGATTTCTGCCATTCCCGCACCCCCTTCCCCGCACCCCCGTGAATTGGATTAGTAAAGTACGGTGACACGCCACCTGGCGAATCCCGTGCGTATCGGGCCGCACCCCCGCGCACCGCCGCACCCGAACGTATCGGGTGCGCAGTACGGTGGGTAGGTGCCGCACCCCTGCTTTCCAGATTAATTTATACTAATAGACTAATAGTTGTATACAATAAGTTTTTATTTAATCATAACACAATATTAAAACAATTAGGTCATATTTTTTTATACAGTTTAACACAATTAGAATTATTTCTTATAACTCTAAAAATATTTTTTTTGTATATGATCAATTTTATATATCATAAAACAAATGTTCCATAATTTAAAAATACCTTGAAAGTTATTACCTACTAGAAATCAAATTGCATTTCATTTATTTGAGTGACTTTAATTCGTACAAAGAACAAAATTATGATGAAACATTAATGTTTAAATGACTTGTTTGAGTTTACAAGTTAACCATATTTGGTAATTGCATCTTATTAGTTAGTTTGGATTTAAATTATAAAATTTATGCTTGGCAAAAAAAAACTATGAAACTGATGCATATTTTGTTGCATTCTTATATTAATCTGTTAAATGTATGTATACGAACAACTTATTGCAACCAGTTAGGCGACTTGACGACCGGTCATCTCCAAGGCGCCCAACTTCCAAGTGTTGGATTAGACACTTTGCTTTCCGTATGACATGATACTAATCCTAATACGTTTAGTATTTCCAAGGAAGCAAGGACAGGGTGTGGGAGTGCAAGGGCGTAGTGCGGGGATACGGGAATTCAACAAATATAATAATTTGGTGATAAGGGAAAAAATAAACAAAAAATCATAAATATTTCATGTTTAACATAAGAAAGTCTACTAACAAAACCAAAAATTGCATGAAAAATTAATCAAATGCATTATTTATTAATCCAAATCACACAAATACAAGTAAAAATTTTAGTTTATGCAAAAATGAATACGATAATCAATATTTTTGTTGTAACTAATAGAGATGGATACATAATTTTGTGAATGTAGTTTGCTAAAATAGATTTTGACTACAATTTCTGAAAGTAAAATTACAGATTAGTATCGTGAAAGAATTCGTTTGTCGGGGATACTTGTGTCCGAGTATCCGACATGGGGACTCGGCATGCGACTGATTATTTATGTATCATTAGGCAACTTCATAAATGATGCCTGAAACCTGATTGATTTTCGTAATATACTTTAGGGGATACGACTTTGCTGTCTTGGGTTGCTAAAAATAGAAAAAATTTGTTCCAGTGTCAAGGCTCAAGGCTTGAGGTTGTAATTGCATAGTTTACAATTTTCGGGAGTAGAAAGCGAAGTTATAGGTATAGCTAATCAAATTTAAGAGAGGATGAGGGTATTTTGACCGAACTAAGTATGTGTATAAGAGTTAGTAGATCAACTAGTCTTGATTTCACTGTAGGTTTTGCGAAATAATACTAGATTGGTTTACGAGTTCGCAGTTCAAGAAGAAACGAGAAGAAACAGAGTGTAGTCTGTGGAAAATCATGTTACACTGTTGCAAGTGTGGAGCAATTAGAAGTACTAAAGAGTAAAGACCGTGGGTAGAGAACTGTAAATCTTTTGAGCAATATTAAAATTTGCGAACAAGAACATCGATTCAATGATGTTGTGTATGTGAAAATGAGTATCTTGGGGATGACTTCTGTTACTAGATATCAGGAATGAAATCTTTATTAATATGCTAGCAGACGGAAGAGGTAATGTTTTGTTGGATTATTGATCCAAAATTTTAACTGAAAAATCAATAAAATTATCAAGTTTTTATGCGTCTTTAACTAAAAAAGATTTGTAACTCATGTGGCACTAATTATGTTAGCTTGATCTCTATAAACTATAAAGAGCATTGTGATTAATAAAATTATAAGCTTTGAAGCTTCCATCAAATATTATATATATATATCCCTCTTTTATAAGAAAACATGATATCAAGAGCTTCAATAATCCTAAGGAAATTGTGAGTGTATGTGCATAGTCATGGCTTCTCAAACGAGAGGTTCAAGTTTATGAAAGGTTGAATCTCGGAGGGAGATGCAACCTCTGGAAACAACCTGACAATAAATTAATCAAGATTTTAAGGACGTGTCGATAGAATCTCTCGCGGAAGAATATGGAGGGTGAAGAGGATTCGATAATAAGAAACACCGAATTTCATATTGATCCTCTCATAATGATGATGAGTAAGTAAGCATGGCACAAATGGCCATAGACAAAACTTTTATTTAGAATTGCTGGTAGGAGTTTCATCATGGAGGGAAGTGCTCCAAAGTTATATTTATTTGAAGTTGATGAGAAGTGTAAAAAAATTTAGAATTCGTGAGAAGTGCTCAAAGAAAAATGTTTATGGAGAGAAGTTCTTCATTAAATTTGAAATTGATGAGAAGTGCATAATTGGATTTGGTGAGAAGGTGTACGTTTGGGTGATGGCAGTATATCGTTGATTACAATTTTTGAATAAATTTTACAATTTTTGAATAAATTTTACAATTTCGAGTCAAGAAGGAGTGTTGGAATATTGATTCAAATTGTATCAATATGTTTTAATGTCTCTTTAATTAGAAAATACTAGTTAAAATTTTTTTAATTTATTTTTGAATTGAAAATTTGAAGATATAAAATTTGATCATATCATATTATTTCAATTTAGCCCGGATAAAATTATATATTATTTTGTTTTAGTTGGTCAAATTATTTTTTAGTTTTAATTTTAGTTTATCTTGGATTAATCGTATAAATATTTTTTAGTCGTATGAATAATTTATTTTATTTTTAGTACGACGCTATATATAAACTAATGAATTATCTCTAGTTTCGTTTTAATAAATTTCTATGAATATTATAGACATGGAAGAAAACCCGTAATTTTATATTCATGTTATATCAACCAAATTTAACGAATTATATTTAGTTTATTTTTTATTTTATTTTAACCCGGGATGCATATTATTTTGTGTTTACACGAATGAGTAGTCTATAGTTTTATCCCGATGTCATTATATCAACCAACAAATTATCATTTAATTTTAATTTTGTTATAGATCGGTTCAATAATATAAATTTTTTGGTTCAGGTGAATAATATATATCATTTTGTTTTGGCATGATGCCATTAAACAAATTTAATTATATTTATTTAATTAAAAATAATTATAGATTTAGACAAATTACAGGTGATCATGCCATACTACCAACAAAAATTTTAATATTTCGTCTGTATTTAGTTTATTTTTATTTTTTATTTTAATCCGGATTAATAGTTTAATTTTTTTCAAGTCCGGATAATAATGTGTTTACATTATAATTCTATTTATATTTACATAATTATATTGTGAATATTAATACATTAATGAGAGTTTTTATGTTAAATATAATTATAGATTTAGAGTTATCAAAATACCAGAAGACTACTAACCAAATTTTTAATATTTCGTTTTTAATATAATAGTATCAATAAAGTATGAACTTTTATATTAAATATTCTATTCAATATAAAATTGTATTTTATACTTAATTTACATTATTAAAATTCACTTTTTTGTATTTTGAATAAAATTTCTCCAACAATCGGAATATACTTATTTAATATGATTATTTTAAATGTACTGTCGTAACTATCAAAATTTGGATAAAGTTTTATTCATTATTTAACTATTTTGATTTATTAATATAACTTCAATTGCTAAAATATAAATTTTGTTATTTACTAATTATCTAAATAATATTTAATTTAAATTTTATGACTTTAATATTAACTATGAAAAATCTCGATGGTTAGTGGAATTCACATACTAAAATCATAGTACATATAGTATTGCATAAAATTCACCCAAAGGGCACCAATCACGTGTATATTGCTTCTTTTCTCACATGCTCTGGTGAACACAATCTTAGCGACCTAAAACAACGAATTTATACTATATCACAAATATCAAAGATTAAATAGTGGGATATTGGATAAAATAGTAATCTGCTATTATCCTGCACTCCCTTATTAAGTATTATCATGGTTAATTAAGTAAAATCGATAAAATAATTAGGTAAGGGTAACAAAGTAATTTCAGCAAGTACCAACCGACTACCAAACTTTCAATGTTTCGTCTATTATAATATAATATAGTATGACGCCACTTATGTGTCACTAATTATGTTAATCTGATTGGTATGAGCTCTATATAAAGAGCATTGTGATGCAATAAAATTGTAAGTTTCCAAGCTTCCATCAAATATTATCTCTCTCTCATTTGTATTAGAAACCAACAGTTTTCATCATGGATTTATGCCTGGTTAAAATTAGTCGTCTTTGTCCAAACCAGAGATCGACGTTTCTGTAAGGATGCCAGGAGCATGTTTTTCTGTATGTAAGTTATAACTTATAACTGCTGTGACCTACATGCCTCTTGAGTACCATTAGTAGGTGATTCATGCCCTCAAAAGTTAATGCTCGTGATTAATAACCAATGCCAGTGCCCCATTGTTGAACTGTGATTATAGCTTAATAGGAAGACACATCAACAGCAGCATCTGAGCTATACAAATGTCGATTTTTGCGTGTCTGTGTGTCATGTGTCCATCCAGAGATAAGTCCATTGTCAGAGAAACAGAGTTCGAAGTGCATGCCATGAGATTATGGGTTTCACATTGTTATTTGTGAGGTCTGTGTGTCCTTTATATATTTCCTTTTGACCAGATATGTGGTGATGTATTTACTTCACTAAAATTATATATGGTTCTGTTGCTTCAGGCCTTCTGCACATTCTTGATGCTGGCTTGTATGCATACTTTAGAGAAATTCCTGATTTGTTTGTTTCCTGGTTTGTTTCAGTCTGGAGAAAGAAGCTTCTCAAGTTTTGCGATCATGTGGCTGGTCAGATGAGGTTCATGATTTTATGCGTTCTAAAGGTTATTGTGAAGCTGGTAACGAATCATTAAGCAGAAGCAATAAGAAGTAAGTTTTCTACTAGTAAGCATTAGCTTTATTGAAGTTGATATTACTTTTACATCTATCCTTATGCAATTCTACAAGTTCATCAGCTACTATTACATGGCATATGCATGCTTGTTTTTAGAACAAGAATCTTCTAGAAGGCTATGAAACAACTCTGGTAGATCAAAACTGTATACTAAGTTGGAGTAATTTTAAAGATACTGTTTGGTCTATAATTTTTTGAACTTCTTAAAAATTGATTTAAAGAAACTTTTTGTTTAGGTGGAGAAAATAGAGATTGTATGTACCTTCGTTTGTGAATATTGGCGCTAAGAATATTTGTTATTAGATCTATTGGTATAATCCTGTCTCAATTAGATGATCTTGAATTTGTATCTTAAAGTGGAGCTCTAAACTACTCAACAAGTTCAATAAAGGGTGTAAAGAAGTTATTGTGGGAAAATTTTAAGAAAGAGTTGAAGTTATCCATTAAGTTTGTTTGTTATAGCCTTATAAGAAATTTTGGGGCTGATATATGGTTTGATATGATTACCAATCATATGCAAGTATAGATCAAATACTGGTAATAAAAATAGAGGCCGTAGGATTAAAGCATGGAGGTTCAGAATGTTGGTAGGAAGGACTTTTGCAGATATATGAAAAGGATTATATGGATGATAGTAGAGAGCATGTGTAGGTGCTACACAGAGATTAGTCTTCCAGCTAGATATTTAATTTTTCAACTTTTACTTTCATGCAGGAGGTCATTGATTGAGGAGGCCAGGAAAAAATTTGCCCCACGAATTCCAGAGTCATTGAAAGGGAGCCTTATTAAACGTTTAAGGTCATTCAGTGAAGAGAAGCAAATTTAATGCCCTTGAATAACGTGGTATGTCTCGTGCTTGCTTTTATGTGGAGTAGTTTTCAGAAAGAATTGAATTTTTGAAATGACAAACTTGCTACACAAAAATTTGCAACTGACTGTTTCCTGGAGTAGTTTCCTCAAAGAATTGAATTATTTCAAAAGAGATATACTAGTGTTACATGGAAACTGACTGTTTTCTGGGACAACCTAAAAATTATCATACTTTAGACCCTGATTACCCTGTTGATAAGAGAGTAAAGTTACCCATCAGAATCTAATTAAAAGGTAATTTGCGTTCTGCTGCTACTTTCTTAGTACTCCTCCCCAACTCTACCCAGTTTTTGCTTTTTCTTCCACATATAGTTCATCCAAAAATTAATTTTATTTTTAATTCTCATCCGTATTTCAGTTTTATTCTTCTATTATCTCTTACATTTTTCATAGTTTTCTAACTGCACTGATGATATTAATGCTGATAGTCGGTAATAATTGATTTCAAAATTCTTAAGGGGTAAAAGGCAGTGTCCTCGGCAAAAGGTGAATTTCTGGTTTCAGTCACTGAGTTGGGAACAACTAAGGACCTAATTAGCTATCATATAGAAAGAAAGAAAAAAAGAATTACTGGTTTCATTCACCGAGTTGAGACCCTTAGGACCTACTTAGTTATCACGTAGAAAGAAAAAGAAATATGATCTAGTAAATCATAATTAAAGTGTAGATGTAAGTTTTTCTTTTGTTAGATTTTATTAAACCTATCACTGTCAAATATGCATATCTGTTATCTACACAACTGAATTGAATCTATAAACTTACTGGCAGCCAATGTGTTACTTGCAGGGCTTAGGTGTAATATCTCTAAAACTGAATGATGGTTCATCTGTGGTGATCTATTCTGTGAGATGATTGGAGGCATTTTATTCTAGATCTCCGGGCAACTTCTGGTGTGACAGGATTATTGCATATTGAAATCCTTCACCATCGAGACAGTATTTGTACATGTCAATGCAAGCATCAGCCAAATTTGAGAGGGTTGTAGCTAGTTTTGAAATTTTTTGTCTTGAATTTTAATTTTATGAATCCATACAAATTTTGCATATGGAATGTGGCGGAGTTATTAACCTGATGTAAACGAGTTTCCCTTTATAAATGAGATATAGATAGCTGTTCATCCACATTCATCGTACTACCATTGAACAAATTTTATAGAGTTGTATAGAGTGGTCTCCAAATAAAACCACTGATGTGAAAACAAGAACATAACTCAGTCTTTTCTGGACACTTGAAACCATTTTGTTCTCCTTTCATTTTCGTTTTCTAATCCCCAAAATATGTGTTATCTATCCGCATAGAAGAAGTACAATGTATCTATGTTGACCTGGAAAAAGAAGGCTGAAGGATCAGCTTGTTTACATCTGATCATTACCGGTGTGTCAATGTCGGGAGAAGCAGAGAGATCTCATAAATTGTGTGGGAGGATAGCAGGGTACGTGGTCGTCTGTGAAGAAGTGGAGGGCCTTGGAGAGTAGAAGTTGGGGCCTTTGTTACTCTACATGTTGCTCGTTTCCTTGCCCATACTTTTGTTGTATGATTTTAATGTAAGTTAAGCTTCGCGAATGTTTGTACTTTGCATTTTCTAATGTCGCAATCGTGCGAGAAGCGGAAAGTTGTTGAGAAATGAAATAGAGGGAGTACGAAATATGATATCATTGCATACGTCAATTTCAGGGTAAAGCAATAAGCCACGGAGGAAGTAGATATGATTATGCTGTGCAATCACCAACCATTCAAATATGTCAATGTAATTTTACTCCTGGAGTCCCACTGTGGTAATAAATATTCAACATCCGACCATTATTTGAATTTTTTTTCCCAATTTTTCCTGTCACACACCTCCTTTCTGACTTTGTTCCGCCACTTTAAAATGCATGACCAAATGATTTAAGTCTGTCTTCTTTTGAAAAATTAAATATTTCGTGGTTGATATTTTGAACTCACAAAATTACACTAAAAACTACTATGCACATCAATATTTGTAGAAATTGATCAAATTTCATAAATATTTTAAAATCACAATTGATCTTTTTTATACTTTTTTCATATTAGAAGTACCTAGATTTAATCTTGAATAAATACTCGACTTTTAACAACACACTAAAATGAAGTAGCTTCGATATATATAAATTTAATTTAACATAATCTATGTTCTTTAATCAATTTTTTTAAATAAAATAAAATTCGGGGAGTATTTAAGTTATGATAAATACTTGAAATCTTGAATTTGAGCATATAACATAATGGAGTTGCCTTTCAAAAAATAAATATAGAATTGTTTCAAATTTCAAATTCGATTCTCACTTATATCGACATTTATTAGAACAATACTCATTATTATAAAAAAATTAATTACTTGTTTATTAAAAGAAATGGAGATATTAATTAAATTGAGTTTTTCTTATTTTTTGTGAGACAACTTGAAAATGTATTCAAATATAAAAAGTATAATCAATAAAACCATTTCGATTTCTTACAAACTTGAGTGAATTACTTGATAATTATTAAACAGCTTCCTAGGACATTGCATATAGTTCACAATTTTAATGGTTAAATATTCCCAAACTTAACAAAATTTCCGCAACATTTGGAAAAAGGCTAAGCAATACGTTTCCTATAGTTTGATAACAACCAATTTATTTCTTAATATTCAAATAATATAAAAAATTTATTTATCCAATCATATAATAATTTTAATATATTTATATAAATATATAACAATTATTGATTAATAATAAAAATAAAAAAAATAGTAAGAAACTGTAGTCGTAGTTTAGTAAATTATAGATTTATAATAAAAAAATATAAAAAGTTATTAAGAAGCTAGTGTCGTAATTTAGTAAGATAAGTTTTGGCGAGATAAAGATATATATATCTAATAATTTAGCAAATTAGTAGTTTAACATGCATATAATACTATTTATTTTTATTTTTAATAATCAAAATAGGAGAATAACCATTGAATCAAATATATTATAATATTAATTAGCATATAAAAAGATTTTATTTTTCATCAAGGGGTTGACATATCTAATATTCCCCTTTCTAAATCACTAGTGTTGTAATTTTGAAATAACTAGCATAATAATCCGTATGAGACAAGGTCATTTTCTAGATTTTTTTTTTGCAGATCATAGAAATTATATTAGTAACATTCTTGATCGTTTTCTTATTAATAAATATTGTATAACGTCTAAAACATATCAAATACAAGTTGAAAGTGTATGACTTTCATGTAAAATATTAATAACGATCATAACATTTTTAATATATCTCACTGTACGTATAAAAGTAAAAGATTGAAATTAATCCGTCAAATATTGTCAATAAGTTTATAAAAAAAAACTAAAAATTAACATATATATATTGCAGAATTGAGTATTTTTTTTGAGTTTTGGTCAAATAAACCCGAAGTAATGAGAAATTTTATTACTAAAGTTATTACTAATTTATAATTTCATTGCTTAATTCAAAAGGATTAGTAATGCATAATTAAAGTGGTTAAAACCTGCAATCGTAATATTCAACAAAGTAGAATTTACACTATAATTAATATAAGTTAATGTTATTTAATATCATGGCTAATGTCTTAATTTATTGACTAAAGTTGATCTCGGTTGAGTACTTAGTTTTTAATCATCTCCATTATACAAAATTAATTTTATAAGATGTTATATAATTGTCAATTCATAAATTAAAATTGACACAATCTATTTAGTTTTTAACACATTGGAAAAAAACTTAAATTTAATTGATCTAGCTTATTTTCAGAACATAAAAGATTTTTGTTATTTTCTTTCGAGTATATATATATATATATATATATATATATATATATATATATATATATCAATAACTCTGAAATAAAGCCCACAAGGGTTGACTTGGTGAAGTTAAAGAGGGGATAACTATCCACTTGGTCATAGATTCGAATCTCACAGAACGAGAATTTATGATTATGCGTCCTGAGTCAGAGCTTGTCGCTTAAATGCGGTTTACCTTGATTTACATGATTTGCATGCTATTGTGAGAGACTGTGGGGTTTACCCTGTGCGCACCCGAAGGGTAGCGGCTGCGGTTCCCTACGATAAAAGAAACTCTGAAATATACGATTAAAATTAAATCTTTTAATATAGTCACATGTGTGTGTATGTATGTAAATTATTAATTATTTTATTTTCAAGTAAATTATGTTGTTCTTATTTATTTATATGCTAGATATATTAGTCATGTATATATCTAATTGTTATTCAGTAAATTACTCAAATAACATGTATATATGATTATTCAAAAATTATAATTATCTAATTAATAAATTACAATAATTTATATATCGTAGTCATAGTAGCACTGACAATCAAAAAATATATGTTTTTACTCAATAGAGCATCGGTCATGGATATGACATTAAAAAAATTCATATATCGTAAAGACTAATTACTGATATTCAGAAGTTTTTTTTCAAGAATCTGAAGATAAATTTTGTACTAATATTAATTTTTTTAGATAGCATAACATGGATTAAATCAAATAGTACAATACATTATAGTTTTGACCTTTTTTTCAAATAATTCAAAATAGTTGTACAATATTTTTCAACACTAATTATTTATTTTGTAAATTTATTATTGCTAGTTTTAAATATTTTTTTTCAAAATATTTAATTCTATAACTTTTCAAGTTTCTTATATATAAATATATGTGAGTCAAGTTATGTTGATTCCTTATTTTTAGTTGAGTACGGGAGTCCATATATGTTCGGCAAGTAAAATAATATAATTATTTTTGTAAAATGTACTATAATGTGAATCATGTTCTACAAATATCACTATTTTAATAAATATCTTGCAAATCCCATACATTTGACAAGTTGAACATAACATATGATTTTACAGAACATTTGAAGAATATACGTATTCACGTTGTAGAACACGTAAATATTCAACTTGCTGAACATTAATGATATAACACCATAACACACGTTTATATCATGTAGTTTATTATTTTACTTTTTAAATTATTAGAAATATAAAGTCCTGAACTATTAGATGGGATTGTAATATAAAGTTAGGATTTTGGATTATAGAACTCCACAAAATAACCATATCAAATTGAATAATATAAAATTTAGGATTTGTCTCACAAATATTTGAATATAAATATATCTTTAATTAAATAATGCAATAAATAAACTATATTTTTATGAAGAAGCATCAAATGTCTTACCATTTTTCCAATAACATGTTAATGAAAATTATTAATTTTACTTTATAGTTGTAGTTTAATTTATCCTAAAGAGAATGAAAAAAATAGGACTTTAGGAGCACCTATTTATAAATTCACCATCATTGAATAATATTTTAAACCTAATTTTTTTAAGTGAAACATTAATAAATAAATCGATTTGCTATATCTCCGTAGTTTTAACGGAGCTTGTGACATCTCATGTCAAATTTTGAATATATTTAAATATTGGGTCAAGTTCAAGTATAATAATGTAAAACCAGTCAATTAGTAATTTTGAATACCAATTGACTTGATCGTATAAAAACCTCAAAAATATTAATTTTTATTAATATAAGATATTATAAAATTTATCCTTATTGGTAAGATATTCTCGTCGAGCTCGTAATTTAAATTTATTAAATCTAGATAGTGATGATGTATTTCGGCTAGGTAATATAGTCAAATTTCGAGTATTTTTTTCAAAATGGGTAAAATTCTGATTTTGAAGCTAGTAATTTTGATACATATCTTGATTCTATAAAGACCACAAATACATCATTTTTTACTAACATAAGATATCACAAAACTTTTTTTTGTTGGTAAGATTTTCTAGTCGAACTCGTAAATTGAATTAAACCTACGTAATGAAGTGGTATTTATAGGAAGGTCGTTTAGTTAAATTTCGAGTATTTTTTGAAAAATGGGTCAAGTTCTAATTTTGAATTCGAAATAAATTAAAATATGCTAATTATAATTTATCTAAATATGTAGTACACACATATATTATTTATATAAGTGTATCCCTTTTCGACATATAAAAAATTAATATATGTACAATTTATGTTTTATTAAAAAATATATTAAAAATGGATGAGACATACTTTTCAAATTAAGAATTGTTTAATAAATAAGGTAATGATCCGTTCATGTAATATGCTTAACTTTATATCTCAAATTTAGTTTTTCAAAACTAACTAACAAATATTTTAGTAATCATGTTTAAAGTTAAATAAATTGTTATTTTTTACGATACTCAACATAATATTATATGTGTATGATAAAAAGCTTAGTAACGGTGTGGTGTAGTAGAAGGTGATGTGTTTGTGAATGTAAAGACTCGGTTTTAATTTCTCCTTATTATATATAGAAGAGATATGCTTACAACATTTGTATACTTGAAATTTATATTTTCTAGAACATATTTCATAAATAATTGTGCAAAAAGAATTTAAATTTAATAACCAACCAAAGGTCAATATAATTTTACTCCTACAGTTCCAAGTTCCATGTTCATAATAAATAGTCAACACCATTTTTGTATTTTTTTTCATATACACATGATAATGATGGTACTGAAGTTGTTTTACAATTACTTCCGTCACACAATGTGAATTCCCTCCTTTTGACCTAGGCAGCTCTAAAATGTATGATTAAATTATTTATGTTTGTCTGTTTTGGAAAAATAGAACATTGGACTCAATACTAAAAACTACCCACATTAATATTGTAGAAATTGATCGAACTCTTGTAAAAATTATTTTGAACAAGTACTTAGGTTTAAAAAGTAGACTTGAATAAATATTTGAATTATAACAACACGATCAAATAAAGTAAACTCAATATATATAAATTTAGTTAAATTATATAATACATGTTATTTTCAACAACATAACAATGGAATTGCCTTTTCAAAAAGTAATCTAGTGGAGTTGATTCTAACTTTTATAAACTAATAAATATTTAAAGTATACTTTATAATTAAAATATTCCTGTTTCAAATTCTGAATTCAAATATGACTTATACTGATATTTCTAATAACATATACTCATTATTACAAAAAATATGTACTCATTAATTAAAATAAATACGGAGATTAATTAAATTGGTTTTGCTATATTTTATATGTGACAACTTGGACATAAATTCAAATATAAAAAGTATAATCAATAAAATTATTTTGGATTTTTATTAACCTTGATTGAATTACTTAGTAACGATGAAACATCATTCTTTGGACATTGCATATACTACACTAATGGTTAAATATTTGTGAAAATTACATTTGTAAAAAAAGCTAAGCAAGATGTTTTCTACGGTTTATTAGCATATATAAAGAAAACTTTTCATCCAGAGGGTGGTTCACATGTCTAATATTCCCATTTCTATATCACTAGTGTTGTAAGTTTAAAATAATATGCTTTCAGCATATGCATATTTAACTTTTATATTTTTAACATATTTTATAAATAATTGTGCAAAAAGAAATTTAAAAGAATTAAAAGTATTTGTATATTTCAAAATTGCAAAACCAAAATAAAATCTTTGTCCATTTTACATTACATCAAGGTCCTAATTCGTAGACTAGGTGACCCAAAAATGGACCCATCTATTATTATAAATAAACAGCTATCCACGAGTGTTACTTCATCGTATTGCATTTTCAATTTTCCTTCCAACTTGAAACAAAACCACAAGCACTAACAAATGGCAAACGAGGTTGTTTTGTTGGATTTTTGGGTAAGTATGTTTGGTATGAGGGTTAGAATGGCACTAGCTGAAAAATGTGTAAAATACGAATATGTTGAGCAAGATTTAAGGAATAAGAGCTCTCTTCTCCGTAATTCGAACCCAATTTTCAAGAAAACACCGGTTCTTATTCACAACGGGAAGTCTATATGCGAGTCCCTTATTATCGTTCAGTACATCGATGAAATTTGGACTGACAAAGCTCCTCTGTTATTGACTTTGTTAATACTCACAAATAGAAGATGCGAATTTGAGTAGTACAAGTGCTAGTTTGGGTGGGAGCATCTTTGTTAGTGTCTTTTTTTTGCTTTAGTTTGTGCTTGTGTTGTGTTCTTGTTTAGTGGTCCTCTTGTAAGGGAGCTGCTTAACTGTGTCTCGTGAGTGTGCATGTTATAATAATAATATGTTTTAAGTGTGTGGTGTTTTCTGAGTGTGATACTTATAATTATAATATGCTTAAGTGTGTGTCGTGTCTTCTCAGTATGATGTTATAACAAGAATATATTCAATATTTAATCCCATTCAAATTACGGTGTTTACCGGTGTTACTAGTATGTTTACGGAAAACAATGTTATGTAACCGAACTAAAATAGAAATTGTCTAGTATTATTTTATCCGTTCTTTTATTTTTTGTTCATGAACACTTAATTATAGTGGAGAATGCCCGTGGGAGGGGTCCACTATTATTGGAGCATGGTCCAACCCTTTAGCTAAAAAATTGATGTGGCATATCATAATTACAATTATAGAGATTATAATTATAATCATAGAGATTATCTAAATCTAGCATGCCCTCCAATGGAGCAACCCTTGGCATTGGTGCAATCCTTAACTAAAAAATCATGTGACATACTATAATTACAATTATAAAGATTATAATTATTATAATTTTTTGTCTGATTCGCATGGTAAGAGAGTGAATTTTTTTAATAATACCAAATTGAGTTTAATTAATCATTAAAAAGTATAAAGAGATATTGAAGTGATCGGTAATTCAATGACTATAATATTAAAAAAAACGTTTTAAACTATATTAATTATATTTCTTGATTGAATTTCAGATATTTTTTATATTTTTTCAATTATATGCATTTTCATATGATTGTAGTAAAAATATTTTTGACAATTGACTTTTGTTATTAAATTTATGTTACACTAAATTAAAATATTAAAATAAATAAAGATAATATAATAAATATTAATTTATATTTTGTATTGGCCCTGTTAAGGATTGGGGACATATCAATAATTTATAAGTTGTTCAATTGCTTAATTGTAATATATAATAGTAATTTTTAGATGAGGTTGTATTTTTACAATAGTTGTATAGTATTGCAAAAGAATTTGCACAATTTTGAGAACAAACCTCCACCCTCTTTTTTCTGCTATGTCCCCTGCTAAAATACTGTGTCCGGCTAATATCATTTGATATATTTGATAATAAAGGGTAGAATATTTTGCTTGAGTTTAAACCTGATATATTTGATAATATAACACTAGAATATTTTGCTTGAGTTTAAACTTAACAGATGCATGCACCTCTTAAACCATCTTAGTCTCCTCCTCAATATCTCCAAGGTCATTAACAAACTGATTAACTTCAGAAGAAATCACAGATAACGCAGTTATTAGATTGGATACTTCTCCTTCTCCGTATCAGGCTCAATTTCAACCACTACTAACCCCGTATCCATAATCAAACTATCTTGCAAAACTGTAAAAATTACACAGATGATGACACTCAAATAATCACAAAGGGTTCTACTCAAATAGAAAAAATGTGTTTAATTTATTAATTGGCTTAAACGTACTAATCAGCAACAAATTATACATTGTAATAAATATCAGAGTAATTAATAGTGAATTTAGAAGATGAGCTTACTTGCATCTTGAAAAAACTTTGAGGTATTTCCTATTGATGCATTTTCTTGTATTAATCTTGTCGAAGGTGACTTGACCATCCTTTTTGTGTGTACTCTTCTAACAGCCAAGAATATAGTAACGGCCATTATAGTTAACCCAACCATCCCCGTTGACATACTCAAGGCAAGTGCATTCTTTGGGTGTTATTTTGACTTGTGACGATCAGTTACAATTTTCAAGCTTCATTCGATAAAAGGACATCGCATATTGGCTTTTATACTCACCAACTAATAATTTCTAGCATAGGAGACAATCCTAATTTTAGTTTCATACCGGAGACAGCTAGGCAGTCTTCCAGTCAACAAATTTTCACTTAATTCCACAAGTTCAAGTTGGGGATTGCAAGACATGTTTTCAGAAAGCATTCCGGTGAATTTATATCCTTCTATATCAAATCAGGGATTGATGGCAGAGTGAGCAAAGAAGACTAAACAGGTCCAATGAATCTATTGAAAGATATATTGAACCGTCTGAAGACAGGGGCGGATCTACTAAGGGCCACGGGGGACACGTGTCCCCCCTAAAACAAAATTTTACTTTTTTTACTATTAAATTTATTGAAAATATATGAAAGTGACCCCCGAAAATTCAAAAATATAAGGGTGTATTCACAAAATATGGTCGGTGCCCCCCCCCGGAATATAATTCTTGGATCCGCCCCTGGTTGAAGATAATTAAAAGAGTCACCTTTTTCTAGTATGCTTGACATGAGCTTGTTCTTCCTCAATATAAGAGTAACTAATGTGTTGCTTCCAATATTCGGAAATTGAGGTCCAAGAAGGTTATCTTCCAACTCAAGAACTATTAATTTGTTATGCGACAACTCAACCCAGCACCAAATTCACCTTTCCTAGAAGAAGTTGAATTACTCTCACCAATAAAAAAAATCACAAATAAAAAAATAACCATTTCATTTTAAATTGGAGAACATTCACGTGAATATGCCTAAGAACTCACTGCCATGGTGCACTATAATTCACATTTGCTGGCTGATTTATTAAACAAAAATTAAGTTCCACAATATTAAACTTCTTTTAAAGTTGTATATGCATATGAAGGGTCTTCCAGTTTGATGAGATAATATGAGACATATTTTTCTGCAACTTCAACAATGACAAAGATCAACAAAGAGCCAACATCTGTTGAATTTTAACTGGGTTTTATATATTTAGGCTTATAACATAGTTTTTTGAGTAATATATAAATCTGTGTTCAACCCATCAGTAATATAAACCTAAAACAAAATTCATATTCCCAAATATCATGTGATAATCAACCTACATAATCATCAACAGAGAAGACAATTTAAATATAAAAAAAATACTTAATATACAATACATATTATATGTTAAATCAGGCCAATGAATTAATATAAAACTGATTTTTAACCCTTAGTTTTGGGCAAGTTGCTATTCAATTTTTGGTCTGTATGTGAAATGCATGTTTAAACTGCAAAAATTGAGTTTAAACAATAATGGAATTCTATGAACTCTTAAACATCAGTGTAGCTAGCCACTTATAAGGTACCTTAGTTGACCCAATATCATGGTTACTAAGAGAGGTAAGAGCTCTACAAGGTCACCAGCCCATCACACCTAGTGGCTTACCTGCAGGATCACACAAATGCCATAATTCTCATTTGACAGATTCCTATATGACAATGCATGCATAGATCATGTTAGAAAGGCTCAAATTTTGGAAAAATAGAAACACTCTGAAATTTTTACTTCGAAGAATTCCTTTCTGTTGCGAAATCAAAGACAATTGAGAGCTGCCCTGTCCCAACCTGCCGATTTGCCTATGACTATCTGCAGGTGATGTTAAGTGAAGATGAATAACTATAATAAAAGAAATATTAGGGACTAGCATTGTGTAATTATTAGCATTCATTATTAGAGCGTTGTTTACCGCCAACTATTTTTTTAAGAGATGCAAACATTATATGAAGAGCAATTAAAAGGCTGTATATGTCAAGAAATTAGTAATCCTTTGTTTTCACGATTATCATGTCTTGAAATAAAAGTCAAACATCTTTGCACAAATTATTTTAATCTAGATAAAAAATTAGCATCCGATGGTTCACCTGACAAATGTGCACCCCGAATGAAAATGCAAGTCAACTCTTATTGTATCGCTCCTCATCACCTTAAATACTTGTTATTAACAGAAAACTGCAATTTTATGATTATGTAGCATATGTGATTTCAGTTTTTTCTATAGTTGCATACCTTGTTCAGCTTCCAAATTCGGTGAAAACCGTTCATTTTGCAGAAACAGGATGTTGGACAAAAGTGACGCCTTCAGGCGACTCATTCTTATTTTCTGTGGCAGGTGATAGTTCGGACCCGTGGAATAGTTTCGTCTCTCACGATCACTAAGTACTCTAAACATATTCTGAACCAGCAAAAAAAATGATGACCTTATAAGAATACTGATAAAGTAAAGTAAGTCCATCTAAGTACCAACATAGAAGTTTCTAAAAGTATCATGAGTTTAGAAAATAAGCAAAGTATGAAATTTTAGGAGTATACCAAGATAGGTATTAATAGGTATGAATGTTATCGCAAGGACTAATGAGACATTAATTTTGTAAGAATTTGTTCATTAAGAGATTAAGACCTTACATACACTTTCAAATGTCTTGCTCAACTGGATAAGAACTTAAGAATGTCTCATCTACCATCAAGCCTTGTATGACCTGATCAAAGAAATACTATTCCAACATTTCAATGTCAAATCTGTTAATAATTTAACAAAGCAGATGACACAAGTTGCAGCCATTCTTCAAATCAAGCTGAATAAAAATTAAAAAATACCTAAAAAAACAGTCACATTTATTCTTGTGATCCTTTTCTCCTACACGAACCATCAAACAATTGGTATGCAATTATAACTTCAAAAAAAATACATACCTCGAGTGTGGAGGTTATACATACTCACGTATTTATCAATCTTATATTCACATATTCATCAAACAATTCATATGCAAAGTTAAAAATGTAAAACAAACTTGTGCAAGAGTTTCTTCTTTTTTTTTTAGAGTAAATTACAAAGTGGTGGCCGGATTTTACATCGATTTTCAAAATACATGTTAAATTTTTAAATTTTAAAATAATGGCCAACTTTTTGTTCCGCCTTTCGAAAAAATGGCTGCCGTCAACTCCGTTAAGTCTTCGCCGTTAAATATAAACCTGTTGAAATCTTTTTTCACCTTTTAAAAGAATGGTTTCGTTAAATTACTATCCGGACTCACATCTTTATCGTCACAAAAAATATATGATATCGCTAAACAAATAAATAGGTACAAACACAACTTAAATAATTATTAATTTTATCACTTCTTCTAATTTAATCAAGTATTCGACTTCTATATTTTTTCAACCTCCTCACACAAAAATATGAATGAAAATTGAGAATTTACCAAAAATACTAACTTTTCTAAGTATTTTTGCGATTTTACTATCTTCTAATTTTTTTTTTGCAAAAATACTGGAATCAACCAAAATTAACTAAAATGAACCAGCTTTGCAACTAGTTGAATAAATTTTTTTGGTTGATTTGAGGTTGCATGTAGTTGCAGAAACTCGTCAAATGTTGCATGCAGTTGATTTCAGTTGCCAAAAAAACGTATTTTTGCAAAAAATTTTGAAAAATAGTATTTTTGCAAATTAAAAAGTATTTTTGCAATTTTTTTCAAAAAATGACAGTATATTTGCAAAAATGTTTTTAGACTTGGGTATTTTTCAAAAAAGCCCTAAAAAAATTAGCAAAAATATAGAGAAGGGTATCCGGCCTTTGAAAAAACTTATAACCAAAGTGATAATGATTTGTTAATCGACACCCAGTATTAGGATCAATCTACGAAAACTCTTTAAAACTCTTCCTACAATTAAAATTTAAAAATGTCATTATCTAAATTTTTAAAAATATAGCCACTATTTTAAAAATAAATGTGAAGTACGGCCACCAGTATGCAATTTACACTTTAAATAAATTAGTTAACAGGGAAAAATTTAACGGGAGTTAACGGCGGCCATTTTTTTGAAAGGCGGAAAGAAAAATTGGCCACTGTTTTGAAATTTTGAAAATTTAACCATTATTTTGAAAATCTGTGTAAAGTCCGGCCAAAACTTTGTAATTTACTTTTTTTTTACTACTGCAGTTTGCTTTAGACAGGTGGCGGTGGAATTTCTTGCATTAGTATTTGAATACACGTATTATTGTACTTAAAACCTGTATTACGTACATGATGCAGTGGCAATTCAATGTAAACATTTGGAAAAGTAAGGGACCTTTCTTTTAGACAATTCAGCTGAGAAAATGTTTGGGCGTATTTAAATTAGTATTTAAATTAGAAGTAATAATAATTTAAATATAAAAAGACATTGCATACTTCATACATATTCAGCTTAATTAAAAGTTGATGCATAAACTGAAATTAATCATTTTGAATAAAATTCAGAGAAACGAAATTAAAGAAAAATATAATTTTTCTTATTTTTTTAATTCAAGATTTAGGCCAGAAATTCCATCCAAGTACAAGTTGAAGTAGATTCCTGCATTTTGAGATAAGATAAATTAGTTTGACGTAAAATGTAAATGATAGTAATGTAAACCGGAAATGAGGGAATTGTGTTGGTAAAAACCAGAATGCTTGATTCCTGCTTTGATTCTGTCAGTTGCAGTGGCAAGTGAAAATCTTCGCAGATGTTTGTTGCCCAGAAAAGGTTATTTTTGCTGAAATTTTCCTCGTTGATGAGTAATTTAGCTGTGATGTTTTTCTTGGTCAGGTTTTTCAGTACAAGCGGGAGAAATTTGCATCCTTAAGTTGTTAGGATTGATGGAATAATGATTAGATAAGATTTTACGCTTAAAGTTTAGAACATAAAGCGACAAATAAAAGAACTAACTTGTTTGTATACTTGTTCTGCTCTACTTCCGGTTAGTATCCTAACTTCCCCGTCTTCCATAATGATTTCCAAAGCACCAGTTTCGTCAGAAACAACCATGTTTATCTCAACATAGCGAATGCTATGTTTGCATGCAGGATGACATGTGCCTAGACTCCACAATCACTACTAGAAATAGTAGATACGACATCGGTACTTAGACATCGGCATGTAATGCACCCGATGTTAAAATGGAGTTTAACATCGGTTTTATAAAAAGCGATGTTGAATACAAATACTGATATCGGTTTCACTTAGTAGTCGTTGTCTATGTTCAGAAATGAAAAAGGCCGCAAATATGCTTTTAACTTTGACATCAGTTCATTTTGTTAACCGTTGTCTATGGCCTTTTTAAAAAAAATAAAAATTACTTGTCTTTCACCCCCGATTTCAGTACATTTCCCCCCCTTTAATTTTAACAAAAATTTCACTAACCTTATTCCCCCCTTTTCTAAAATAACTCCCGCGACCCTCATCTCTCTGACCTCTCATATCTCTCTCATTTCTCCCCTACTTCTCTCTCAGTCTTCTTACCTCTCATCTCATCTCTGATCTTATCACCGTCTCTTCTCTCTTTTCGCCAAAACCCTAATTTTAGTCCCAATTCTAATTCAAGATTTAGAGCTTCAAATTAGAGCAAATTAAACTTCAAATTGAGCATTTGGAGGTTGGAGTATCTGGAAGGTAGACGCTTTGGAGCATTGAGGTTTTGGAACATTAAGGTTTTGAAACACACACTTACTTCTTTATTACACACATATCTTTGCACTACCTCTCTCTCCTCTTTCTTACACTTATGTACACCCTTATTTTAGGATTTTTTTAATTGATCCAATTTCTCTCTCTTTCTCAGGGCTGATTTCAAAATTAGGACATGTTTCAAGTTTGGGGTTTCATTCGAGTTCAATTTGGGCCTTTAGGGTTTGAATCGAGTTTATGGTAATTCTGTCTCTTGTGTTAGATATGTTAATTTATATATGTTATTGAATGTGCAATTTGATATGTTGGTTGATTTTGTTGAATTGTCTTTTCGTTCGTATGTATGGATGTTTGTGTTATCTATATTATTGATCTGAAGTTCTTTGTATTGTTCCGATTGATTAATTTTTTGTCTAAACGTTGTTAATTTAGTTGAATACTGCAAGTTTATCGAACTATTGTTGATCTGAAAGTGTCGATCTTGAGATACTTCTACTTAATTGATATTGCACAACAACTGTTTGTGAAAATTACTGAGAATTTTCTTATCAAAATGTCGTCTACTTCTGCAAATCCTGCCTGTCGTGGTATTTCTTTTATTTTCTTTTTTCCTGAAAGACATGTGTTACTTGTTACAACATAGTTGAACCATGTTTTTTTAGTTAATATAAAGATTCAGCTTATCAACTTTTATATTTCATAGCTCAAGTATTCATTAAAAAGAAGATTATACAATCAACAGTCAATACAACAAAGTAATAATATTTCAACCAGAAAGCTATACTAGTACTAGTAGTCTTATAAATCCTATCATGTAACTCATTTTAAGATTTTAGCAGACCATAACCACTAAAAACTAAAAAGTAAGTAAATGAAAACAATTTTAAGAACACAGGGCAGAGTTGACCGTATTTGCTCTGTATCTTCCTTTTGAAGAAGCAAATGAATCAGTATGATTTATGCACTTCTCAAACACTGGGCTAGCTCTTACACTGACAGTGTTTGATGTTCATGCAGATGAAAAACTTTATGTTATACGTATCAAAGAAAACATTGTTGAGGGTGAGAGTGTTACAGAAGTTCCTGTGACCCATAATTTGGATTGTGAAGCAAAAGAAGACATACAATCTTACAAACATCCTCTGACCCTCCCCCTGAACAAATGGTAGAGCCCTCAGTGGACCAGGAGCAGCAACTTACTGATATAGCAGTGAATGTGACCAAGGTAAGATGATTAGAAGTTGTGGATAAAATTTTCGTTCTCATGTACCTTGTAAGCTTGTCATGATTCTTGTCTGTCTTAGTATCATATAAGTCTGATGACTATATATTAGGGGCGGACCATCAGAGGGGCTAGGATGGGTCCTAGCCCAAGTCAAAATAATTTTTTACCCAAAATTACTATTAAAACTTGGCAAACTATATCATCCAGCCCGGGTAATTTTGTTTTAAATTCTTTATTTGCACATTAAATATTTTCTTTGTTGGATTTCGTACTATTCTATTTCTTTTTTTATTATAATAAATCAATCTTTTAAAAGAAATAGTGTAATAATATATGAAACTAAATGAACAAGTTATAATTAATTGGTTCATACACATATAAAATTATGGTTATGTTTTAGTCCTCTTAATAATAAGTAAGTTTTTTAATAAAATAAATATATAATTTTTTTTTGAAATTAGTAGAAGTTATATAAAATAGTTAAAATTTACCTCTAAATAAAAATAAATATATATATCAAGAGGAGATATAAACAATATAGTATTGTTTCTATCTTCCGGACTAAATTATGATTGTCTTGTCAAAAACTCAATCTTCTTTATTATTAAAATTTTCCCTATATATACCTTATATTTAGTACCTCTCCGCTTCCTTAATTGCTGGCATGTAAAAAGAAGTCAAAACTGTATTGATTACACTGCTAGATTAAATAAGTCTGGTTAAATAATGTCCCGGAATGCTCGGACAAACTGTTTGTGAAAAACTTCCAGTGTCTTTGTACTTGTAATGCTACCATTAAGGTAAACTGCTGCTAAAAAAATTTAGGCCAGGTAATTTTACTATCCTGGGTCCGCTCCTACTATATATAAGAAGACATAATTAGTTGTATTGGCTCCTTTTGCCAGCCATATATATGCAGAGTTTAACACTCTGTTCACACTTGTGCTATGAACTTGTGACCTTTGTCTACTTTCTGTTGATTGTTGGTTAAATACCTTAATGACTCATACACTTTTAGGAGGATGATCAACTAAAAGAGCACGAAGTAAGTATTGGAAAAAGAAAAAGGGGAAGGCGACCCAGGAAGTTGTTAAAAAGTCTCGAAGTTCGTCAGGAGAATGTAGATAAAAAATTGACAGAAAACTCTGAAGTTAGTCAGCAGAGTGAAGGCAATAAGTTGGACAAAAGCCCTAAAATTAGTCGACTGAATGGGAGTGTTGCTCCTGCAGACATGGCTATGGAAGTTGTGTTTCCTGTAGTAGTGGGACTAAAAGCAGCAGAGCTGCATGGTTCTGTATGTAACAAGGAAAAGCCCGGTGTTGATAAAATGATCTTAAACGGTTCAGCAGATCCAAAAAATAAATTAAGATGGAAGATAAAAGTTCATCATATGGAAAAAGTTAAATTGCAAAGCAGAAATGTGCAAGCTTCAGTTGAACATCATGAAAAGGCTTTATCAGAGAGAGAACTACGATGATCTACTCGCATAAATATAAAATCTCCAAATCAAGGTACAATTCCCTGTTGTAGATCTGACAATGATCATATGCTTGCATCATTAACTTCTGTTTCAAGTTAATTTCATTCCATCTAGTAAGTATATGACTTTTAAGTTAGTTTCGTACTATATTTCTAAGACATCAACTGAAAGAGCAGCATTAAAAGGATTTTTGTCATATAACATCTTCAATTGAGATAATAAAAAAAAACTAGATTAAAATTTAGTAACTTATACTAGATCAAGCAAAATTAAAGTTGAAATTTAAATAGAGAGCTCATGAAGCCATGTACTCCAACCCCACCAAGCTATGGGAGTATAATTTTTCCTTAATAAGGAGTTAGCACCTAATGTTCCCACCATCTTCTATTACTCTGCCACCGATGAGGAGAGTACGAATAATGTTACATTTTAGATACAAGCACCTGAGGGTCTAGTAAAATTATTTCGGTTAACTTTGATAAATAATATTTATTTAATTAAAAACTCTCGTACAATGCATTATATATTATATAGTTATTCCATTTTCTATAAAGTCCAATTAAGATCATATTTGTTAGTCCTGCAAAAACATGTGATTATTTGTTTTATTATGATACAAATTCTATACATACAGGAAGAGATAACAGAGTTGAGAAAGAGAGATGATGAGTTTCTGTGCATGTTTAATGAAGTTCAAAATGACAGCAAAGACAGACTTAAAGAAATAGAGGGATCCCAGTTCTTCCTCAGCGTCGTCGAGCTTCACCTACAACCCTGTTTGGCAGAATGACACAAGTTAGCTTTTCAAATTAGAGCTTAAATTTTTATAGGAGGAAATTACCATATAAATGTGTTGACTCAATTTTTAAAAGTCTACTTATATGTACAGGGTTTTCGTGCATATTCAATGGGAAGGGGAATTTCCAGTGGGTACAGTGGAATGTAGGAACAGCCAAACACACAATTGAAAATAGAAATCAAGTATACGGCTCTGTTGTTTAAGCAACACTTAACGGCTTGTATTGAAAAAATATATGGACTAATATGTGATAACTTGAAGAAAGAGATTAGCCCATTCCTGAAACTTGTGTATTCAAGTATGCGTTTTAGTTTAATTTTTTTTGATCATCTATAAACTCTTAACAAGTCCTTAGTTAAAAGAGTCTGGATAACTAAGTTATTTTATTGTTATTGGTTGCAATGTTTATTTTAGACTTGGAATGTATATCCGAATTGATTGTTGGAATATTGTATGTTAAGAAATTTGGTATCAATGTAGTTTTATGTTTCTGTTGGATGTTTTTGGTTGGATGTTGCATTGTTTGGTATTTTTTTGGTTGTGTAAATGCAATTGGTTTGGCTGTAAAACAAGACCAGGATGACATGTAATTTACACCACATTAACATCACAATGGAAAATGTAAACCGATGTAAAAAATGTACAAAGACATCATGTAAAATAATGTTAAACGAAAAAGAACTAAAAAACCGATGTAAAATAGACATTTGACATCGGTTCTGAAAAACTCAATATATTTTAAGTCAAATAACATCGGTTAGAGAAATTGGCTGATGTTAAACAAAAAGATTTAACATCGGTTTCGTGAAGAACACCCATGTCTTATCCATCACTTCATATCGGGTAGCCAATTTAACCGATGTCTGATCTAGCATTTCACATCGGTTTGTTTGAAAAAAAATTAATAAATGGCTTTTAGAGCTTGTAGGTTTCATATTTTAATGGATAAATACCTCATAATATACTCATATTCACCTAAAAATACTGTAATATAAGCTGAAATTTGTTGCAAAGACATTACATTTAATCTTAAAACCGATGTATAGCACTGTAATAGACATCGGTTGTTAACCGATGTCAAAAACTGATGACATTTAACATCACACGCGAAGACATCAGTTCAGATTTTTTTTAAGATCGAGTCTGAACCGATGTCTGATCCCATATTTCTAGTAGTGAATACATGCATAAGAAAATGCAGTCATGGAAAAAAGGGAGTATTAACATGTAAAATGAACTGAACCTGAATATATTCAGTACCCAAACTTTTAATAGCATCTACTGTTAGCAACTCAGACCTTTTCCTTTTCTGTTTTTTCAGCATTTTATGTGTGTACTCCGGTGTTGCGGCCACATTTGATAAATCAACTTTATCTGCAAATTTACACTCTGCTAAAAAATTGGAGGGTGTAATGATCTCCTTAACGAATATACTATCTTTGAAGTTTATATGTGTTGGTTACTATTTCATGTTCCACATTTGAAATATGATAGAATGCGAATGAGTGGGTCTTCTTGTCGATTCATCAAATCATTGTACACAGTTTATGTGAAGGATGGTTTGACGCGTAAATATTAGATTACATAATTTTGTAACATATTTTTTTAAGGAAAAAAAATTCTACTTTAGAATTGTTGGTAAGAGTTTCATCACGAGGAGAAGTACTCCAAAGTTATCCATCTTTATGTTGATGTTGATGAGAAGTCTACAAAAATTAGAATTGGTGAGAAGTGCACCAAGAAAAATATTTGTGGATAGAAGCTTTTCATTACATTTTAAATTAGGGTTAATTGCACTTTATACCCTACTACGATATTTCAAAAACAAATTTGTATCAGAATTTTAAAAAATTCAGTTTGCACCCTCATATTTCAACTTTGAGATTTATTATGCACCCCTTTTCAGAATTTTGTTGAATTGGGTAGGGGTAAAACCGGAAATTCAACAATATACTTAATCAAAATAAAATTTAGCTTGTTCAAATATTATTAAAATTTGTATATTATTTTATAGCAACTATAAAATAATAAATTTTTAATTTTACATTCGATTATCATTTTTTTAATATCAATTTCAAAATTTTTATTACTTTACTTAATTAAATTTAGTTATAGAATCAAAATTAATTGTTAAAATATTTTTTTGTAGAATTACAAAATACTAGAATTAATAATATAAAATGAAATCAAAACTCAAATTACTATTATCATTTAAAAAATTAAAAAATTACAATTTTTTATCAAAATTCAATTTTTAACATTATTTTAAAAGATATAAAATTAATTTACTTAATATTTTTGCTGAATTTCTGATTTTGCCCCTATCCAATTCAACAAAATTATGGAAAGGGGTGCATAATGAATCCCAAAGTTGAAGTATAGGGTTGCAAACTGAATTTTCCAAAATTCTGGTACAAATTTGTTTTTGAAACATAATAGTAGGGTGCAAAGTGCAATTTATTCATTAAATTAATGAGAAGTGCATTAACAAACTAGATTCGGTGAGAAGGTGCACTTTTGGGTAATCAAATACTGTGATCAAATTTATACTTGTTTAATCTAATACTTGATTTTATTCTATATACTCTATCACACACTATTTTTTATTAATTTCATATAAGCGGGGTTTTTACGAAAATAATATCCCTACTCTAACGGTAGAAGGGGCATGGGCATGGGCATGGGCATGATATGTATAAATTTTATCCCAGACACCATTCTATATAAGATAAATTGAGTATGTTTGGTTTAATTTTCTGCACGTTTGAGTAATGATGGGAGTACATTGTGGATTATAATTTCTGTTTGGGTGATGATGGGAGTACATTGTCGATTATAAATTCTGAATAAATTTTACAATTTCGAGTCAAGTGGGAGTGTTGCAATATTGCTGAACAATCAATTGTATTAATCTATCTACACTATACTATATTATAATATACGAAACATTAAAAATTTGATAGTCAGTCGGTCGGTACTTACTGAAATTACTTAATTACCCTTAATCAATTATTCAATATCTAATTGGCCAGTTAGTCAATTGGTCAATTCCAATTCTTCTTGATACTAGCTTACGGCCCGTGCGATGCACGTGTCTTGGTTAATATTATATATATATATATATATATATATAATTTTAATAAAAAATTATATAAAATCATATATATTAATTATTCGGCCTAAACAAAATTATCTTATTGATACAGACATAAAAAATTAAAATTAAACTAAATTTAATTAGTTGAATTTAGTCGTTGTAATGGGCTTCGGGCTAAAATAAAATAAAGTAAACCACTAATACAGGATAAATTAAATTAATATTAGATTAAGTATAATTCTTATCTTATTAATATGAACCAAAAATTAACTTTTAACTAAACATAATTTTTTTTTAAAACACACATAAAATGATCAATAAATTATATCGTTCATCAGTACTATTGTCTTTTTCAATAGCTCTATAATTTATCGATTAAGTAATAAATTCTCTAAAATAATTTTTTTATTAAAGTTCAAACATAATATATATACTGTATTTTTATTCTCAAAAAACTATAAAATTGCTACAATATTTTTAAAATCTATAAACATATACGTGTATTAATATAATTATCATGAAATTATATCATTTAAAATGATAGAAATAAAAAAATTTAGTGAACAAATTTAAAAAATTCTATACAATATTTTTTGTTTAAAAAATTATATAATATTAAAAAAATTGTGCATCCGTAGCACAGATTTTAAACTAGTATATTTTAATTAGAAAAAGTTTGTAACTCACGAGGTCACTTTTGTGTCACTAATTATGTTAATCTGATTGGTACGGGCTTTATATAAAAGAATTGTGATGAATAAAACTGCAAGTTTCCGAGCTTCCGTCAAATATTATATCAGTCTCCTTTTATATTAGAAACCAACAGTTTTTATCATGGATTTATGTCCGGTGTCCCGTCAGAGGGCACGTATTTTAAGACGTAAAATATTATTTTTTAAATTTTTATATAAAAAAAAATCAGAAAAAAATTATAGAATTATACTTCTACCAAACAGAGGAAAAAGTGCAAGGGGGCCGAGGGAGTAACTTATAAGTGTTGTGACCTACGTGCCTCTTGAATACCGTTAGTAGGTGATTCATGCCCTCAAAAGTTAAAGCTCGTGATTAATAACCAATGGCATTGCCCATTGTTGAACTGTGATTATAGCTTAATACGAAGACACATAAACAGAAGCATTTGAGCTATACAATTGTCGATTTTTGCGTGTCTGTGTGTCATGTGTCCATCCACAAGTAAGTCCATTGTCAAAAAAACAGAGTTCGAAGCGTTGAAATAATCTTAAATTTAGTTATTAATTATTTGTTTATTTAATTATTAGATATTTTAGATATTTAGCAATAGATTAATTATTAGAAAAAAATATTATTTTAGAATTGTTTAGTAGTTGGATAGTGGAGTTGTGGAGTAAATTATGGATATGTAATTTACCCATTAATTAGTAATGGTTAGTTTGGGTAGAAGTTAGTTTTAATATGTTTGTAAAACCTATATAATTGCTAGTTTACCTTGAGTTTTATAACAAGAAATATAGCAGTACAAGTTCTCTAAAAAAAAATGTAGGTGTCTTTTTTCTCTAAGGTTTTACAACATTGGTATCAGAGCTTAGGCTGGCGGGAGAACTAAGGTTCGATTCCCAGCCACCCCCAACATTCTCACAATTTAATGTGGACACTAAAGGCAATTAATGCCCCAAAGATGGGCGCCGGTGTTCCACTCTTCGACCCATAAATGGGCTTTCGATTGAGAGGGAGTGTTAAATATATGATCCTATCAGGGTCTTCCTCAAATACCTTAAGGTTTTAGATGAAGTGGTTACTCAACATGGTATCAGAGCCATATGATCCAGGGCTTATAAAACTCTTATAAAAATACACATATACATATATATATATATATATATATTATCCTTAATATTTTCCATGGCATCAAAAAATTTCTCCGTCTCTATTCCATTATTCAAAGGAGATCATTATAATTCAGGGGCTATCAAAATGAAATCATATTTTGTTAGAAAATTAGGATTTTAGAGCTTAATTTAATTATGTTTTTGATATTAATCCTAAAATCTAATGATTGAAAATTGTTCAATGATATTTGAACTTAAATTTTCATGTATGGTTTTAAGAATTTTCTTAATGAAATCCATATGAATTGAGAGTTGATAGTAGCTTGGAAAAACTTGAAATTTTGAGAATGTTTGTCCCACATTGAAATAAATAATGGGGGTTGTGTGCTTTATATGGTATTACCCACATGAGTAGTATACAACTACTAAGATGTGTGATGGTCCATTGTGTTGTTGTATGCTTCACGCGCGTGCGCGCACACATACACGTGCGCGCCCCGCCACGCCACGCACTGGACCGGACCGGGTCGAAGGGCGATTTGGGCGAATGTCTCGGCGTCTCGCGTACGCGAGGCGACCTGGGCGAGGATTTTATTTATTTAAGAATTAATTTTAATTCGAATTTATTTATCGGTGACTGGATTATTATTATTATAATAATAAATTGTTGGCCTGAGTTTGATACTGAGTTTGATACTAAGTTGGGTTAAGTCACTTTGTTAGTGGGCTTAGTCTAAATACATTGAACCTGGACAAGTAATCTGATCTGTAACTGATGAATTAAAATTAAATCTGATAATAATGTGGGTGTTAAGTGAAAAAACGGTTACAAATAATTTAAATTCAAAATCTGATCAGTTTTGATTTTTTAAATTAATGGTGCAGTTTAATTCAGACATTAAAGTGTGAAACAGTTTCATTTTTCCTCTCCTATAAATAGAGGCTTGAGTGAATGTATTTTCTACACCACACAACATTCTCTTCTCTTCTCCCTCTCTGCATTTTCTCTCCCACAAAAACACAAGTTCGAAGTGATGTAGGTTGCTTTTTCGGCGACTGAGGTGCTGGTTGAGGCGGAGGTTTTGTTGCTGCTGTTAACATAAACTCCGAGCTGTTTTATCCTGGTGGAGATATTGCACGCATCCCAAACGCAGCAGGTAGGGGGCAATATTCTCTTCAAGAGCAGTCAGGACTTCGAGCAAGGCCTGGTGACTCAGCTGTGATCATTTTTTCTTGGCATTTTGTATCTGTGCACCTTTATTTCGGTCACTGTTGAAAGCTATGGTTTCGGGTACATCTTCGTTTATCTCTTCGTTATCAGTTACTGATTTTGTTTACATGCATGCTTTGTTTTGTTGACTGTGGTCTTGGCCTGAACTTGCTAAATTCTTTATACACTTGCCTCTGTGTTGCAATATTTGTTAGTGAAATTTACAACATATTTGAAAGTTATGAGTTTGTGTTAAGCAATTGAGAGTGATGTTGAGTCAACCCTTCTTCCACAAAATCCAACAGCAGCCCAAATCAAAAGAACGTGATGAAGAAGTGGCAAGAGAAGCAAAGGCACTTTCATGTCTACATTCGGCTGTGTCGGAAGAGATCTTTACAACTATTATAGGTTGTGATACTCCTAAAGAAGTATGGACAAAAATTAAGGAAGAATTTGAAGGCAACCAACAAACCAAACTGATGCAAATTCTGAACCTAAAGAGAGAGTTTGAGATGATGAGAATGAAAAATAATGAAGGCGTCAAGGAATATGGGAGTAGGTTGATGTCCATTGTTAACCAAATCAAACTACTTGGTGGAGATTTCTCAAGTCAAAGAGTTGTGGACAAACTTTTAGTGACTCTTCCTGAGAGGTATGAAACTAAAATTTCCTCACTTGAAGATACTAAAGATCTTTCGAAATTAACTGTTTCAGAATTGATCAATTCACTTCACGCCGTGGACCAAAGGAGATCAATGAGGGAGGAAGAAATTGGAGGAAAAAATGAGGGTCTGCTATTAGCTAAAGCTTCATCCTCAAAAGGCACATGCAACAAAGTTCAATGCAACCATTGTCATAAGATGGGACATGAAGAAAAAGACTGCTGGTACAAAGGAAAGCCACAATGCTACAAATGCAAAAAATATGGGCATCTGGCAAACAATTGTAGATTTCAGAATGATGAAGAAAGGATGGCACAATTGATCGAGGGAGAACCACTCCTTTAGAGTTGTGGAGAGAAAGTGCTCCAAAGTGTTTTTGGAGAGAAGTGCTCCAAAGTGTTTTTGATGAGAAAGTGCATCAAAATTGATGGTGGTGAGAAGTGCATCACAGGCGAAGAGAAAGTGCTTCGTAAATTTAAGATTATGGGGGTGAATGTTGGAATAATCTTAAATTTAGTTATTAATTATTTGTTTATTTAATTATTAGATATTTTAGATATTTAGCAGTAGATTAATTATTAGAGAAAAATATTATTTTAGAATTGTTTAGTAGTGGAGTAGTGGAGTTGTGGAGTAAATTATGGACATGTAATTTACCCATTAATTAGTAGTGGTTAGTTTGGGTAGTAGTTAGTTTTAATATATTTGTAAAACCTACATAATGACTAGTTTACCTAAATATAGCAGTACAAATTCTCTGCAAAAAAAAAATGTAGGTGTCTTTTTTCTATAAGATTTTACAACACGAAGTCCATGCCATGAGATTATGGGTTTCACATTGTTATTTTTGAGGTCTGAGTTTTGACCAGATATGTGGTGATGTCTTTACTTCACTAAAATTATATATGGTCTTGTTGCTTCAGGCCTTCTCCACATTCTTGATGCTGGCTTGTATGCATACCTCAGAAAAATTCCTGATATGTTCGTTTACTGGTTTGTTCCACTCTGGAGAAAGAAGCTTCTCAAGTTTTGCGGTCATGTGGTTGGTCAGATGAGGTTCATGATTTTATGCGTACTAAAGGTCATTGTGAAGCTGGTAACGAATCATTAAGCAGAAGCAATAAGAAGCAATAGGACTAAAGAATGGAGGTTCAGAATGTTGGTAGGAAGGACTTCTGCAGATATATGAAAAGGATTATATGGATGATAGTAGAGAGCATGTGTAGGTGCTACACAGAGATTAGTCTTCCAGCTAGATATTTAATTTTTCAACTTTTACTTTCATGCAGGAGGTCATTGATTGAGGAGGCCAGGAAAAAATTTGCCCCACGAATTCCAGAGTCATTGAAAGGGAGCCTTATTAAACGTTTAAGGTCATTCAGTGAAGAGAAGCAAATTTAATGCCCTTGAATTATGTGGTATGTCTCGTGCTTGCTTTTATGTGGAGTATTTTTTAGAAAGAATTGAATTTTTGAAATGACAAACTTGCTAAACAAAAAATTTTAACCGACTGTTTCCTGCAGTAGTTTCCCCAAAGAAAACAAATATTATAGAGTTCTATGGGGGGTCTCCAAATTAAAACCACTGATGTGAAAACAAGAACATAACTCAGTCTTTTCTGGACACTTGAAACCATTTTGTTCTCCTTTTATTTTAGTTTTGAGTTAATTGCACTTTGAAATTCCAACTTTCATTTAAAATCAATATACAGTTTGCAACCGTTAACTTTCAATATCCCTTACAGTTTTAAAATTAAAATTGAGATATAAATATTAATAACTAAAATTTCAAATTAATTAAAATATTTATTTTGATGCATTTTTTACATGAAGAAAATTATAGCTAATTTCTATTAGTAATACTCTAAATTAATCATAATGCTAAATACTTAAAATATATTTATTAAGCAATATATATTTATATATATAATTATAAAATTTCTAAATATATCTATATTTTAAAAATTTAAAAATTATACCGAGTAATTAAATAATTAATATTAATATTATTTTTATAATTTGAAATACTAAATTTTAGTTTAATTTTTTTAAAGAAATTATAATTTAAATATTTTGCTGAATTTCATTTTTACCCTTCACAATATAAATATTTTTAACAAAATCGTTAAAGGAATACATATTGTATTTGATGTCTAAAATTAGGGGTTGCAAAATGTATTTTTGAAATTAAGTATATAATTTTATTATTTAATAAAAGGTAGGGGTTGAAAACTGCACTTAACTCTTTTGTTTTCTATGTGTTATCTATCCTCAAGGTTAACAGCTTGTTTGCACAGTGCGGACATGTTGGAGAAGAAGGGTGTTGATCTATGAAGCACGAGTGCGGGTGCGGAGTGCGGGTGCGCGGTACGGCAATTCCGAAAATTTGAAAATATAGAGATTCGGATGCGGTGGAATACAACATATATTATAATATTAAATATATTATATATAGTCCAAAATATGAAATTATTCATCATTTTTAGCTCCTAAAACCCAAAATACAATACATAAAATAACAAGAAAAACAAAAAGTGATTTAATCTTCTTAAATAATCATAACTTCCATCTCCGGCTCATCGATAGAAAAAGTAGCTATCTCAAGTTTTTCAGCCCCGTCAAGTGGATCAAAACGGTCACCTCCAACATCCCACAACCTAGTCTCCCCTTTCGTGTAATGATCACTCTTTCTAGAAAGGAGTCGGAGATTGATATGGACATAAACCATGGTTGTCCTAAGAATTTCAGCGCTATTTTTTGGAGATTTGAAACTGAAGCTCTATATATAAGCCACCACATTTTAGAATCCTCGGTGCATCTATCTACAATAGAGTCTACACTACCAAAGTTGTCCATTTGTCTAGAAAATCGAGCAAATTCTGCATTTACAGCTTTCCTTGCATCCCCATCCGAAAAGTATCTTTTGATGCACCTATTTCTTTCATCGGACAACTCAATATCTTGATGAGGAGGAAGGCGGTCCGGAGCTGCACTAAGCCATGCGTTGCTATAATACCTACACATGTCCATTGGTAATAACTAATAATTAATGAAATCAGGGTACACTAGTGCATGGTTGTACACTAGTGCATGGTTGTAGGCTGAGTAAACACATAAATCAGATTGGATTAAGCATGATTTTTATTTGTCTTTGACTTTAGTCAACTGTTGATTATTTACAAAAATTGCCACTGCCGCATCCCCTTTCCCGCACCCCCAAGCACCCCCACCCATAAACGCTCCAACACGTCACGTGACGTATCCCGTAGGGATATGTAGTTCTTCATCCCAGAGAAGATCCCTGCTTTCTAGGTGTTGATTGATATATTAGAAAGTTGTTGAGAAAATGAATGACAAAGATCGAGAAAGAGATACCAAATATGATATCATTGCATACGTAGTTGATATTTAATCAATTGCAGTGTAAAGCAATAAGCCACGGAGGAAGTAGATATGATTATGCTGTGCAATCACCAACCATTCAAATATGTCAATGTAATTTTACTCTTACAGTCCCCTGAGGTACAGACTCTATGTGGACTTTTTATTTATTTACGGTTTTTTTCCGGATGTCTTATTTATTTTTTTATATTTAAAACTTATTAAAAATATAATTAACGGATCTCCTATTTTCCTTCTTTTCTATATTACTTTTACCCCACTATCTCCTTTTTATATATTAAAAAATAATTTTTTCAATATTTTATACATATTTTTTAATTTTTATGCTAATTTTTTTGATAACAAATCAAATAAATATTCAGCACCCATCGACCAATTTTGTACTTTTTTCCCTGTACACATGGAAATGATGGTGCTGCGGCTGTTTTACAATTTTTCCTCCTTTCTGACTTTGTTCCGCTGCTTTAAAATGCATGACTAAATTATTTAAAATATTATCAAATTCTTGAATTCGATCATCGCTTATCCTGATATTTATAATAATATATACTCATTATTATAAAAAAATAATATGTATTCATTAATTAAAATAAATGTAGAGATTATTTAAATTGGGCTTTTTTATAAATTTTTATGAGACACCTTGGACATATATTCAAATATAAAAAATATAATCAATAAAACCCCTTGTTTTATATAATTGAATTACTTAATAACTACTCTCTGTCCATTCATTTCTATACACTTTTCTTTTTTGAATAAGAATTTAATAATATAAAAATCAATCACATCCATTACTTTCTCCCACTACACTCACTTTATTAATTAAATATTGATAGCTCCCACCACTTTACCCAATTTTATACTTTTTCTTACTAAATTATAATTTTTATTTCTCTCTCATCCCACACCTTACCAAAACTAATATTATTTTAATCAATTTCTTGTCCTTGGTGTCCAAACCATTTATATAAAAATGGTTGGGACGAAGGTAGTATGAAAGAAGGAAATTGCATATACTACACAATAATAGTTAAATATTTGTCAAACTTTAACAAAATATCGTAGACATTTAAAAAAGGCTAGGCAAGATATTTTCTATAGCTTAATAGCATATAATAGGAAAACTTTTCATGGAGAGGGTGGTTGACATATGTAATATTCCCCTTTCTATATCACTAGTGTTGTAATGCATATTTAACTTTTATATTTTTAACATATTTCATAAATAAAATTTTTCTCCATTTTACATTAAATCGAGAATCATCTTAAGAAGGTCCTAGAATATTGTAGACAATGTGAACCAAAAATGGACCCATCTATTGTTATAAACAAAAATATAAAAATATATCTATAAAAACAACCAAACTTGATCTATAAATGCAGCAATCCACTAGTGTTACTTCATATCAATAATTGCATTCTTTCTTGCATTTTCAATTTTCTTTCCAACTTCAAACAAAACCACAAGCACTAATAATGGCAAATGAGGTTGTTCTGTTGGATTACTGGGCAAGTATGTTTGGTATGAGAGTTAGAATGGACACTAGCTGAAAAAGGCGTAACATACGAATATGTTGAGGAAGATTTAAGGAACAAGAGCTCTCTTCTCCTTAATTCGAACCCAATTTTCAAGAAAATACCAGTTCTTATTCACAACGGGAAGTCTATATGCGAGTCCCTTATTATCGTTCAGTACATCGATGAAGTTTGGACCGACAAAGCTCCTTTGTTACCTGTTGATCCTTACCAGAGAGCCCAAGCTAGGTTCTGGGCTGATTTTATCGACAAGAAGGTACCACTTTAGATCTCTCTATCTATATATTAAATAAGTAGTTTTGGCGTTATGTATCAAACTTGTTTATTAATTAAATTAAATGGGCAGCTCTATGATGCTGGGAGGAAGACATGGACCACGAAAGGGGAAGAACAAGAGGCGGGGAAGAAGGATTTGATTGATAGTCTGAAATTGCTGGAAAATGAGCTGGGTGACAAGCCTTATTTCGGTGGTGAAACTTTCGGGTTTCTGGATATTGCACTTGTTGGTTACTCTAGCTGGTTTGAAGCCTATGAGGGCGGTAACTTTAGTATTGAAGCTGAATGCCCCAAGTTGATGGCATGGGTGAAGAGGTGTTTGGAGAGGGAAAGTGTTGCCAAGGCCCTTCCGGACCCCAAGAGAGTTATTGACTTTGTTAATACTCTCAAACAGAAGATGGGAATTTGAGTTGTACAAGTTGAGTGCTAGTTTGGGTGGGAGCATCTTTGTTAGTGTCTTTCTTTTCCTTAGTTTGTGCTTGTGTTCTGTTCTTGTTTAGTGGTCCTCTTGTTAGGGAAATGCTTAACTGTGTCTTCTGAGTATGATGTTATAACAGTAACATGTTTAAACTTTAATCCCATTCAAACTACTTTTTTTTACAAGTGTTATATATGCTTCTGTAGTTCTTTTGTTTACGGACAACATTGCTATACAACGAATTTGACACATTATTCTGCTCTCGTTCATTTAAAACACAGGATTCAATCATTTTATCATTGTTCTCTACACAATTTCTCAGCATTGATCGATATTTGAAACTCAATAAACAAACATACGTTCATACATATTATGTCTCTCCGTGCGTGATTGTTAGTACCAGTAAAAGATATGATGCATATTGGAAATCTCATCTTCATTCCTTCGGTTTGTTTACATAGTTCGATTTTTATGTAACAGCTAGTTTGTCAGTGTGCCATTGTCCTTTACAGAAAGAAGCTTAAATGTAACATACATTACTATTTACAATTTGATTAGCATACATCACTTTCATTCGGTCTCTGTTAAAGCCAAGATCTTGCGCTAGGACTGTTGGGGTTCAGCAGGCTCATAGATATCGCACCTGCTGGATGCTGTCAAGCTGTTAGGAGTCAATTTTACCCGTCTATCAGGTCGGACTGAAACGCCATGCTGGAGGCTAAGTTATATGTTATATTTGTGTGTTATTTCCAATTCCGGCCAAGCAACCAAAGCCGCTGATGCCTCTTCAAGTGTTTGGTGCTTGTGCACTGTGTTGAAAGCCTCCAATGTGTCTCCGACCTCCCAATCAACGAAATTATCAATCCCAATGCCACACTCTAACCCCGCATTTAACTGTCCGAATTGGTAATAGATGGTACTACCCAGATACAGTTACACTGTGCTTGGGGTGGGGGATTATCAAGTGAAGAACTTCTCCTAAAATCATAGACAGCTGCTAAACAGTAGCCAAAAGTATTAACAGATTCCAGATACATTGCAAGTGGGGTCAATATACCACGTTATTCGTATTTTTTTTCTGCAAGTTTAGAGTAAGAAAATTGCGATCTGGTTCTGTCATACAATTACGCTCAGGTCAAAAGAAGGTAGAATCAAACTTGAGAAAGAAAGAATTTTATAGGAATACCTCTTTCACAGCCTCCTTAATCCGTCTCAAAGAATTGAGAACTCCAACGAAGACCTGTTTTACCCTTTCTAACAACTCGAATTCCACAATCTTTCACTACTAGAACATCGGTCATTTCCTCTCCCTTTCCCCCACCAAATGGAAAGGAAACTATTAATGTTAATATTAATTAATTAAAAGGTAAACTCTATTGTTTATATTAATGTTGATGTTAATATTAATCTTGATAATAATAACTTTGTTATCGTTTCTGATTTTTATTGAAGGCTATACCATTAATATATAGCCGCATACCAAAGTTTATATAGACTTAATAAGGAACCTAAAATTAGGTAAATGAACAAAATAGGTCAATAATCTGAATATACCTCAACAGTCTCCAGGAGTCCCTCCATTGCAGTTCGCACATCATCAATGAGTTCATATATAACTTTGTATAGTCGGATCTCAACTCCTTTCAATATCAGCATAGCTCTTAATAGAAACTCGTGCTCTGACATTAAATCCAATAACAATTGCTTTACTAGCTACTGCAAGATCAATATAGCTTTTGCCGACATCCCTAGTTGCTTGCAGGAGGAACTTCATAGTGACATTATCTTGTGGAAGCACCTGTAGATCTTGTCTGATGGCCTCAACAGATCCCTAGAGAAATTTGACATAATTCGAGTAAATATAAATCATAAATGAAATAAACTACAAGCAGTTGATATTGAAAACTATATAGGAGACAAGGTACATGGAATGTATAAAATAAAAGACAACAATGCATCTGATTGAAACTACATGCATGTTAATTTTCTTGCGAATGCAAATAATATTGTAAGCACGTAGAATCTAAACAAGTTATCCGATGACTCTGATTTACTATCCATTTATATATCGATCTTACTATTAACTGTTAACAGTAAAGAAGATAATATACATTAACATTCGTAGAAGTGCATCCTTCCAATCTCTATATAGATCATTACATCCTTACCTTAAATTACTCACAAGAAGAGGCCAAAGGATAAAAATAACACCTATGCCCTGTCATCTTTAGTATAGTTCCCTGACATCCCTCTAAGTTTGAGGCTCTAACTTCTTTGTAGGCAAATCACATCAGTACTTAATTATTAACTTTTTTGAAAAGAGCGCAGAAATTACTTTCATTTCACATTTTTCCCAGGAGAGGGGGGGGCAGAGGTAATGATATCCTAACTAAAAGTAACATCAGATGTTTCCCTGAAATATTTGTCATGCTTACCTGAAGATCAACCTTCATTATGATAACCAGTTGGTGCAAATCTAAACCAGTTCTTGACGAAACAGCTGAAGCGAAGGATGAAAGTGTAACCTTTCCATCTCCTGCTTTAGCTGAAATGCGTTCAAGTCGTATTGATTCGGCTCTTGACTCTGCCCTTTCTCTTGCAATATTAAGGGTACAAACAACCTCAAACTCATTGCCAGCATTCGGAACATTATTCAATCCAATGACTTGGAGAAAATTGTCGAAAATATACTAAGAAATCAATTTACATAGCAAGAAATATAGACTTTTACATTAAAAGAACATGCGATGGGAACTTTAAAGAAGAACTCTTTACTTGGCTTTTTTGGAGGAAGTTATATTTGTGAATTTCATAATTAATGAGCATGGAAACTACATATAAAGGATCCTATAAAAAGGAAAAAAGGAGTTTTGACAGACTTTATTTGATATGGATACTCAAACTTATTGCCATCGCTATGCTTCTATGGAGATCTGAAGTTTTTGTTCCGCGCGTTTTGCATTCAGAGGACCCTTAAGCTACCTCTACATTCATCTAGTATACAGATGCTACACCAACAGACCTCGCCCGTATCACAGCTCAGCTTATAAAAAATAATGCACATTGCACACATAACAGAGATTGAGAATACATAGAACTCTGCTATGCAAAAGCAGATCTAGCTCATAATGCCCGTTGCATCTCTCTCCAGATTGTTTATGACATAGAAAATCAGAAAAATAAATATAACGGGGAAAACAAAAGCTGCCGTAATAGATTCCAAACCTGTATTGGAAATGAGGGCCTAGCTTTCCATCGTCATCGAACAAAGCACGCACCTAACCACATAAAAATGAACAAAGCTTTAAATACACGTATTGTGTGATAGCCATAAAAAATAATTTATCGACATTAGGTGAAAAAAAAAGGCATTATATTACCATACAAGCAGGTTTTAGTTTCATATGTATTCATTCGCCTTTCCAAAAGCTTCACCAGAAACTATTATATCCCCTTTTTTGAGTGTGCCCTTATGCACAATGAATGTAGCTACTGGTCCTTTAGATTATCAAGACCTGCCTCAATGACCTTGCCTTTGGCATTTCCGTGAGGATTAGCCGTCAACTCTTCTAACTAGAATCGAAAAGAATTAGGAATACATGTATTTCTTAGAAAGCAAAAAATCAATACAAGCCATGAAAGTAAGGCATTCTTTCAATCCTGTCTCAGTTTTAGTAAAAAGTTAAATGAATAAATAAAATATGGACTTCACCTAACACGAGCCTCGTTGAAAAGGCCTTCATAAACATAATGTATCTAAGAAAAAGACTTAATTTGCCGATACTGGAAGTCACTGTGTATGAGGTGGATAGTTTTGGCACGAATAGAAAGTAACTGACCTCCGCAACAAGCATGACAATTTCCATAAGATCATCTACATTCTCTCCTTTCAGAGCACTGATCTAATAAAGGTAGCACCCAAAAGAAGAAAAGAGTAGTTTAAAAGATATTATAAAAGTCACCAGATAATTCAGTATTTATTAGATGTATCATTTTACGAACTTGAACCATTGGGATGTCACCACCCCAGTCTTCTGGCATTAAACCAATTGAGGAAAGCTCTTGCATTACCTGCTCTGGATTAGCGCCATCTTTATCTATCTGGAGGCGCGCAACTATGAGATATAAACAGAAAGCGAACTATAACATATAAGACGGCAATAATTTTTTTTTTTAAAAAAAACCTTGTTAATGGCAACCACAATTGGCACTCCAGCCGCTTTAGCATGAGCTATGGCCTCATTAGTTTGGGGGCGAACCCCATCATCAGCTGCAACTACAATTATAGCAATGTCTGTGACTCTTGCTCCACGAGCTCTCATCGCCCCAAAAGCCTAAACGAGCAAAAGAACAAATACGTCTTTAGGAGATTGAGATTACCTATTGTAATAACTAAATCATTAATTCTTCTGTTAATGTAACTTAATACAAAAAAAAATACCTCATGTCCGGGAGTATCTAGAAAAACACATGGTTGAAACTTTCCGTCGATAGGTACTTGAACCTTATAAGCCCCGATTCCTTGTGTAATACCTCCAGCTTCAGATGCTGCAACCTGTAAATGTCTTTAAATTTTAAAACCGAAACTATGGGTAAATGTAGAACATTCAAAATCTAGATAAAACTTGACGTGTGAAATGTATTATCATCTTGTTTGTTATTCTTACACACTATAAGTGTAAGTCTTTTTACTATTTCTAATATTTATGGGGAGCATAAGCGTCTAAGCAAGCTAATAATTGTAAATGCAATTTGAGTATCATTAATGACAAGAACAAGAGATTATAAAGCTTCAATATATACCTTGGTCTTTCGAATATGGTCCAACAAGGTTGTCTGCAAACGGACAGCATTAAATGTATTAGCAAACACTTTACAAATTAGTTACAACCAAAGTTGAATTGTAGATTAGAGACAAACCCTCTACCTTTCCGTGATCCACATGACCCATTATAGTGAGCACTGGTGGTCTATGTTCTAATTTGTCCAAGTCTTCTTCATCAAAGATTTCCTTCTTTTTTGCCATTTGCTCCAATCTAAATGGGGCAGCATCAAGTACTTCCACATTATACTCTTGGCGGACCATCTTCACAATATCTTTGTCAAGAGTTTGCACGCGGCCAGGCTTAATCCTCTTTGAGTATAAAAAACGAAAAATGTCACCTTCACTGATGACCAAGTTGTAGGCTAACTCCTCAATCAACATGCCATCTTCTGCTACCTCCAAAATTTCAACTTTCACCGGTTTGGCATCCCTAGATGCCTGAAGCCTAGCTGCTTTCCTAGCTGTAATAGCACCACGGATAGAAACATCAAGTTCTGATGCCTCCTCGTCAAGGATATCGTTCTTATCCACACGCCTTTGTGAACCTTCAGATAGAGCAGATTTTCTATGGAACTCATCCTTAAACCTCCTAGGCGTAGAGGCTTTTCTTCCAGGTTGGGAAGTGCCAACACAGATTGTGAAATTAAAGGATCTACCACAGCCTTTTTAGATGCAAACTTGTCAATCAATATTGGCTTGTGTTTCTTTGCCTTTGCAGCTGAGGTGGTTTCAACAGCTGGTGACTTTGTTTCTGCACCAATGCCTGTCAAGATAACACGTCTGTTAGTTACCGGCTTTAGAGCTGCAGGTGGTCTTAAAGGAGCAGGAGGAACCTTTTCCACTGTTATTGTAGTTGGACTTGGTTCTCCATTGTTAACGTTGAAATGCTTTGGTTGTTTTTTAACTACCTTTTGAACTGTGGCAATCGGGCTTCCCTTCTGCCACACACTTTTCAAAGTCTTTGTCTTCTTAAATGCACCAGGAGTAACCGCTGCACCTTTTCTTTGCTTGGTGCTTGTACTAGACGTTGGTGGCTTTCTAGCTGGTGTAACTGCTTTCTTACTGTGTGTAGTTTCTCAGCCTTCACTAATACCTCACCCAATGACTCGATCACCTTACTCCACTCTTCATCTTTAGCAATTAACTTATCATTTTCCCCACTAGGTTTTAAAGGTTCCAACTTCACAGTATTGATGCCTCAAAGGGGCTTAACCAAGGTCCGGGAGTTTTCTTTAAAATGAGATCACTCTTACCCTTATTACTACCGTAGAATCAAATGATACAGAAGTCACTTGATCAGCAATGTACTTGGTGGTAATCAAGCATTTACATATAGACACATACTTCCATTTCTTCTCAAACCTTAAATTTCGAGAACTAGAAAAAAATTCTAGAAAACGAAACACGACCAACAAATGAATGTGATCCCTCAAGTTGGGGAGTTAAACAAGTACAAACACTCCCTAAACTAGCTAGGGAAGCAATAGAACTCATATTTAGTTCACATTAGATAACATTCCAACATTAGGCTTTCAAGTAACTAGTAAAATAACAACTTCAATGCTGTATCATTTTCCTTTCCAGGGTTTTAAATTAAATTCAATTAAACAAACATAAGCGGAAAGTAAATATACTAAACACAAATACAGTCCTGAAAACCCTAGTGGGGAATTATGTGTCACAAACACATGGGCATTGATTGAGCAGATTAAATACTGAAAAATGTTACCTTTGGAATTGAGTTTCCCTGAAGCGGATAAGAAAATTTGGGCTAATTAAATAAAGGTTTAAGTATCCTAAAATTAATTTTATATAATTATTTTAAGTTAAGTGAGTTTTCGATTCCAAGTCAAGAGTATTTTTATATGTAGAGGGTTAATTCTATTATTACAAACTATCATACTAACCCGTGCAGGAGTTATTTTCTAAAGTTTTTTTTATATATGTAATTATAATATTTTTAGTTATTTTCTTATTTGTAAATGTTGTATAATGTCTAACGAACATGAAAATTTAAGTTAATTGTTTATCAATTGTGTATCATTTTCATACAAAACATTATTAATTAAACAACGTTTCCATATAACTCATTAAACAAAATATATATATATTCTTGTTTGTGTTGTAAAATTTGTATTTAATGAATGAATATAAACATGGTAGTCAGTGTACGTTTAAAATGAAACAATTAAACTTAATATGTACAATGTCGTTGGTATGTTTACAAAGAAAAAGTTAAAAATTAACATTTACGTTGAATATAAAATTGACCAAAATTTTGAATTTTATTTAAATAAACTATATGTACTGGTCTATATTATTACTGAGTTCTCTACTAACTTACAATTAATTTACTCAATTTTAAAAGATGAAAAATGAATAACTGACTTCAGAATTACTTGCAATCATAATATACAATAATATAAAATTTACATTACTGTTAATATAAAAGTTGATTTTAATGAAAAATGTTAATTTTTGAAATTCAACGTATGTATGTATGGAAAAATGTTAGTTTTTACACTCATGTTAACAAAATTTGATTAAGTTATATGTGTTTGTGTTAGCATGTAAATTATCGTATGTTACATTTCTTAGGAAATTACGATGGTTTCAATTATTTATATGCTAAATATTTGATTTATGTACATTTATAATCATTATTAACATCTAGTGAGTCAATTGATTACTTAAATAACATGTATTTATAATTATTTAAAATTTAAAATTATGTAAATTGCAATAATTTATATATGGTATTCACATTATCACTGATAAACAATTCATATCTATTTTTTACGCGACCGAGTATCAATCATGATTGTAACATAAAAATAAATTATATATCGTAAGATTATTGATGTTCATGATTTATTTCAAGATTTTGAAGTAAAATCTGTAAATATATTTATTTTAAACTATTTAAGTTTCTTTTATTACAACTATAATATTTATATAATAATTTGAGATATTGTATAGTATTATCCTAAAATTAAATATTTTTCAATTCGATAAAGTTTTATAAATAAGTGAATGGTTAATTCTTTCAAATAATGAACAATCTTAATATATATATAAATAGTATAAAATGCATTGAATCAAGGGTGAAAAACCAAAATAACCATTTTTAAATAATAATCGCCCAAAATACCCACCAGAATTTTAAGCTGTCCAAAATACCCACCATATACTTCATTTTCAGTGGAGTATCCGGTGGATACTCCAGTGACATGGGAGTATCAGGATGATACTCCTTTGTCAGTGGAGTATCCACCCATATACTCCTTTGTCAGTGGAGTATCCACCCACATACTCCTTTGTCAGTGGAGTATCATCTAAAATTTTAAAATTTTAATTTTATTTTTTAAAAATATTTTATTAAAAAAATTAAAAGTGATACTCCACTGGGAAAGGAGTATCAAGACTGATACTCCACTGGTAAAGGAGTATCCGGACTGATACTCCACTGACATAGGAGTATCTGCCATGATACTCTACTGACAAAGGAGTATAATCCTGATACTCCATTGAAATTGGCGTATTATCCTGATACTCCAGTATCGGTGGAGTATCTAGTGGGTATTTCGGGCACCTTTTTCCAGAATGGGTATTTTGGGCAAAAGAACATCTAAAAAGAGGTATTTTGGTCATTTTTTCTTGAATCAAATGCTACAATATAATATACATATAACTTTTATTTGAATAATTCAAAATATTAAAATAATTCAAAATATTTGTACAATATTATCCTGATCAATGAATATTGTTTATCTAAAATATTTTTTTTAAATGCTAGTTTTTTTAAAGTGAAAAATAAAAAATAAATCGATTTAATATATCATCCTAATTTTAACAAATCTTGTGAGATCTCGTATCAAATTTCAAATATTTTTAAAATTGGGACAAGTCCCAAAACACTAATACGTTACCAGTGAAGTTAGTAATTTTAATACAAATAATCAATCGACTTGATCTTATAAATACCTCAAACACATTAATTTATATTAATATAAGATATTAAAAAAAATCACATTATTGGTAAGATATTCTTACCGAACTTGTAATATAAATTTACTAAACGTAGAATGTGACAATGTTTTTCGGCTGGTCATGTAATCAAATTTCGGGTATTTTTTGAACAATAGGCCAAGTTCTGATTTCAAATTCAAAATAAACTAAAAATTTATTGACTCATTATAATTCGAATTTATCTAAATATTTAATACCAATCTAGATTATTTATATATAGACGATTCTATTTTCAATATTTTCGTTAAAAATTATATATGTACATTTTAATTACTTTTTATAATAAAAAATATGTTAAAAATATATGAGATATATTTTCAAACTAAAAAAATAATAATAAGTAAGATAATAATCCATTTATGTACTATGTCTAACTTTATATATGTAATTCAGTTCTTTAAGATTAATTGTACAAATATTCAAGTAACAATATTTTTTTTTGCGGTATTCAGGTAGCTATCTTTAAAATTAAATAAAATATTCATTTAACACAGTTACATATTATGTCGCACTATGCCCCGCTTCAACAAATGAGAGTTTTCGGTGTATGATAAAAACATATGTGACAATATGGTATAGTGGTATAAGGTTGTATAGAACAATGAAACAACTTGAGTTTGATTCCCAAAAAACACATATTTTATATAAATATTAAAAATAGGGGTAGTTTAGTATTTTCAATGGGACTTTTTATCTCATTACAAAAATATCGAACTCAAACTTGATTTAGAACAAGTCATGAATATTGTTCACGAGTTATTAATATAAATAATTCAGTTTACGTATTTGTTCTCTACATTCCTCAATTTTTACATGAGTTTCGTTTGTTTATTTTCTTAAAAATAAAAAGATAAACTTAAATAAAATTTGAAAACCTTACAAACAAACATATAAATTTGCGTGTTTAGCACTTTGATTTTGATTAAATTACGAAGTTAAATAAAATAGTTGTATATTTACAAATTACATGTATTATAATTTAAATCCTATAAATTTAAAAATATTATAAAAATGATAAAAATAGTAAATTAATTAAATAAATTGTTAAATTTATTTGTATATAAAAATAAACAATTATTCACTAAATATTACAGCGCGTGTTCATAACATATTTACGAGCACATATACCTAGTGATTCACAAATTTATTCACAAGTTATATTAATAAATTATAATATTGACGAATTTGTTCACAAATTATTTTAATGAACTTATTCACAAATATTATAATCGAATGTTTACAAATCTTCGGACCGAACTATTTTGTGTTCAATTTTAAATAAAACCGAACCTTAAAATTATGTTCACTTTTGACTTATTTATAAATCGAACCGAATTCGTGTCGAATTTTTTTCGAACAATACACCGAAATATTCGTTAACGTATCAATTCATTTGCGGTACTACTCCGACACTTTACCTAAGTTTAAGTCATTTTTCAAATTAAAATTTTAATGATAAATCGATAAAATATAAACACCCCCAACATTCACAAAATACTCACTTAACGAGTGAGTCAAAGAGTAACATATTGTATTCTTAACGAGCCCTAGTTAAAAAATTAGAAAAAATTCTAATTACCCATGAGTTGAATTATTTACCATTCTTAAATACTTAAAATTAACCCTCTTTAACATTTTATTGCATTTAAAAAATATTAAAAAGTCCAACTAACTCATTACTAAGTGTTAGGTTTCGCTGGCCTTAAATGATGAACGAGAATTGAGGGAATTATTTGGCAAAAATTTAGAAAGACCATATTTCTAATTTATATGATTTAAGTAGAATGTTAAGAACTAACTATTTTCCACTTTTCATATTCTCATTTCATTCTCAGTTTTTTTGCTTTTTAATTTTTTAAATTTGTATTAACTTAAAAATCATGCAATGTATGAAATATATTTAAATAAAAAAAATTAAAATTATTTTCTTTTTAAAATTTTGCAATTTTACTATATTCTAAAAATATTTGCATAAATATGTTGTGATCAAAATCAACGAGATACGCAACTAATTATATCGATTTTTTAAAAAAAGTGATAGTATTTTTGCAAAAAATATTTTTTGGGGTTTTAAAAAAAAACCTTTTTAATATTATATTTTTTCTTATTTTAATTTGATGAAATTTATAAGATGTGAAATTTGTTCATTTAAAATTTCTAATTGATGGTTAGTTATTTTTTACATTTTAATTTTTGTTTCAAAAAGAAATAAAAGTTATAAGTTACCAAACACCTTATCAACTTATAAGTAATCTATACGTAAAAATATTCAAATATCTAAATAACTTATAAGTTACGAGGTTTAAATAACGTATGAGACACTTTTCAACTTTAAATTATAAGTTATATTTTTTAAAAACTCTCAAACCCATAATTCATGTTAAAGCAACATATTAGTATTACGCACATGGTTGAATTTTATCTTTTTTAATTTCAATAAATTTAATCATAAAAATTGGTGTTTTTACATAGATAACATTTTCAAAATGTTGTCAATAATACACTTGTTCCACATACATGAAACATTTTTTGTTTAGAATACATGCATCATTTATGTTCTTTTCAAAATTTTAAAAAAATTATCCGCCTTAAAAGATACTAGCTTTATGCCCGTGCATGCACGGGATGATTATAACTATTTTTTATAAAACCTTTGAAGCCAATAATTATTTTTTACCTTACTAAATTTTAATACAAAAATTTTATTCCTTAAATTTTCACATTTCTTTAGTATTTTGTACCTATATTTTTAATTATTATTATATTTTTATATTTCATAATAACAACCTTTGTATAATATATTTTTATTATAAAAAATATTACGCCTTTTAATGTGTTATTAATCTATATAAATGCATTTCACAATAATGCATAATTATTTTTTATTATTTTATTTCAATATTTTAACATTTGAATAACATGTAATATATATTTGTACATAGTTATTTTTAAATGATGTATTTTTCAAAAGAATTTTATTTTTCAAACTTGTTCATTTAGTTGTTATTACATTTTTATATTTGATTGTGACACATAATTAAAGGAGTTTGATCAGAAACTAAAAAGTTGGTTGCAGTTTGTATGTTTGACTTTTTCAAGTGTGTTTTAATAATATTTTATAAATTTTCAGTTTTTGTAATAATATTTTAAAAACATGCTTTACAATCTATTGTATTAACTTTACAACTATTCCATGCACATGAAAATTTATATATAATTTTTTTACATAAAAATATTTTTTGACAAAATAAGTTGGCTTATTTACTTTTTGATATGAATATATTTTTCCAAAAGTACTATTTTTTTTATTTTAATTACTTTATTTACATGATGATGATGATGATGATGATATTTGTTGTGCAAGACATGCCTCTACCTTAACAAGACTAAGACAATTTGTCAACCCTAAGTAAGTTGTATTGTTATCTTAATTTGTATTTTATACTTGTAACACTTAAAGTCTGTAAAAATGTCAAAGGAGCAGACTGTAGTCTTTTTCTATAAACAGTGTCAAGCCTAAGAATTTTATCTGGAAGAAGATCAAGAAGATCATGCGTTAGAAGAATTTTGAAGAAGCTTGGAGTTGGATAAATCTGTTTTAGAAAAAATATTCTAAGTCAAGATCTCTACTAGTCACGAATTTAGTGTTATAGAGAAGTCATTCGAGAACTCAAAATGACTTATCGAGAAGTCAGGAAAGGCAGTAGAGAACTCACAGAGATATCGACAAGCCAAATTGAAGACATGGAGGTTGCGGATATCGACAAGTCATTTCTTCACTAGAGAACTCAGAGTTATCGACAAGTCAACATTCATTAGAAAACTCCGAGTTATCGATAAGTCAAATTTCACTAGAGAACTCAGAGATATCGATAAACCAAAATTCACTAGAGAACTCTGAGTTGTCAACAAGTCAAATTTAACTAGAGAACTCTGAGTTATCGACAAGTCAATAAGCCATTAGAGAACTCAGAGATATCGATAAGTCAAAGTGGAGATATAAAGACTAGAGATCTCTACAAGCCAAATTCTCTTATAGAGAACTCAGAGACCTCTACAAGTCAAATTTGCTATAGAGTATTAAAGATATCAATAAGCCAATATACTTATCGAGATGCCAAGTTCTCTATAGACCAAATGGAGATCTCGAGGTAAAATCTCAAATTACAAAATTGCAGACCAGTTCAATATCCAAGATTAACAATCAACAAATAATCCAAACAGCTGGATTGACAAGTCTACAAAAAGCAGCTTGAAGGATGCGCTAAGATCAATGGTGAAGATTAACTGACATAGGAAGATCAAGATAATCACAGGATGCTAAAGATATGCTAAGCCAGAAATAGAAGATATACTTTTCTATAAATGAAAATGACAAGTGACTGTTTACAAAAGCTAATAGCATGTTTTATTGTACACTGTGTAAACCAGCAGTGAACTGATTTGTAAAGTTAACACCTGGTCCTTTAGTCAGTTGTAACAATTAAGATAGAAAATCTTGTAACACTCTCAAGAAGAAGCTAAACTCTTTATCAACAAAGAGCCTAGAAATTTTATAGCAAAACATTCTTAATTTTAATATAAAATTAAGTGAGTTTTGAAGATCTGTGTTCTTTATTTCTGCAAGCTTAATTTATGCATGAACACATTTTTACTACAAGATTTGATTTACTTTGTTCAACCATAAAAGATTTAAGAAAAGCTCAAAAACAGTAAAATACATTCACCTCCTCTGTGTGTTATTCATTTCCTAACAATATTAATGACTTACTAACCATAAATTTCTCTGTACTAATAACATAAGTGTTATTCCCTAACAATATAACAAGAATTACAGAAGGGGGGTTGAATGTAATTCTGGCTACTTTTTTAAATTTAAAAGAAAGTTCTAACATGATAAATATAACAGTGTTTGATTAGCAATGGTGCGGAAAGAAAAAGTGATATAAATCAAAACACTAAGTAATAAAAACACAAGTTTTTAAAACTTTCTGGTGGATTTGTAAGTATCCTCCGGAAATATATATATATATATATATATATATATCAAATGAGAACCCTGTGAAGTTTTGAATAGCTCACAGCTGCTTACAAGTTTAAACAACTAAACTACAGAGAAATGCTTACAGAATACAGCTTGATATGTTTCTCTGAAAATATGCTTGCTTAGTTTTTTTTGTTCTACTTGTTACACTTGGTTTATATATCACCAAGTTTATATGATAATAAGACAAGATAATAAAACAAAACATATATAGTCTAACTCCATGCTACATCACTACTCTATTCCAGCATCTTTGAATATCTTCACAATTGCATGGAAATGGTAATACTTCTTTGTTCTCAAATTCCTACTTAACAGGCTGCCACATTCCTTTTGCAAACACCCAACGCATGTGATTGTGTTGTCACTGTCAACAGCTATTTGAATTTGATCATCCGTCGGGAGCTTTATTGATCCTCTGTCGGGAGCTTTATTGATCATCCGTCAGGAGTCTTTGTGAACCATCCGTCGGGAGCCTTTTATGTCACTTGACTCCATTTCATTTATACAGAATTACAAGACATCTTATATTTACAATTAGTCACCCTATTCTGTATATCCACTAGTAGTCAACATGACTCATATACTCCTACAGAATCTACACAATGATGCTTGCAGAAATGTGCTACGATTCTTATTTGTAACATAAGCTACTCACTCGATGGATGTCAGTTTGTCATTCGTCGGGACTATAAAGTTCATCCGTCGGGACTATATTTGATCATCCGTCGAGCGCTACAAAATTCACTAAGTTAAATTTACTAAGGTATTTTATTAACTTATCATCAAGTTCACAACATATTCTTAACAATCTCCCCCAATTTATGTTTATTGGAATTGTAGCCATAAATTAAGAGAAATTTGATGATAACAAAACACCCTAAAAATATAGATTAAAAAGTAGTTGATAAAACTGATAAGTGTTACTAATTCTTAATGAAAATTGAACAAAGCAAAGTGTACAAAGAGTTCTCACAATTATTATCTAGGTGCTCCTCTAGTCTGAGCAGATATTTCTGTTTCCTTGATTTTCTGAATTTCTTCCCAAGCTTCCTGTTGTTTTCTTCTATTTGATTCTGGAGTTGTATGTGGAATTCAAGTTCATCAGCTTCAGATAGATCCAGCATTTCTTGCATTTCCAATAGAGTCTCATTGCTAGAGATACTCAATTGGTCATCCAGTCTGAAGAATATTTTTAATTCCCTTATCATCCATGAATTCCATCAGCCAATAAGGCCTCAAATACACTATTTTCCCAGTGAAAGGAATTGATAGAGTTTTTGGAAGTGCATATTTGGCTTTATTACTCCTTAGCTCTTCAATCTTCTTCAGAACCAATCTCCTTGCAGTTACATTGAACCCAAAGTTCTTTTTGAAAGATAAGTAGATCTTTATTAGTACAAATTGGCGTTCTTCTAGAATCCTGTGAAGAGGCCATGTGATTTCTTTCCCTGCCTTGTACTTAAACACCAATCTTTCAGGAAGATGTCATGGGAGCATTAATTCCTCTTACTTCTACCAGTTCATCCAAGTAGAGGTTTAAATCTGAAAACTCCTTGATGTCACAAATGTATAATATATCTTCCTTGTTGACTGCAGATTTAGATTTGGTTAGGTTCTTGGTTCCGAGAGGTGCAGGCTTGCTTTTCTTGGTAGCTCTTATCTTTGTCTTCTTTGGCTTGTTGAAGATAGGTAAGTTGAACTCAGGAATTGGCAGACTTTCCCAGTCTAAGGGCTCATCCTTGGGAATAATAGGCTCACCATGAAAATTCTTAGTTGGATCCACCTTGAATTCTTCATGTACCACTGAGGGCTTGGATGTCTGAGTTGAAGTTGTAGACTTTTTGGGAATGTAGTCTTTCATTTCCTCATCACTAAAGTCCAATTTTCTTTTGGAATGAAGCTTGTATCTGAATCTTCTTTTTTGTTATGGTTGTTGTTGCATTTTTTAATCTTGAGGTTCAGTAATCACAGATGGTTCACAGCTTGAAGTTTGGCCAATATAGCAGCTTGTTCCTTCTTTTGCTTGAGCTTCTTAGCATCTAAGGTAGCCTGCTTCTTTTATTGCCTGATTCTTTCCTTCTCTTCCTTCTTAGCTTATACAAACAGAGGGTGTCCATCCACCAAACAGATTTCCTTACCATTTCTGTAGATTTTGGAAATTCTTCTTTTGAGTGCTGAATCAGTTGGATCTTTGAAAAATGCAATTGACCTAGCCAACAGCTTCTTCTCATCTGGCCTAGGAGTCTCAAACACAAGATCCATAGGATTTTTGTTTGAGAACTTTGAGTAGTTTCTTTTAGGCTTTAGAATCAGATTTGCCTTTGGTGATTTGATGCAAGAAGTTTAGCCTTTTTCCAAGTTGCCTAGACTCATTTCATGCACTGAGATGTATTTGACTTGAGAATGGTGATGAAAAGTTTTTTCTGGCTTCTGTAGCTGACCAAATTTCTCCTGAATATCTGCATCAATCTTCTTCCATTTCTTATCTAGTTCCTTCTCAACAGCTCCAACATCAAGCATCTTTGGATTTATCTTTAAATCAAGTTTAGCAGCTGCTATTTGGTCAGATCAATGTTGTCCAATACTGGTGGCTTTGGCAGAATAATTTATGGAATAATTACTTGACTGATCTGAACATTTATCACATGATCCCCCTCACTAGTTGGCTCTGCTTGACTGACTTGAATCATTGATTCTTTCTCCCCCTTTTTATTATCATCCAGTAGAGTGGAGGTGGAGGTTTGTGCAGCCACCAACTTTTGCAGCAACTGAATTTGATGTGCTTGATGAAGATGAATAGCTGTTAGAGAAGTTTCCATTGCAGTCAGTCTTGTATCCAGGGAATTCACCTTAGTGGCAAGATCAGAATTCTTTCTTAGCTGTTTTTTGATGTCAAGCATTGTTGCATCTGGAATTTTAGCATCCAATCTTTCAGAGACATCTTTCTTGACTCGGTCAATCTCTGTCTTGATGGAAGTGACATCCTGGTTGTGTTGAAGAGCTTGAATCTGATGTAAGTGTAGAGAGTTGAGATATGCCTGTAAGAGCTTCCTGGTGCTAGCATTTGTAGTGGATTGAAGAGCATTATGTGTCTCTTGAATTTGATGGATGAGAGTGGTCTTGAAATGTTGAACATCACATTCCTTGGAGAATGCCCATGAAGGCAGTCCAGATCTAGAGTTGGGGCCTTCTTCTCCCCCCCATGTCCATGAGCTCTCCACCATCATCACCATCATCTCCAAATAAATCTGCAGATTCACCAGTACCATAGTCAACATCATCACCAGCTTTAGGTGGCATGGTTGTGATGACATCTTTAGCTCTTTACATTGATTGAGTGGTATGCACCAAGTTCAACATCTTCTCTGTATTTTTATTGCCCTGTCCCATCCAAAAGTTGATATGCTGTAACAGGATGAGTAAATGTCTTAGCATCCAAAGAGATAAAATCTATGCCAGCTTGATCATGCTGAGATAGTCTCTCTCTGTCTGCATCATTGGCATTCATTGACTCACTAACAATAATGTCCAACCTTATTTCTCCTGTACCTGTATTTCTCTCATGATCTCTTTGTTCTTGCATCAAGGGCTCCCCTTGGCTTTCCACCCTCACACCCTCACCTTCACCATCTAAGGTGGGACTCCTCTCACTCACTTTTTTCAGACCTGAAGAAATGGTCTGCATTGGTTCACTCATTTCCTCTCCTTTTGCCTGGGAGCAACCCGCCTCTCACTCAATTCACTCTTTGCCCTCAGTCCTAAGAGTGATTGTACTACTACTAGGTCATCTGTACTTGTGATAATTGTTGGGATTTGAAGTTGTGCAGAGAGAACCGACGAATGAGGAACATCCATCGGGATAATAGTTTGGCTAGCCGACGGATGACTGCTGTTAGGCACATCCTTCGAGATACAATCACTACTCGACGGATGAATAATATCCACCGGGATAGAAGAAATGAATGAGTTTGGTGTGAAGACTATTGTAGACTCTGTGCAGATTGATGAAAATTTGGGTACAGATGTCCCAATAGACTCAAAAAGAATTGGCAAGTGAGCCAACAAATCATCTAAAAGATGATGCTCACTTGCTTGGATTTTTGGCTTCTCCAAGAGAGTTAAAGATGGAGAATTTGGAAGTGATGTATGAATCATGTCTACATCCAGTGAGTGTGTGGGTGAATTTGGTATTTCAGGTGCTTCAATGATTAATGATTTTGGCCGTGACTCCACATTTATTGGAGTCCACATCAAGCTGACTTTGAGATGGTGCAGTGACCGAGTCTTTAGCTCCAGTTTGCACTGGGTGTGTTCCCTGTGCATCTCCAAGGGTTTTAGATCTTTTATTTCTAGCATAAGTCTGTGGTGAACTTGTGTCCCTAACCCTCTTGGCATGTGCTCCTGGTTGGGAGCTTGTTTCAATAGTAACATCCTTTTGGGAGGATGAAACTAGAATTGAGCTGATTTCCTTATTAACAACCACCGTTTGTTGGGAAACTGTGGTGTGGCTAGGCTTGGGTAAACTAATCTCACCAGCCTTATCCTTAGGGTTTCTTTGATTTTCACCCTGTCCCTCACCTATCTCACTCTCCTTCACACTCCCCTCTTTGTGTTTGGTAGTTTTTACAAATGGTTTCTTTTGAATGAAACCAGAGGGGGCTTTCTTAGCTTTGGATTTTGAAATTTTTGATTTGGTAGCTTGGGTGGACATCTTTTGGGTCATTGACACGGATGCCATAGCTACACTTGAAGGAAAAGAAATTTGTGAGGTTGGAAGAGTGGAGACAGTGGTGCTTACCTCACTTACCTGAGGGCCCTCCATGATTGGAAAGTAGTAGAGGGGTACCTCGTTGTGGTGACTTACTCTGTTGAGATCCACAATGATTCTCCTTTCTTGATCCCAACAATTCAGTTTGTTGGTTGGGTTCTCAACAACAATGTTCTCAATAAGATGGTTAGCAAGCATCATAAAGAATCTAGCATAATAGACACTCTTACCTCTCTTATTAAGTTCCCCTAACTTATAACCTAACTCAAACATGATCAAGTCACTGAAGTTGAAGTACTTATCAGTAACTAGCATATAAAGCATGTTAAGCATGAAAATGTTAATAGAATCAAAATTACTCACTTTACCAGAAAATATCTTAGTTACCACATCACACGAATAGCTACATTCCTTTCTAAGACCTAGCCTCCTAATCTCACTTAACTTAGAGGTCAAAAGTGCATAGCCCATAGAATTTAACATGGTAACTAAATTATCATCAGTGTGTGGAACAGTAGTAGTGTTATCTGGAATTTTAAAGCATGCTTTGATAATGTCACTATTGATGCAGAACTGCTTACCTTTAAAAGATAAAGTTATGGTCTTGTCAGAAGATTGGTACACAACAGTTGTCCATATATCCTCCACAACTTCACAGTAGATTGTGGTTGATTCCAGCATAGCATAACTGAGTTTACAGCTCTTCACAAAGTCCATCATCTTGTGAAATTCTCCAGATTATGGAATCTCCTTGTTCACAAGAGCTACGAAGTTATTCTTTTCATAGATGAATCCAGACCGGGACATGATTTTGACTACTGGTGCCATTGTTAGAGTATGGAAATTTGCAGAGAGACTATTTGCTTTTGAGAAGAAAGAAGTTAGAACAATTGATTTGAGAATGATAAAAGAATAGAATAAAAATGAATTCTGCTTTTATACTATCTCAGAAATAAACTGTCAAAAATAATAAAGTGAAATAAAGTAACCAATCAAAATAGCCCAAAATAGCCGTTTAAAAATAAATAAACTGTTAAAATTCTGTCAATTATCCGTCGTGTTATACTTACAAACTGTAAGTATACACGATGGATAGATTGAGACAATTCGACGGATGAGAGTAAAACAATTATCCGTCGGGTTATAAAATAATCCAGAAAAGTAATTGAATTTATTAACAAATAATATCCCGACGGATGATCAAACTCGATGGATAATGAGCATCCGTCGGGATGTAAATTTTGACTTAGCCAAAATTTCATCCACAGTAGAAAAATCAATTAAGTTTATGGCTGCATTATAACTTGTAAAAATATCTGAAATGATTCAAGAATAATTAAGCATACCTAACTCACTTACCAACCTTGAGAAGGTGGATTCAACAAGTGGCTTGGTAAAGATATCTGCAAGCTGCTTTTCACTTAGAACAAAATGAAGTTCCACAGTACCATTCATCACATGTTATGAAGTGGTACTTGATGTCTATGTGCTTTGTTCTTGAATACTGTACTGGATTTTCAGTGATGGCAATTGCACTTGTATTATCACAGGAAATGAGAATTCTGTCCACTTGTAGATCATAGTCCAACAATTGGTTTTTCATCCACAAAATATGTGCACAGCAACTACCAGCAAGCAATATATTCAGCTTCAGCTGTAGAAGTAGAAACTAAATTTTGCTTTTTACTGAACCAGGACACAAGCTTTGTTCCCTAGAAATTGACAGGTTCCTATTGTACTTTTTCTGTCTATTTTACAACCTACATATTCTGCATCTGAGTAACTAGTTAGATCAAAACCAGAATCTCTAGGGTACCAAATGCCAAGTTTTGGAGTTCCCTTGAGATATCTGAAAATTCTCTTTATAGTTACAAAGTGAGATTCTCTAGGATCAGCCTGAAATCTAGCACAAAGACAAGGAGAAAACATTATATCTGGCCTACTAGCTGTTAAATACATAAGTGAGCTAACCATGCCCCTATAGCTTGTAATATCCACAGACTTTTCAATAGTATTTAACTCAAATTTTAGTTGCAGTGGCCATGAGAGTTTTTTTGCAGATGTGCAATCCATTAGATCAAACTACTTTAAAAGGTCATGAATATATTTAGTTTGACTAATGAATATTCCATCACTAACTTGTTTAACTTGTAAACTGTAATATATAATAGATGATGTCAAAGATTACTGGAGCTAACAATGTCATTAACATCTATGATCTGAGTAGAAGATTAATGAATAGTTATTTTCAGTAATCAGTTAAGCTTGGGGCCAACCCTAAGTTAGTTGTATTGTTATCTAAATTTGTATTTTGTACTTGTAACACTTAAAGTCTGTAAAAATGTAAAGGAGCAGACTGGAGTCTTTTTCCTAAAACTGTATCAAGCCTAAGGATTCTATCTGGTAGAAGATCAAGAAGATCATTCCTCAGAAGAATTTTAAAGAAGCTTGGAGTTGAATAAATCTGTTTTGGAGAAAAATGTTCTAAATCAAGATCTCTACAAGTCACAGATTTAATGTTATAGAGAAGTCATTCGAGAAATCTAGAATGACTTATCGAAAAGTCATTCAAACTTCAGAGAGTACCAACGGATAAGCAATATCTACGCGACAGATGAGCTATATATCTACTCGAGGGATGAACAACATCTACTCGACGGATGAACAATATCTACTCGATGGATGAGCAATATCTACTCGACGAATAAGCTATATATCTACTCGATGGATGAGCTATATATCTACTCAACGGATAAGCAATATCCGCCGGGAGTAGAGAAGTTAGGAAAGCTACTCGAGAACTCAAAAAGATATCTACAAGTCATTCTTTCACTAGAGAACGCAGAGTTATCGATAAGTCTATATCCATTCGAGGACTCGGAGATATCCACAAGTCAAGTGAAGTTATGAAGACTAGAGATCTCGATGAGCTGAAGACCTCTACAAGCCAAACTCAATATGGAGTACTAGAGATCTCGATAAGCCTTTGTACTTATCGAGATATCAAGTGTTCTATTAATTCAAACTGGAGATCTCGAGGTACAGTCTCAAAGTACAGAATTGCAGATCAGTTTAATATCCAAGATAAATAATCAACAAACAATCCAATATCTGGATTGGCAAGTCTACAAAAAGCAGCTTGAAGTGTATGCAAGATCAATGGCAAAGATTAACTGACAGAGGAAGATTAAAGAAAACACGGGATACTAAAGATATGCTAAGCCAGAAATGGAAGATTTGCTTTTCTATAAATAGAAATGACAAGTGACAGTTTAGAAATGCTAATAGCATGTTTATTATCCACTGTGTAAACCAGCAGTTAACTGAGCTATAAAGTTAACATTGGTCCTCTAGTTAGAACAACAATTTAGATCAAAATTCTTGTAACACTCTCGAGAAGAAGCTGAGCTCTTTAACTTCGAAGAGCTTAGAAAGTTTGTAGCAAAACATCTGAATTTTTAATACAAAAATTAAGTGAGTTTTGAAGATCTGTGTCTTTATTTTGTGCAAGTTTAATTTCTGCATGAACACTTTTCTATACAAGATTTAATTTACTTTTTTCAACCATTATCTTTCAAGAAAAGACTAAAATCAGAAAAACACATTCACCCCCCCCTGTGTGTGATTCGTTACCTAACAAGTGGTATCAGAGCAAAATCTGAAAGAAAACAGATTCAAGATCCTTGGAAGAATGAATACACAGAAAATCAGTAGCATCAAAATTCCTACCTTTGACAAAGCTAACTACACTCTTTGGAAAAAGAAAATGATGTTGTTTATCAAGATGACCAATCCACTCTATGTTCAGATTCTCAAGAATGGACCCTTCACTCTTATGGTAAGAGTTGAGGAATCTACAGATGGAGACATGGTCATACCAGCTCATTATGCTCCTAAAGATCCAGCTGAGTATTCTGATCCTGAAAAGGAGAAAGTCTCCCTGGACAGCAGCTTACAATTGAAACTGATTGAGTCACTTGACAATGTGATGTACAACAACATTGTCAACGGTGACACTGCTAAGCAAATATGGGAGAAGATTGAAATACTCTGTGAAGGATCTGAGGAAGTTAGATCTAATCAAAGAAGGATACTGATTTTACAGTATGAAGGTTTCATGGCTAAGCCCAAGGAAATCATTACTGAAGTGTTTGAAAGATTTAATAAGATGATAAATGACTTGTAGCTTCATGACAAGTACTCTGAAGCTGAAGAGGTGAATCTAAAGTTCTTTCTTACTCTCCTGATCATTTGGAACGGAAAATCTTCAGCAATCAGGGAAGGGAGAGACTTGAGCAGGATAACTCTTGAAGTTCTATATGGAATTCTCAAAACCTATGAACTAGAGATGATTCAAAGGCAATCATTGAGATCTGGCCAATGACATGTTGTAGATGGTTCAAGTGCTTTAATAGTAAATGAAGGCCAAACATCCAATGATGGACCCAGATCTCATATCTCAGTTGCCTCAACAAGTGAGCAGAGAACAATTGATTCACAGGAGCAAGTCATACTAGAATTGGAAAATGATGAGTTCTACACTCTTGAAGAACTGGATGAGCTAGATCAGTCAATGGCCTATCTGGCTAGAAAATTCTCTAACATTAGAGTAAGGAAGCCAAGATACTTCAAAAGTAAAGGACAGTCTTTCAACTAAAGTCAGCAGCTGGAAAGAGAAAGGGAAGTATAATTATGATAGCAAAAGTGGTTACAAAACTAGATCTATTGACATATCTAATATAAGGTGCTTAAGTTGTGATGAACTAGGCCACTTTGCTACAGAATGTAGGAAACCCAAGAAGGCAAAGAAAGATAAGGCTTATCTTGAACTTGAAGCAAAGTATGAAACTCTTCTGAAGAAATAGCAAAGCAAAACTTATATTGTAGAAGGTAAAAGTTGGGATGATTCTGAAAATGATGAAGATGAAGAACTTGGAAACTATGCACTCATGGCCTTGGAGCAAGAAGAATCATCCTCATCTAAATCACAGGGCAAAGTGAAGAAAGTCATATGGATCATTGACAGTGGATGTTCCAGACATATGACAGGTGATAAGGCCCTGATATCACAGTTCGAGGAGAAAGCTGGCCCATTGGTGTCTTTTGGAGACAACAATAAATGATTCACAATGGGATATGGCTAGATTGTTTCTGAAAATATCGTCATTGATGATGTAGAACTAGTAACTGATCTTGAGGTGAATCTTCTCAATGTTAGCCAATTTTCAGACAAAGGACTTTGAAGTTTTATTCAACAAAGAAGAATGTACCTTTATCAGCAAGAAAACTGGTGAAATTGCTCTGAAAGGAGCAAGGAAAGGAAACTTGTTTGTTGCAGACTTGGACTCAACAAATAAGGATGGTATTTGCTGCTTCTACACCAAGGTATTAGAAGAACAAAGCAAGCTATGGCATAAGAAGTTGTCTCACTTGAATTTCAAGGCAATTAACAACTTAGTCAAAAAGGAGTTAGTAAGAGACATGCTCAAGCGGGAGTTTGCTCAAGCAACTTATTCACATGGACTTGTTTGGACCAGTAAATGTCTTATCAATTTCAAGGAACAGATATGCACTTGTGATGGTGGATGATTTCTCAAGATACACTTGGTTAGAGTTCATGTACTCTAAAGATGAAACTCCACATATCATAATTGAGCACATCAAGAAGATAGAAAAGCAGGCCTGAAGATTTCAATTATGTGAAAAGACTGAGAAGTGACAATGGAACATAATTCAAAAATGCTTCATTAAGTGAATTCTGCAAAGACAAAGGCATTGTTCAAGAATTCTCAGCTCCCAGGACACCTAAACAAAATGGAGTAGTTGAAAGAAAGAACAGAACATTGGTTGAAGCTGCTAGAACAATGCTGCAAGATGCCAAGTTGCCAACAAGTTTCTGGGAAGAGGCTGTCAACACTGCATGTTATACTCAGAACAGATATCTCATTAACAAGGCACATGGCAAGTCACCCTACTCAATCATGTCCAAGAAAAAGCCTATTATAAAGCATCTTCATGTGTTTGGAAGCAAGTGTTACATTTTGAAAGACAATTATGAATATGTGGGAAAATTTGACTCAAAGGTCTTTGAAGCAATTTTTCTGGGATATTTACTGGAAAAAACAACCTACAAAGTATATGTGATTAATCAAAAGAAGATTATGGAAGGCATAGATGTGACCTTTGATGACAAGTGTCCAGGCTTGGAATGCCTTGATGATAAAGAAGCTGAAGCCCTTACATTTGAAAACCTCGACATTGATAGTGATTCTGATGGAGAAGATGAAGTCAATGCACAACAAATGATGAATGAAGAGTCTACTGAACAGGGAAATCATGTTAATGGAAGCTCATCTCAAACACCTGAACTTGATGACATAAACTCAGGGGGAGAAATAGAAGAAGGATATATCAGTCATACCAATAATGGAGAAAATAATGAAGACACAAGTCAACAAACTCACACTAGGAAGTGGGATAGAAGTCACACCAGAGAAGCAATTATTGGTGATCCTACTGCTGGTGTGAGGACTAGAAGTGCAACTGCTAATGGGTGTCTATATGCATGTTTTCTGTCTCAAGTAGAGCCTAAGAAAATTGATGAAGCTCTGCTGGATCCAACTTGGATATCTGACATGCAGGAAGAGCTAAATCAGTTTGAAAGAAATAAAGTCTGGAAGTTAGTTCCTGCACCAAAGAACAGAAGCATTATTGGAACAAAATGGGTGTTCAGGAACAAAATGGATGAACATGGTATAGTTACTAGAAACAAAGCAAGGTTGGTTGCAAAAGGCTACTCACAAGAAGAAGGGATTGATTATGATGAAACTTTTGCTCCTGTTGCAAGACTTGAAGCTATAAGAATTTTTCTAGCATTTGCTGCACATTCAAATTTTAAAGTATATCAAATGGATGTCAAAAGTGCCTTTCTGAATGGTGAGCTATAAGAAGAAGTTTATGTGAAACAACCTCCTGGCTTTGAGGATCCAAAATTTCCCAAGTTCATGTATAAGTTACTCAAGGCTCTATATGGACTAAAACAGGCACCTAGAGCTTGGTATGACACACTATTAGATTTCCTATTGAAGCATGGTTTTACTAGAGGAACCATAGACAAGACTCTCTTTCACAAGAAACATGGTGAAGATATGATCCTAGTTCAGATCTATGTAGATGATATCATCTTTGGTTGTACTAATGAAAAGCTGTGCCAGAGATTCTCCAAGCTTATGCAAAGTGAATATGAAATGAGTATGATGGGGGAACTAAGTTACTTCCTTGGACTTCAAGTCAACCAAAGAAGTTATGGTATCTTCATCAACCAAACTAAATATGTCAAGGATCTTTTGAAAAGGTTTGGAATGGTTGATTGTTCACCTACATCTATACCTATGTCTACTGCATCAAAGTTGGATGAAGATAAAAAGGGAAAGAGTGTAGACATCTCAAGCTACAGAGGGATGATTGGATCATTGCTTTACTTAACAGCAAGCAGACTAGACATCATGTTTGCAACATGTCTATGTACAAGATTTCAAGCCAATACAAAAAAATCACATTTGATGGCTGTAAAGAGGATTTTCAGATATTTGAAGGGAACTCCAAACTTGGGATTATGGTATCCTAAGGGAACTGGTTTTGAAGCTGTTGGATATACAGATGCAGATTTTGCTGGATGCAGGGTTGACAGAAAGAGTACCAGTGGAAGTTGTCAATTTCTTGGACAAAGACTTGTATCCTGGTACAGTAAGAAACAACAATCTATATCAACTTCTACAGCTGAAGCTGAATACATAGCTGCAGGGAGTTGTTGTGCTCAAGTGCTTTGGATTAGAAATCAGCTCATGGATTATGGCCTAGTATTACACAAAATTCCTATCACGTGAGACAATACTAGTGCTATATCTATAGTAGCTAATCCAGTTAATCACTCTAGGACAAAGCACATTTATGTGAGTTACCATTTTATTAGGGAACATGCTACTAATGGTACCAATGAGCTCATTTTTATACCAACAGAAAAATAACTAGCTGATATTTTTACTAAACCTTTGGATGAAGCAACTTTCACTAGACTTGTAAGTGAAATTGGAATGCTCAATTCTTCATCCTAAGGCAAGAACTCAGCTAGTGTTTTGCAGCAGATTAACTCCAGTAAATCAAAGTTAATTTGATTAAATTGGAAATTAACTGAAATATGAATTATAAATATTTCAGAAATCTCTGCATATTTGTTTTTCAAATTCAATTAACTTGGAATTTTTCAAATTCTGAGTAAATTGCTTAGGTGTTAATTTACATCCTTAATATGTAGAATTAACTCAAGGCAGAATTACAATACCCTAAAAGTATCTAGAGAACTGAGTTCTCGATAAGTATAAAGTGACTTCTCGACAAGTCATTTTAGGACTTCTCGAGTGAGTCTTCGATAAGTCAACTTACTGACTTCTCGAGTGACTTCTCGATAGGTTCAAAATGACTTATTGATAAGTCTTACAGAGTTCTCTAGTTGTATTTATTCACAGAGTTCTCTATAAGTACAAACTTTAACTTATCAATAACTCAGAACTGAGATGATTAAATTGATAAATTATTTTGGTAAAATACTTTTGGAAAATGTATTCTAATTTTATTTTGAATTTATTCAAGTAAAAGTTAGAATTAGTTCAGTCCATTTTTGGGGACAAACTGAGTATTTATTTGACATTTTGATAAGTCAAGTTTGAGTTCTCTATAAGAGTGATTTAAAATGACTTCTCGACATGTACTTCATTTCTCAAAATGACTTCTCGATAGGCAACTCCAAATGTCTATTTTTGAGTTCTCGACAAGTCATCTACTTTCACTATAAATACTCAGACTTCTCGATTAATTTGAACTTAGATTTTTTTTAAATTCTAAGAAAACTGAATATTTATTACTTCATATCCTCAGTATATGAAGTTAATAAATAACAGATCAAAAGAAGCAAAAAGTATGAAAAAAATTGAACAAATTTAATTCATAAATTCTGTTCAGAAAAATACTTTTGACATACTTGAAGGGTTTTAGCACATAAACGCAACGAAAACGTAAATTTAAATCTTAAAAAAAAACGAAACCCTCCGCAGGATCCATGCGAAAAATAATATTTAATTCGTAGTTCAGTATGTTTACCTTAAGAAGCTTTACGTTAATGGAAAGATGGAGGTCTTTAATAGCGATCCAAGAACGATGAACGGAAATCCCTAGCAGCTGCTCCTCAAGTGTGAAGCACTCCACCGGTATCCACAAGAGTACAATGTGATGGAGGAGGAAGAGGTTGAGAGAATTAGTTGTCTCCCTCTTGTTCTACTTTAGAATTAGGGTTAATTAATTGGGTTGAGGCAAATAGGGTTTATAATAGTATATTTATAGGCAACATTTTCAGCTGAAAATTTTCCATAAAATATTATTATTATTAACCCTTTAATTGATTATTCTTATTAACCAATTAACTAATAATTAAAACACCTTTTAATCATTAATCCCTTTTCTAAACACTTTAGAAAAATAATTCTCTCACTTGATTTAATTTCCAAAATTAAATTCTTAATTAATAATATTAAGAATTAATAAATCTCATATAATCAATTATTAAATCTACTAATTAATTATTTATTTCAGAAATAAATAATTACCAGCCATTATTAATTAATTCCTCCACCATTAAATCATTCTCTTTTATGGTGTGACCATGTAGGTTCAATATTAAGCCAGTATTAGAAATAAATAATAATAAAACTATTTTATCATTATTTATATAAATTATCTAATTCATTAAATATGATTAATTAATAAATTAATCATATTTATTCTACATCGTGAGGGATACTTCTCAGCATATCGCGACTATCCGGATAATACGAATTCACTGCTTAGAATACCAAGAACCTATTCAATGAGTAGTTACCGTACAATCAATTCCTTCCACCCTGCAATGTCACGATTAAATACAAGGCATGGAACTTGTGTCAAGCCTATCTTATTTAATCATTTGCTTTCCCATTCACTATGCTTAGTTCTATTTAATGTAAATTAGAAACTCCTTTCTAATTTCATTCACTCTGGCCAGAGATTCCTGAACTAGCATAAGTGGATCAGCATTGAACATTCTCTTCCTTCACTGGAAGGGGTAGATCCTTTATTGATCATACACTATCTTCGTGTACAAATTCCTATACCCAGTAGAGCCCTTATAATTGTCCCTGGAGACTAAGAACTAAACCAAAGCATAGTTCAGTGTACACAAGATGACTATGATGACCTCAAGTCTAAGGATACTTGTACAACTATCACTATGTGAACAACTGCTGACACGTGAGTGAACTCCATCAGTTGTTCAGCTGTGTGAGTCATGTTCAGTGAACTTATTCTATAATAAGCACCTACATACTAGCTATAGTGTCACCACACAAATGTTTATGAGAACAGAAATCCTTCATAATGAAGCAAGCATAGTATGTACCGATCTTTGCAGATTACTAATTACCAGTTAGTAATCCTACTACTAGGAAATATTTAAGTTTAGAGTTATCATCTTTTAGGTCTCATTATTATGATCTCATCATAATCCATAAAAAGCTTTACTCTAAACTATGGTATATCTTATTTAAACACTTAAATAGATAAAGCCCGCAATAAAACCAAAACAAGTCTTTTATTAATATCAATGAAATCAAAACAGATTACGTAAAAGTTATTCCTAAATCATCATAAATGATTGGACTTAGGACACATCTCTTTCAATCTCCCACTTGTACTAAAGTCAATCACTCTGGTATCTAATACCCATCTTGTCTTTATGATGATCAAAGTGACTTTGAGAAAGTGGCTTTGTGAGTGGGTCTGCTACGTTGTTATGTGTGTCAACTCTCTTAACGTCTCGGTGCTTACAAACTCCGGCACAAACCTTGATAACTCAGTAAATTTCGCTTCGTACTCTGCTACAGATAAGTTATTCTGCTTTAGCTCCAAGAACTTGAGCTCCATCTGGTTTCCATAAACCTCGGGAAATACTTCCCCAGAAACAACTGACTGAATCTCTCCCAGGTTATGATAACATCTGTCTCCATGTTTTTCTTGGCCTCCCACCAGTAGTTAGCCTCTCCTTTCAGAAGGTAGGTAGCAAATACAGTCTTTTGTGCCTCATCGGTACTCAAAATCTCAAAGGATTTCTCCATTTCCTTTAACCATGCCCTTGCCTCAACTGGGTCGGCTGATCCGTGGAACTCAGGGGGCTTAAGGGACTTAAAAGCCCTGAAAGAGTTTGCCACAACATTGTTATTTCCTTGAGGGGGTGGGTTGGGTTGACGTTCCAAGTTATGCCTTAGTAGTTGCATGAACTGGCCCATGGGATCCATGCCTGGGTTTGGTACTGGTTGCTCAACCTCAGTTTCTCCTTCTTCAGCCTCTATGTCAAATCCCTCAACATCATATGTTTCCTCTTCCTCTTCATACAGGGAGTCATCCTGTTCCACATAATCCTCATCTTCCTCTTCACTGTGTTCCTGGTTCCTATTGTCCTAATTATGGCTTCCTTGGTCCTCAGATCCAGGGTTCGCCCTAGTTCCAATCTTTCTTGGCGGCATGATACTGATAATAAAAAAAAATATTGGGAAATTCAACGTTAGGTCACAATCATACACAATATTGTGCCTTGCACAATTCTATAATGGGGAGAATGTATCTCGTAATTTTATTATTTATGACAGTTCTAATAAGAAGTGCAGTAATAATAATGATAGAAACAGTGATCTCGTCACTAAGGAACTGAACTGAAAGGAAACAAATATATACATAATGCGAGAAATACATAGTTTGATCTGGTCAAAAGTACAACAGTGCTACAGCCATCTGTCCCAAAAGTGATACACAAGAGTCTATCTGTCTAGTCAGAAAAAGGGATGCTATATACAAGTCAACTATCCCGGAAAATTGGCTCTTACTAAGGCCTCGACTAACTAGACAACTAGACTATCCCATCGTCAATCCTGAATCACACACCGGAGTGGGTCAGCTCCCATACCCTTTCCATCGCACGACGAAAGATATAGTCGGCCTGCCGCCTGGAGATCCTACCATGCCTGTCCCCTTGGAGAGATCCGAGTCTTGCTCGGGACGTAAGCTCTATCCCCGTCAGCTCCCTCCTCAAGGATCGGGGTATAGCAGTCCTAGTCTCATAAGCTCGGGTACGCCTACCCGCCCTCTCCGCATCCAACTCCCTCCTGGCCTCATCCAGCCGGGCCTCAGCAACAGCCACTCGGGTCCTCAGTACATCCTGAACATAGTCGTGGGCTAACAAAGACTGCCTGTGGGCAGGGTCGAGAGGTGGTGAATCCGGAGCCGCTGGGGGTGCCTCCTCGGTCTGCCTAGGCTCGGGAGTATGGGTCTCTGAGCTGTCATCATAGGTGCTCCAGGATGGTAGTGGAGGGGTAGGGGCTCTGACCACGGGGAGTGTGGGTAAAGGGGTACCAGTGTACACTACCATAGCTCCGACATGCTCCTCAGCCACTGGGACCTCATCCATGTCCTCCTCATCTGAAATAGCAATGACCTCTGTCTCTGACTCCTCTGAGGGGTCCTCCTCATCCTCCTCCATCTTAGGCTCCTCCTGATCCTCAACATCTAGCAGTGCCTCATCATGCTCACGCTCGAATATCTCAGGGTCCTCTATCTCAGGCGCCTACACATTAAATGAGCTAAGTTACTATCATGATACTTATAAGGGTTCCCGTAAGGGTTTTAACTGTCAGCGCTACTTTAAGTAGTCCGACCATGAACTTGGCAAGAGTTCTTATTATCTTTGTGAGTTTGTTATTATATCGTCGCATCATCTCTGAGGTTTATAACGCTTAGCTCTGATACCATTTCTGTAACACCCCCAGATCCGGGGTCAGGGATCCGGGTCGTCACGGTCTTTCTTTCCACAGCTATCACTTAACTTAATTAATAATAAACAACCTCAAGCTGTGACCCCACACTAACACACACCACCACACGTCATAGTCTCAGAGATGAAATTGAAATAAGTACAAGTCCTTGAATCCACAATTAAAAGTTATTACAACCCAAAATGATTACTTGATAAATTTACAGTTAATTGCCATTATCTGCCAGAAGTTATAGTTATACAATATTTGGTTCCCAAAAGTAGAATGTCTGATCTAAAGGTAGATCTACCTCTGCAGCTATAGCTGCTACGATCTCAACGGGAAGGCGCGGGGCGCTTCCCACGCGCTTGCGCTGGGTCTGCTGGAGCCTGGCCATCTTTCCTAACTGTTGTTGTGTGATGAAGAAATGAAGCAAGAGTGAGCATTACAGCTCGCAAGATAATATATAGTGATAACAATAATACAAGTATCTAAATGGATACTTACTAGAATCCTTTATCATGTGTAAGGTAATTACTTACTGGATATAAGTTTAAAAGAAGATGAAGTTGTCAATTACTTCACTATACTTATACCATTTTTAGAAATCTACTTGAACTACTACTGTTCAAAGTATAATAAGATTCAAGAGGTCATCCCATAGATGAGACCATAAATTTAAACTTGAATATATTCAATCTTTGAAATATTTTTAAAAGAAATGAAGTTACGAGATACTTCATTCAATGGAAACACCAATAAAACTGTTTGACCCTGTCAATGCTTCGGCAACCACCTATTCGTAGCCTTTCGATAGAAATGCTACGGGTAGTGTTGCAGAATTATCCAACTGGATGATGAACTCATTACGGGAGTTTGCCGCGCCAGGAAGACCACTTACGATGATCAGTCGTAGTAGTACAACCCCACCATTTTCTACATGTAGAGGAGAACCTGTCGGATTTATTTGTCAACCGAACACTGAACTCCTGAGGAATGGACCGCCTTAGCGGAACTTCCAGGCCATTTGGGCCAATATAATAAGGTTGGGCCGGCGCTACTCGACCACTTACGCCACTCCTAGTTCAGATGAAATCCATGACTCTGAAACGTAAAGCTCGTCCCCACTTTCCCCAAGTAGAAACTTGTTGATACGGCTCCACTAAGAAGTCGTATCTAGTTGGAAAGGAAAACTCACCGATATTTCCCAGGCGATGCCTGTTAATGGATTAACTTGTTCCAAGAATTTTACTTCCGGAGTATTGGGTAAGTAATCAAAAACTCTTTTATCAAGACAGCAACCTTGTTGCGAATATAAAACACACCACAGAGCCGGATCCCTCAGGTTTTGAGCGAGTATTTAAATCTCCTTCGAAAGGAGGATCTTAAATATAAAAATGAGTTTTGGGATCCGCTCTAACTTTTAAAAATCATTTTGAAGGCTCGCGAAACATTTTTAAGAATGTTTGGAGTGATGCTGATTTAGTAAAATAAATCAGTCCCAATATATTAGAAAATATCTGAATATTATTATTTAAATAATATTCCCATAAAGAATAATCTTTATAAAAATAATTGAAGTAGAAGTTGTAAAACTTATACTTTAAATGAGTATTAAATAACCAAAGATAAGTTTGATTATCGACACCTTATTCTTTAATAAAATAAAGAATAAATCTCAGCAAATAATCGGAGTCATAGATTCTAAAATGAATATTCAAATAATATTCAATAAATAAAATAAGCTGAGTCATAAGCCCTCGAATGAATATTCAAAATAATACTCAATAAATAAATAAGCTGAGTCATAAGCCGAATATTCAAAATAATATTCATTAAATAAAATAAAGTTATCGAATAAACCTTATTCGATTAATAGTTTTGAAAACTATAACCATATATATATAAATATATATATATATATATATATAAAATCTACTCGGGATCCTCGACTCCCGGTTTTAGAAAATGTTTTCACCTTTGGGTCCCTATACTAAGGGTATATGCAAATTACCGCTATTCTCTAGCATAGGTATTATCAACTGAACCAACAGATATATATTTCAAGAATATGAAACAGGCATGCATATATACCATATCACATGCTACAATATATCGCAAGAATTTGCTAAATAACCATTATGCATCTATCACAAGATAATGCATGTACAAATGTATACATCACAACAACAGTATAACAGATAGAAAACTTGCCTGAGCGACTGGGGGTGATTAATGGCTCGGGACGAGTCTGGTAACCTATAAACAACAAGTAAGTTGGAATTAAACCAAAGTCACTTGTAAATCTATACTTTAACCAACTTAGACTCTAACGCTTGCTTTGCGCTTACTGATTCTCTTAAGTCACTCGAGTACCCTCGGCTCCACCATTTTTAATAATTTAACCATTATGAGTTTTAAGGCGATTCCTTCGCGAGTGTCTTACCAACTGCCTAACACACTTACCATAATTGTTTCATACATTAATTAACCCTTTTTGGTCTTTAACCTATGTTTCAAAGTAAGGCGAGGGGAAAAGTTTTGTTCGCGAAACGCCGTTACTTAAAACGGTGGCAATGGTCAAAATCTAGCAGGGGGTTCTCGGATCCTAATTTTATGAACAAAAGCAGTCTAAAGTAAATCGGACATTACGACGGCTATGTTTACGCGATTTCCAAAATTTAAACCAATTCAAAACAACCACAATTCAACCCCAATTCACAACCCAATCAAAACTCCATCCAAACTACATCATAACAGCCCCAACACTCAACATTAACAATTTATACTTATTCTTAAACTTGAATTTAAACTATACTACATTCTTTAACCAAATCATAAGATTTCAACATTCCAATCTCCACCATTCCAACCCAACTCTAAACCAACCATCACTAAGCTACTCTATTACCATAATCAACCAAAATCATCCTAATATACAAAGTAAAGCTATGGTTTGGAGATGATATACCTTCCTTGAAGTGGTGTGAGTAGCTAGGAAGCCTTAGGAAGCCTTGAGGAGTCTTAGGGATGCTTGGATCTTAAAGGAAAAACAAGAAAAATCAAGTTAAAAACCTTGAAATCACTATACATTGTCTTCTTCATTGATTTTTTGGAGAAGATAGAGAATGAATTGGTGGCTTAAACTCATAATATAGCCATAACTATGCATAAGGAATACTAGGGAATTATCTTACCAATTTAGGAAGCTTGAATCTTGGATTTTGAAAATTCTTTCCTTTGAAAATGCAAAAAGCCGAGAGCAATGTTCTTGGTGATGAGAAATAGAATTTTTGTTTTGATGAAAATGATTTGTTTTGGCTTGGTGGATGTAGTTTTGTTTTTGTTTTAGTTAATTACCTTATTAACCTTGAACTTTGTGTGGTTTTAATTCAACCACATCTCCTTCCCTTATGTCATGCTTATGTCATGCTCAGGATGTCATCCTCCCCTCTTTGTCCTCTTCTCATTGGTTGGGTGACATCATCCCCTCTAATCCCTTTGATTAACTTCCTAATTGTTTGCCTAATGACCGCTGATCTGTTATACGGTTCGCTTAACTTTCGCTTTCGTTTATCGTTTGAGGGATCAAACCCGGGATCTTATTATTTAGGTTCCCTTAACCTTTCTTAATACATTATATTCCTTTTTATGATCCTCTAATAAAATCCTTGAATTTAAATATTTTTTATCCTGTTACCTTATACTCAATTCTTTCCGTATCTAGTGGATTTCCGGGAAAAATCAAAGTGTTCGGAATTGGATTCTGACGATCTTTACATACACTTATATACCATATAGAGTACTAATAAAATCTCAGAATATCCATAACAGAACCCCTACATAGTGTGGCATGAAAAGTTTTCTCATTCAGCAAAAACACTATTCACAAGGGTTACAAAAAGTTCAAAATTTTGGGGCTTATTACAATGAAAATCCACCCATGGCTTGCGTAGACATTGATCCACATACATCTGTGTGTACCAATCCTAGCATATCTGCAACCCTCTCTCCATGTCCACTAAATGGAGATTTGGTCATTTTACCCAATAGACAAGACTCGCATGTAGGATATGATTCAAAATCAAAGGGGTTAAGTAACCCTTCCTTATGCAATGTCCGCAGTCTATTTTCACTAATATGACCAAGTCCGCAGTGCCACAAGAAAGTGAGATTTTCATCATCCCTTTTTCTTTTATTAGTATGTTCAATTTGTAGTAAATTATGCTCTACGTCACATACATACAGACCGTTGTTTAAAATACCACTTCCATAAAGAACGTTATCTATAAGAATTGAACATTTATTATTCTGAATAACAAACGAAAATCCAGCCAAGTCTAACATGGAATAGAAATAATATTCTTCACAATCGAGGGAACAAAATAATAATTATTTAGAACAATAGTCTTGCCCGTAGGCATATGTAAATGAAATGATCCTACAGCTTCAGCAGCAACTCTTGCTCCATTTCCCATCCGTAGAATCACCTCCTCTTCTTCAAGAGTCCTACTTCTCCTTAGTCCCTGCAACGAATAGCAAATATGAGAATCACAGGCGGTATCTAATACCCAAGTAGAAATTTGACTTAGTGACATATTAACTTCGATCATGAACATACCTGAATCAGAAGCGGTAGTCTCACTACCCTTCTTCTTCTTCAATTCTGCAAGGTAAACCTTGCAGTTCCTCTTCCAGTGCCCCACCTTGTTACAGTAAAAGCAAGCAACTTTGCTCTTGGGGTCTTAGGCTTTTGGTGGAACCAGCTTTTTCTCACCTACTTTTTTCTTCTTGGAAGGGTTCTTCTTCCTTTTCTTAGGATTGGAACCTTCACCAATTAGAAGAACAGAACTCTTCTTAGGGGAAAATTCGATTCCGCAGTCTTCAATATGTTTTGGAGTTCAGGCAGGCTGACATTCAGCTTATTCATGTGAAAGTTCAAAACAAACTGCGAGAACAAACTCGGAAGTGATTGTAAGACCAAGTCTTGGCTCAGCTCCCCATCCATGGCAAAACCAAGTTATCCAAGACGTTCAATCAAATTGATCATCTTAAGTACATGGCCATTCACAAATGATCCCTCAGACATCCTACAACCGAACAGTTCCTTCGATATCTCATATCGAGCTGTCCTCCCTGCCACATCATACAACTCTTGTAGATGCATAAGGATAGTGTGAGCATCCATATGCTCATGTTGCTTCTGTAGCTCAATGTTCATGGAAGCTAGCATGATGCATTGACAACATTTGCATCATCTATCCACTTCCGATACATAACATGTTCATCATTATGTGCATCGCTAGCAGGTTCAGTAGGCTTAGGTGAGTCAAACACATATTCCAGCTTCTCAACCCTGAGAACAATTCTCAAGTTTCGAAGCCAGTCAGCAATATTAGGACCGGTCAACTTGTGAGCATCTAGTATACTCCGGAGTGATAATGCAGAAGACATAACGTATATAGTAAATTAGTAAATGATGAACACATAACAACATTTAGCAAATATTCAATTTCATTTCAAAACACTATATGAATCGGGTCTTTATTTATAAGTGGCTCCCACTAGTTTATCTAAATTATATAACCCCCTTAAGTGAAAAATTAAACATTCATAATGCTAGTGGGAATAGGGATCCTACATTCCATCACACAACCTCGGCTGTAGCACGAAACGTCATGTGATGTTCAATAGGCAGACAACTCTTGTCAATTACATCTTATGTTATTCCCTAATAAAACTTTAGCCTCTTGAATAATTGAGTCACGGCTGTAGCACGATAAACTCAATATTCTAAGTCAAGTCTAACCCAACATTTCGTACAATTGAATCAGTCTCCAATGGCCCACGACTGTAGCACGTAACGACCTTTAGATTCTAATTCAATATACACACCTTTATGTAATAGACAAGTATTTCTTATTTCGAAATCAAAGCTCTCGGCTGTAGCACGAAACGACAATGATTCACAAATAAGAACCACTTTCTACCATATTGGAAGGTTATGACCGACACAAGCCCGTTGTGTCATTGGCCAATTACTACTTGATATTATTTAATTTTAGAAGGATTATATTATGTTACAATCATAATCATATTATAAAGAGATTCTTCCTTTTAAATTAAATATTTCAAATCAATAATCGATAATCAGATGATTCCCAGATCGGGGGGAGCATTGTCAAGAGGCGTCACTTAATACCCCTTTCTTACAGATAGAAATCTGCTTTTGACAGAATCATCCTTTCTCTCAATATTGAAAATTCATATTTAATTACGTGTTAAATAAACACAAGAATCTCATGATTTATTCATAATATTATTGTTAAGGCAAGAAACGATTCCTATTCTAGATTTTCTAGAGCACGCCTTATATTAATTTAAGTTCTGTTATTCCCAGTGGACTAACAATGAGATTTACAGAAGGGGGGTTGAATGTAAATCTCAAAACTTTTTCAAGTTTTGAGCAGTTTCTAAGGCTAAGTGTTTGAGTGATCAAATGTGTGTGAATTGCTTGAAGCTGATGCAGATAAATATATATTCAAACACAAATGTAATGAACACAAAGAACTTAAAAAACTTTTCTGGTGGATTTGTTGTTCCACCAGAGATGTGTTATTTTAGAAAATCTGTGATTCAAAGAATTAAATCACAGCTGCTTCCTAGTACAAACTAGATGATTTTCTCTTTTGATATTTCTAAACAGCTCAAGGAAAATTCATATCTAATTACTAGCTGCTACTTGGTTTATATATCACCAAGTTTACAAGTGAAGACAAACTGTAAAATACAATTGAAAAGATTCTTCACATGTTTCTTCTTCATTTCTCTATCCAATGCAATCTAGGATAATCTGTAAATCTTTGAATACTTTCTTGTTTGCATCAGAATGGAAATGCTGCATTTTCTTGATTCCTCCTAGATGCTTCCACATTCCAGTATGTCTCTGTCAATCCATGTGCCTCTGTCAGCTTGTGAATTGTCACTATCAACTGCTAATGAACTAAGCATCCGTTGAAGCTTTCATCCGTTGATGCCTTATCCGTTGAGGCTTTATCCGTTGAAGCTTTATCCATTGATGCATTATCAGTTGAAGTCTTTATCCGTTGAAGCACTTATCCGTTGATGGATATTATCCGTTGAAGCATTTATCCGTTGATGGATATTATCCGTTGAAGCATTAGTGACATCCGTTGAAGCTTTGTTTCTTATCCGTTGAAGGTCTTCAATATCCGTTGACACTTCTTCACTTATACAAAATTACAAGGCATGAAATATTTACAATTAGCCCTCCTATTTGTACATCCATTAGTAGTCAACATGACTGATTATTTCCTAACAACATCTAAGAATTACAGCTTGATACCAGAGAGTGAAATGTGCTACAATACTAAACTTATTGCTAAGTAAAGCTACTCCTTCAACGGATAGCCAAGATGGTCTTATCCGTTGAGGCTACAAACACTAGATTTCTACTTAAGTGTTTTGCTTAACTTATCATCAAACTAATACACATATTCCTAACAATCTCCCCCTATTTATGTCTACTAGAACTGTAGGCATAAATTTGGGTTTAGCTTGATGATAACAAAATACTTAACAAATATATAAACTGTAACAAAGTAGAAATTCAAAAGTGCTACAAAAATGTATATGCTGAGATGGAATTGAAGAATTACATTGTTTCCAAGGGTGCTCCTTTAGTCTGAGCAAATTACTTTCTTTTCCTTTGATCCCTGGTTTTCTTTCCTAGCCTCCTGTCATTCTCCTCTATTTGAAGTTGAAGTTGTATGTAGAATTCAGCTTCATCTTCTTTATTGATATCTAACTTAGATTGCATATCCTTGAGAGTTTCATTACTGGCAATCTTTAGCTAATCTTCAATTCTGAAAAATCTTCTGACTCCTTTGTTGTCTCTGAACTCCATCAACCAATGAGGTGATTTGTGAATTGTAATTCCTCTTTCTTGAATGAGTAAAGTTCTAGGCAAGGCATTGGGCTCCCTCCAAGTTTTCCTTATGTTGGCAATCTTGTTGAGAATTTCAGTCTTGGCAGTCCTGGTAAAGCCAGAATCCTTTTGTATGGCTGAGTAGACTCTAATCAAGATAGAGTAGCCTTCATTCAGAATTCTGTGAAGAGGCCATGTTCTTTCCCCAACTCCTTTGTATTTGAACACTAGTCTTTCTGGTAGCTGTCTGTAGGCAGCTATTCCCCTTACATCCTCCAGCTCATCCAGATAGAGTTCAATGTCTGAAAATTCTTTTATGTCACAAATGTGAACATAATCATCTTTAGAGGTTTGAGGTTTAGGCTTAGGCTTCTGTGTGAATTTGATTGAGGCTTTAGAGGGTGTTGATTTGATTCTTCTTTTCTGCTTCTTTGATGGTGGAGAAGAGGTTAGGAAGGTGGGCAATTTGATGGTGTCCCAATCAATGGTTCCTCCTTGGGAATGATTGTTTCACCATGAATATTCATGAAGGGGTTAGGTACAATTGGTTCAGGAATAGAGGGTAGTGGTTTGGATATTGATTGGGTTTCTTCAGTCTTATCTACCTTCTTTCTCTTTGCATTGACCTTCTTTCTTTTCCCTTTCTGCCATTCTTCCTTACTTCTTTCCTCCATCTCAGTACCAACCATGTCCCCCATAGCTTCATCTTCACCTTTGTCTTCAATTTCTTTCTGTTCTTCAGCCTGACTTGACTTTAGCTGTTTTTCAAGCTTTGCTTGTGCTCTTTTGTCAGTCTTTAGATGTTTGGCTTCTTCCTTCAACATTTTGGTTTCTTCCCTCTTGGCTATTGAGAATTCGGGATGTCCTTGCATCACACATATGCTCTTTCCCTCTCTGAAGATAATAGCCATGTTTCTCCTTACAGCCTCATCCATGGTCTCTTTGAGATATGCAATACTTCTACCTAAAAGCTTGTCCTCATCAGCTTTTGGAAGAGGAAAATCCACCTCTTTTAGAGGATTCTTTGTAGAGTCCTTATTGGATCTGTTGTTGGGCTTGAGAACCATAGGTTGTAGATCTTTGGAAGAACTTTCTCCATCCTTATGCCTCCCTACTGGCTTGAGTTCCATAATAATTGATTCCACTTTTGTGCTATGCTTCACATATTGTGATTGAGAAGTTGTAGAACCAAATATTAGTTGCATCTTTTCATCAATCTTCTTCCTTTGCTCTTTGACTTGCAATTCAGCTGCTGCTATCTGTATTAGATCAATTCCATCTAGCTTTCCTTTGACTTGAATAGTTGGAGAAGTTGTGATGACAGGAACTAGCACTTGAGAAATCTGAACTGTTGTAGATGGCTCTCCTTCCCCTTCCCTTTTATTCTCCCCCTTTTTGTTATCATCAAGGGTAGGGGTCAAGCCTTGTGCTTGTGTCAGCTGCATGAGTAGATTTGTTTGAGTTTGTTGATTCTGAAGAATGGTGACCATAGAGTCTTCAATGATTTGAACCCTATCTTCCAATCTGGCCAGCCTCTTGTCAGCATCAGATGCTTTCCTCAGTCTCCCTAACAAATCTTGCATAGTACCATAGGGTATAAGTGAATCCAATTTCTCAGCATTATAGGATTTCAGATCAGCAATGTCCAGCTTGAGCTCATCCACACTTAGATTTTGCTGGTAATGCTGCAACTGCAAGAGATGCAGAGATTCCAGATGAGCTTGAAGAATTGCCTTGGTACCAGCATCCTGAGTCTCCTGAAGGGCCTGCTGAATTGTCATGACTTGTCTGACCAAAGTGACACCAAACTCTCCTGGTGTTGATGGTTTTGCCCATGCCCATGCAGGAAGATCAGGAACAGAACTTGGGCCTGCTACTCCCCCTAAGTTCATGCTCTCATTCAAAGAATTAGAGTCATCATCATTAGAATTTACTCCAAATTCTTCAGATGGCTCACCAGCTTGAGAAGGCAGCCTGTTGACAGCAGCTTTGTCTCTGAGAAGAGATTCTGAAGTGTGTACAATGTGTAATGTCTGTTCTGCCTCCACATTGCCCTGTGCAGCCAATAATTGATAGGCTGAAACAGGGTGAGTAAAAGTGTCAGCATCCAAGGAAATGTTATCAATGACAGCTTTGTAATGTTGCTGAAATTGTCTTCCCTTGTCTGCATCATCCACTTTCATTAACTCACTAGCCATGGCTGGATCCACCCTTATAGCTTCTGTATCTGCCTTTCTCTCAATTTCTCTCTGTTCTTGCATCAGGGGCTCCCCCTGGCTCACACACACCCTCACACCCTCACCTTCACCTTCTAAGGTGGCACTCCTCTCACTCACTTTTGCCATGCTGGAAGAAATAGCATGCATTTGGTGACTCTCAACATCTCCTTTTGCCTGGGAGCAACCCAGCCTCTCACTCAAAAGATCACTCCCTTCCCTCAAACCTAAAAGTGATTGTACAGTTTCCATGTCCTCTACAGTTGGAATTGTGTCTGTTAAGTGTGTAGAGACCATCAACGGATAGGGAGTATCCGTTGAAGTAGAAACTGATGGTATCAACGGATAACTGCTGTTAAGCTTATCCGTTGAAGAATGACCACTTGTCAACGGATGAGAGATATTCGTTGAGGAAGGAAAAGATGTAGATATAGAAAGTGACATAATTGTTGAATCTGTGTGGATTGATTTTAAGTGAGGTAACACAGATTCTTCAACTACATCTGAAAGAATTGGCTGATGATCCAACAAATCATCTAAAAGATGATGATCATCAGGTTTTGAGTGGGGCTCCTCCCTGAGTTTTAATGAGGGAGAATCAGGAATTGATGTGAATATCATATCCACATCCAGAGAGGGTGTTGAAGAGTTTGATGAATGGTGTGTTTCTATATTGAGAGAATGGGGTTGTGATTCCACATTTGCTGGAATCACATCAAGCTGAATTTGAGAAGGCACAGATATTGGTGGATGTATATGTGCTGTGTGTGTCCCTTGTGTGGAAACTAGGGTTTTGGCCTTCTTTTTCCTTGAAAAGGCTTTAAATGGTGAATGTGTGGCTTCAGTGTCCCTCCCTCTTTTGTTCTGTGTCCCTGGTTGGGGGACTATTTTCAATAGTTACATCCTTTTGGGAGGATGCAACTAGGGATGTGCTGGACTCCTTTTGAACCACCACAGTCTTTTGAGAGACTGTGGCTTGGCTGGTTTGGGTACCACTCACCTCTCCCACCTTATCCTGGGGGGCTTTTTGATGTTCACCCCTCCCCTCACCACTCACACCCTGTTCACTCCCTTCAGGGTTTATGGTAGTTGTTACAACTGTTGTCTTTTGAGAAACAACAGAGGTAGGTTTCTTTGACTTGACTTTGGAAACTTTAGATTTGGTGGCTTTGGTAGGAGCCTGTTTGGACAAAGACACAGGTTCCATAGCCACACTAGAAGGCAAAGAAACATTGGGGTTGGAAATAGTAGGAGTTATAGAAGTATTTACCTCACTTACCTGTGGTGCATTCATGATTGACAAGTATACCAATGGCACCTGGTTGTTGAGGTTCATTCTCAAAAGGTCTGCAAGGACCCTTTTTTCTTGTGCCCAGCATTTGAGTTTATTATTCTCATTGGATATAACCAAACCTTCAGCAACATGGTTAGCCAATAACATAAATAATCTAGCATAGTAGATGTTGTGTGGTCTATTAGCTTGGTTACCTAATCTGGAACCTAATTCTAGCATAACACAGTTGCTAAAATTAAAGTACCTATTAGAAACTAGCATATAGAGCATATTAACAAGAGATGAAGTGATAGCATCAAAATTGCTAATCTTCCCAGAGAAAACCTTAATAAAGGCATCTCCAAGAAAACTCCATTCTTTTCTAAGGCCTTTCCTTCTAATACTACCTAAACTAGCAGAATCAAAAGCATAGCCTATGGAATCTAGCATAGCAGAGACATCTTTATCAGTGTGTGGTGTCATGGCATTATTCTCAGGCAACTTAAAGCAAGATTGTAAATCATCACAATTAATGCAATAGTCCTTACCTTTGAGAGAGAAGGCAATAGTCATATCTGTGGAGTTGAACTCTGCAGTTGTCCAAATCTCCTCAATCACCTCACAATAGATGGTTGGGGCTTCCAGCATTGCATAGCTTAGTTTGCAGTTTTTGATAAAGTCCATCATCTTGTGATAATCAGAATGGGCTTCATTCTTTTCAACCAAGGCTATGAAATTATTCTTTTCATAAACAAATCATGTTTGAGACATAATTTTGACTACTGGTGCCATTGTTGTGAGTAGAGGTTGCAGAGAAAAACTTGAGAATTTAGAGAGAAAGAGAATAAGAATTGCAAGAAAGCGTAAAGTGAGAATAAGAGTTCAATTGGGCTTTTATACTTTCTTGAATTAAAACGTAAATAAAATGATTGAATGATAATTTTAAGTAAGTTACAGCCGTTCAAGAACAAATAAAACTGTAGAAATTCTGAAAACTACCTTAAATACAATTACATACAATACTGTATATCTGTATCAACGGTTGAGTAAAAGAATCAACGGCTGTGACTCACTTATAGTAACTAACGTGACACTTCAACGGATAAGGGAAATAGTTATCCGTTGATGAACAACACCATTTTATCCGTTGAAGGATAAAATTACCAGAAATGTATTTGTCTTTCAACGGATAATGAACATCCGTTGATAGAACAATTTTGGCTTTCAACGCATAGAGAATATCCGTTGATAGGATAAGTCTTAATTAAAGCCAACTTTGTTCTTGCAGCAAATTTCATTTCAGGCTTCAAGACAGATTATATAGATGACATAGATTATGAATAATTAAGTATACCTAACTCACTTACTAATCTTGTGAATGTTGATTCATCAAGTGGCTTGGTAAATATGTCTGCAATCTGCTTTTCACTTGGAACAAAATGAAGTTCTACTGTACCTTTCATCACATGTTCCCTAATGAAGTGGTACTTGATATCAATGTGCTTGGTTCTTGAGTGCTGCACTGGATTTTCAGTAATGGCAATGGCACTTGTGTTGTCACAGAATATTGGAATTTTTTCAACAGTCAGACCATAGTCAAATAGTTGATTCCTCATCCATAGTATCTGTGCACAGCAACTACCAGCAGCAATGTACTCTGCTTCAGCTGTTGATGTGGAAACAGAATTCTGCTTCTTCTTGAACCATGATACAAGCTTGTTCCATAGAAATTGACATGTGCCTGTTGTGCTTTTCCTGTCTATTTTGCAACCTGCATAATCTGCATCTGAGTAGCCAATTAGATCAAAACCAGACTCTCTAGGGTACCAAATTCCTAGATTTGGAGTCCCCTTGAGATATCTGAAAATTCTTTTAATAGCCACTAAGTGAGATTCTTTAGGGTCAGCTTGAAATCTAGCACAGAGACATGTAGAAAACATTATATCAGGTCTACTAGCAGTTAAATATAAAAGTAAGCCAACCATGCCTCTATAACTTGTAATATCCACAGACTTTTCAGCCTTGTTTAATTCAAGCTTAGTGGCAGTGGCCATGGGAGTTTTTGCAGGTGAACAATCCATTAAGTCAAACTTCTTTAAAAGATCATAAATATATTTAGTTTGACTAATGAAAATTCCACCACTAACTTGTTTAACTTGTAAACCAAGAAAGTAAGTTAGCTCTCCCATCATGCTCATTTCATATTTACTTTGCATTAATTTAGCAAACTTTTTACAAAGCTTATCGTCTGTAGATCCAAATATAATATCATCTACATAAATTTGTACAAGTATCTTAGAGCCATTAACATTTCTAAAGAAGAGAGTTTTGTCAACAGTACCTCTTGTGAAGTGATTATCTAGAAGGAACTTTGACAAAGTCTCATACCAGGCTCTAGGTGCTTGCTTTAGTCCATAGAGTGCTTTCAACAGATAATACACATGGTCTGGAAAATTTGGATCTTCAAAACCTGGAGGTTGGCTTACATAAACTTCTTCCTCCAATTCCCCATTTAGAAATGCACTCTTGACATCCATCTGATAGACTTTGAAATTGGCATTAGCTGCATAGGCTAGAAAGATTCTGATGGCTTCAAGTCTGGCAACTGGAGCAAATGTTTCATCAAAATCTATTCCCTCTTGTTGAGAATAGCCTTTAGCAACCAATCTGGCTTTATTCCTTATGATAATGCCATTTTCATTCATCTTGTTTCTGAATACCCATTTTGTGTCAATAGAACTCTTGTTCTTTGGCTTGGGTACCAGCTTCCATACTTTGTTCCTCTCAAATTGGTTTAGCTCCTCTTGTATTGCTAAAATCCAATCTGGATCCAATAGAGCTTCTTCCACTCTCTTAGGTTCCTCCTGTGATAGAAAGCTACTATACAGACATTCATCTTGAGTAGCCCTTCTAGTTTGTACTTTTGATGTAGCATCACCAATGATCAGTTCAAAAGGGTGATTCTTGGTCCATTTCCTTTGAGGTGGTAGATTAGCCCTAGATGAGGTTGCCTCAGTATTGTCATGATGTGAGATAGAATGTTGATTTGTTGAAACTCCCCCTGAGTTGCTGATCCTTTGAAAGGAATTGGGAGCTCTATCAACTGATGAAGTGAATTGATTATCCGTTGACAGACTGTGATCAACGGATGCTTCATTATGAACTTCAACGGATGATGCACTTTATCTTTCAACGGATGCTGCATTGCTTCTTTCAACAGAAGCTGAATTATGACTTTCAACGGATGCAGCATTCTGTGCATTATCCAAAGGCAGATTCTGAATTCTTCTTGAGATGCCTTCTTCATCATTCTCATTTTCACTATCATCACAGTATATCTCAATCTTGTCAAATTTGAGTCCTTCATGATGTCCCTCATCTGTTAGTCCATCAATCTTTTTATCATCAAACACAACATGTACAGATTCCATGACAATGTTGGTTCTTAGATTGTAGACCCTATATGATTTTCCAGCAGAATAACCAACAAATATTCCTTCATCAGCCTTTGCATCAAACTTCCCTTTGTGATCAGATTGATTCCTTAAGATGTAGCATTTGCAACCAAAGACATGTAGAAAGTTTAAAGTTGGTTTTCTTCTCTTGAATAATTGATAGGGAGTCATGCATTTTGCCTGATTGATTAGAGAAATATTCTGAGTGTAACATGCACAGTTAACAGCCTCAGCCCAAAAATAAGTTGGGAGTTTTGACTCTTCAAGCATTGTCCTTGAAGCTTCAATTAGTGATCTGTTCTTCCTTTCCACCACACCATTTTGTTGTGGAGTTCTTGGAGCTGAGAACTCATGCATGATCCCACTTTCTTCACAGAACAACTTCATGGTTGAATTCTTAAACTCAGTTCCATTGTCACTCCTAATATTCCTTACTTTGAAATCAGGATGATTGTTGACTTGCTTGATATGATTGATGATGATTTCACTAGCTTCATCCTTTGATCCAAGAAAATAAACCCATGAAAACTTTGAGAAATCATCTACAATCACTAGGCAGTATCTTTTCCTTGAAATTGACAATACATTGACTGGTCCAAAAAGATCTGTTAGGTCCCAATTGTTTGTAGAAGGGGGGGGGGGTTGAATGCAAACAATACCGTTTAATCGAATAAAATGCGGAATAAAATTGTGAAACAAAATTCAAGTTAAATAAAACTTTTATTAAACTTGAAAGGTGTTACAACTACGGTATCGGTTACAAGGGATTAATCTCAAATCAATTATTACAAATTTAGAATAAATTCGACATGAACTTTTTCTGTTTTTGTAATTAAAAGATCAAATGCTAAATGCGATTTGAGATTAAGTTCTAGGGATTTTAATCCGCTAGATTGATACACAAGAACAAGATAAGTATTTCTAGTTGATTGGATTTAACTTTACAATCTAGAAATTGATCTTGAAGTTGCAGAAGAGATGTAATATTTTTCTGCTCCTTTTTCTTTTTGTTCTTGAGTATGTTCTGTTTGATTGCTTTTTTTTGTGAGTGTTTTTGAATTGGATGTGTAATAACCCCAATTTTTGGAAATTTTTTGAAACCCTTATGAATAGTGTTTTTGCTGAATGAGAAAACTTTTCATGCCACACTATGTAGGGGTTCTGATATGGATATTCTGAGATTTTATTAGTACTTTATATGGGATATAAGTGTATGTAAAGATCGTCAGAATCCAAATCCGAACACTTTGATTTTTCCCGGAAATCCATTAGATACGGAGAGAATTGAGTATAAGGTAACAGGATAAAAAGGATTTAAATTAAAGGATTATAGGAGAGGATCATAAAAGGAATATAATATATTGAGAAAGGTTAAGGGAACCTAAGTAATAAGATCCCGGGTATGATCCCTCAAACGATAAACGAAAACGAAAGTTAAGCGAACCGTATAACAGATCAGCGGTCATTAGGCAAACAATTAGGAAGTTAAGCAAAGGGATTAGAGGAAGTGATGTCACCCAACCAATGAGAAGAGGACAAGGAAGGGAGGATGACATAGCAATGTGATGTAAGCATGACATAGGGAAGGAGGAGGTGTGGTTGGTTTATAACCACACAAATATAAGGTTATTAAGGTAATTAACCAAAAACAAAACAAAAAACAACCAAGCTAAGCCAAACAAATCAAAAAACACAAAATCATTTCATTCTCATCATCTTGCTCTCGGCTTTTCATCTTTTTCAAGGGCAAGAATTTCAAAAATCAAGTTCCAAGCATTGTTAAATCACAAGGTAATTATCTAAGCTTCCTTGTACATAGATATGGATATGCTATAAGTTTAAGCTCCTAATTCCTTCACAATCTCTTCCAATAAATCAAGGAAGAAGATGGTGAATAGTAACCTTCAAGAAATAACTTTAGTTTTCTTGAATTTTTATGAAAGATTAAGGTTATACAAGCAAGGATCAAGGTTCTTTTAGGCATTCAAAGCTCTTGGGTTGTGTTAGGAAGCTTCAAGGAGGTATAAACAACTTTCACCTTTAACTTATAGTTTGAACTTTGAGTTTTGATGAGTTTATGGATGGATTAATGTATATATAGAAATATCCATGTATGTATAGCAAGATCCATGTATGTTAGATAGTTTGGTTGGATTTGTGGTGATTTTGGATATGAATCTTGGTTAATGGTTAATGAATCTTAAGTTATGGTTAATAGATCATGTTTGCGGTTGAATAAGTTGGAAAACCTTGAGATTATGGACTGACTTTGCCTTGATATAAGTTGTGTTTGATGTATTGATGATGGTTGGGTGGTTTGTAGTGAATTGGTAAAGAATTGGAGTGGTATAAATATTGGTAATCGCGTAAACATAGCCGTCGTAACGTCCGATTTTCTTTGGACTGTTTTTGTGCATAACATTAGGACCCGAGAACCCCCTGCTAGATTATGACCACTGCCATGTTTAGATAGCTCATGTTACGAGCTTCGTTTTGATATGTAGTTCGTTCGATTCCGATGCACGGTTTAGGAGAAACGACCGTTTCAAGTAACGGCGTTTCGCGAACGAAACTTTTCCCCTCGCCTTACTTTGAAACATAGGTTAAAGACCAAAAAGGGTTAATTAATGTATGAAACATTTATGGTAAGTGTGTTAGGCAGTTGGTAAGACACTCGCGAAGGAATCGCATTAAAACTCGTAAAGGTTAAATTATTAAAAATGGTGGAGCCGAGGGTACTCGAGTGACTTAAGAGAATCAGTAAGCGCAGAATAGCGTTAGAGTCTAAGTTAATTAAAGTATAGATTTACAAGTGACTTTGGTTTAATTCCAACTTACTTGTTATTTATAGGTTACCAGACTCGTCCTGAGCCTTTTATCACCCCAAGTCGCTCAGGCAAGTATTCTATCCGTTATACTGTTGTTGTGATGTATACATTTGTATATGCATGATCTTGCGATAAATGCATATTGGTTAATTAGCAAATGTTGCGATATATTGAAGCATGCTGATATGGTATATATATATGCATAAATGTCTCATATTCTTGAGTTATATATCTGTTGGTTCAGTTGATAATACCTATGCTAGAGGATAGCGGTAACTTGCATATACCCTTAGTATAGGGACCCAAAGGTGAAAATATTTTCTAAAACCGGGAGTCGAGGATCCCGAGTAGATTTTGTATATATGGATATGGATATATATATATATATATATATATATATATATATATATATTTATATATATATATATGGTTATAGTTTTCCAAACTATTAATCGAATAAGGTTTATTCGATAACTTTAACTTTATTTTATTATTGAATATTATTTCGAATATTATTCGAAGGAGTATGACTCCTTTTATTTATTTATTTGAATATTATTTGAATATTCATTCGAGGACTTATGACTCCTTTTATTTTATTAATGAATAATATTTTGAATATTCATTCGGGGACTTATGACTCCTTTTATTTATTTATCTGAATATTATTTGAATATTCATTCGAGGGCTTATGACCCTTTTATTTATTTATCTGAATATTATTTGAATATTCATTCGAGGGCTTATGACTCTTTTATATTATTTATTGAATATTATTTGAATATTCATTCGAAGGCTTATGACTCAGTTTATATTATTTAATGAATATTATTTGAATATTCATTTGAGGATCTATGACTCCGATTATTTGCTGAGGTATATTCTTTATTTTATTAAAGAATAAGGTGTCAATAATCAAACTTATTTTCGATTATTCAAATAAAGATAATACTTTCATATAAGTATATCTTTGGTTATTTAATACTCGTTTCAAGTATAAGTTTTAATACTTCTACTTCAATTATTTTTATAAAGATTATTCTTTATGGGAATATTATTTAAATAATAATATTCAGTCATTTTCTAAATATTCTGGGGACTGAATTACTTCATTAAATCAGCTTTACTCCAAACACTCTATAAAGTGTTTTCGAGTCTTCAAAATGATTTTTAAAAGATAGAGTGGATCCCAAAACTCATTTTTATATTTAAGATCTTCCTTTTTAGGGGATTTAAATACTCGCTCAAAACCTGAGGGATCCGGCTCTGTGGTGTGTTTTATATTCGCAACAAGGTTGCTGTTTTGTTAAATGAATTGATTACTTACCCAACACTCGGGAAGTAAAATTCTTGGAACAAGTTAATCCATTAACAGGCATCGCCTGGGAAATATCGGTGAGTTTTCCTTTCCAACTAGATACGACTTCTTGGTGAAGCCGTATCAACAAGTTTCTACTTGGGGAAAGGGGGAACGAGCTTTACGTTTCAGAGTCATGGATTTCATCTGAACTAGGAGTGGCATAAGTGGCCGAGTAGCGCCGGCCCAGCCTTATTATATTGGCCCAAATGGCCTGGAAGTTCCGCTAAGGCGGTCCATTCCTTAGGAGTTCAGTGTTCGGTTGACAAGTAAATCCGACAGGTTCTCCTCTACATGTAGAAAATGGTGGGGTTGCACTACTACGACTGATCATCGTAAGTGGTCTTCCTGGCGCGGCAAACTCCCGTAATGAGTTCATCATCCAATTGGATATTTCTGCAACACTACCCAGAGCATTTCGATAGAAAGGCTACGGTTGGGCGATTGTTGAGTGTTGGCAGGGTCAAGTTTTCAAAATGATGTTTGCATTAAATGAAGTATCTCGTAACTTCATTTTATTTTGATGATATTTTAAAGATTTAATCTATTCAAATCTTGTCTTGTAGTCTCATCTATGTGATGAACTGTTGAAAGCTCATTATACTTTGAACAGTGGTAGTTCAAGTAGCTTTATAAATGATATAAGTATAGTGAAGTATTTGGTAACTTCATCCCTTCTTTCTACTTATATCTAGTAAGTAATTATCTTACTCGTGATAAAAGATTCTAGTAAGTATCCATTTAGATACTTATATTATTGTTATCACTACATATTATCTTGCGAGCTGTAAGGCTCACTCTTGCTTTATTTCTTCATCACACAACAACAATTAGGAAAGATGGCCAGACTCCAGCAGACCCAGCGCAAGCACGTGGGAAGCGTCCCGCGTCTTCCCGATGATGTTGTGGCTGCTATAGCTGCAGAGGTAGATCTATTGGTAGATCAGGCATTCTATTTTTGAGAATCAATTATGTATAATTATAACTTGTGGCAGATAATGGCAATTAACTGTAAATTTATCAAGTAATCATTTTGGGTTGTAATAATTTTAAATTGTGGATTCAAAGACTTGTACTTATTTCAATTTCATCTCTGAGACTATAACGGGTTGTGGTGTGTGTTAGTGCGGGGTCACAGCATAAGGTTATTATTATTAATTAAGTGAAGTGATATTGTGGAAAGAAAGACCATGACGACCCGGATCCCCGACCCCGGATCTGGGGGGTGTTACAGAAATGGTATCAGAGCTAAGCGTTATAAACCTCAGAGATGATGGGACGTTAAGATAATAAGTTTACTAAGATAATAAGAACTCTTGCCAAGTTCATAGTCGGACTACCTAACATAGTACTGACAGTTAAAACCCTTATGGGAACCCTTATAAATATCGTGATAGGAGCGTAGTTCATTATCGTATATGGTAGCGGGACTCCGAACCCTGAGGTTGAGGAGCAACAGCGCGATGATGTTTTATTACTAATTGGAGATCGGATTGTGGATTCGATAGAGTGTCCTAATGCAGGACCGGATGATGTTGATATTGAGGATGTAGCGGTTGAGGATGTTGTCCTAGAAGGGATAGTTGTTGAGGAGGATCCCATGGAGGATCCTGACAGGATTGGATAAAGGACCACTGATGAATTGATGACCATGGTTTGGTCGACTACCAGAGGTAGGATTGGCCGGTCACTACCGGAGGTTCGTTCAAGTTGTAAAGATAGTAGCCCCTTTAACGCGGCTTACTCGTAAGACTGAGAAGTTCGAATGGACAGAGAAATGCGAGAACAGCTTTCAAGAACTGAAGCAGAGGTTGGTGATGGCCCCTATGCCGGCGTTGCCGGATGGAAAAAGGAGATTTTGTGATTTGTAAGTGACGCTTCGCATAAAGAATTAGGGTGCTTCTCAGCACAGCAAGGTAATCGCGTACGCGTGAAGACAATTAAGGGAATATAAAATTCGATATCCCCACCCATGAGCTTGGGCTCGTGGCAATAGGTTTGCCCTAAATATTGGAGGCACTACTTGTATGGATAGAAGTGCGAGATTTACACAAACCATAGGAGCTCTAGTACATTTTGCGTAGAAAGAGCTCAACATACGCCAGAGGAGGCGGTTAGAGCTAATCAAGAATTATGATTGGGAGATTCTTTATCATTCGGGGAAAGCCAATATGGTGGCTGATGCCCTTAGTAAAAAAAGGAGAGACTCAAGATGATAATGTCTTTTGGAGAGTTTATAAGAGATTTTGAGAAAATGGAAATAGTAGTGAAGGTAACCGGAGCCGGTACCGAAAAGCTGTTTGAGATAGCAATACAGCCCGAATTATTGGAAAAGAACATATTGTGCCAGTAAAGGTGATGAATGAAGGCAGAGAGCCAACAAATAAATATGAGATTAATACCGAGAAAGATGATAAGGGAATAATGAGGTATTCCTACAGAATTTGGGTTCCAAATGTTCAAGAGCTTAAGGATGAGATCTTAGATGACAGCTAGTTTGAGGAATAAGATTTAGAGCAAACCCTGAACGTGATAGTCAGGGAGGTCGCCATCAAGATAGAAAGAACCCATAATATAATGAAGTGAAAATGAGGATTTAAAATATGAAGGATGACCCCGATTATGGGGAGGAGGAGGAAATGTTCAGACTTAAGAAACAGAAGTCGAGTAAGGAAAGGAGACCCGAGACGGTACTCCTATATGATAATTTATGGCCCTTTCTAGACAGAACTTAGACTATTATTCCCACCCACCACCCTGAGGAAACAATGCGATGAGAAATTCTTTCAGGACCTTTAAATCGCTAAGCTCTCAGAGTTCCAAGGAACAAGCTGACCCAGTCGAGGCAAGAGCCTGGCTAAAGGAAATGCAGGAATCATTTGAGATTTTAAATAATTGACGAATCACAAAAGAGTGTTTTTGTCACTTACCCTCCTAAGAGAGAGACCACCCGCTGGTAAAAGGCCAAGGAAGGCACGAAGCCAGAGGTTATGATAAACTGATTTAAGTTCAGTAAGTTGTTTTCGGGAAAGTACTTCCCAAGGTTATGGAAATAGTGTAAAAGCTTTAGAGCCAGAACAAAGGCAGACGAGTATGATGAATTATGAATCTAAGTTGTAAAGATTATCAAGATTCGTTCTGAGGACACGAATCCAGAATGACGGGATGTTTGAAATCGATGCTTATGATGGGTTGGTTCATGAAATAATGATAAGGGAGTTGGGTATGAGGAAACCCTAAAGACTCGTAGCAATAGAAATAGAAAAGTATGTAATCGTCAGGATGAGGGTGATTCACCATGAGTTAAAATTGCTGGGTGAAGGCATAAGAGATACATATATTTTATCCCTAGTAAGTTGGGAGGATTCAAGGAAACCTTGAGATAGTTCGAAGGATAAATAATAAGACGCGGATAGACTAAGGAGACAAGAAAGTAAGAAGGTAGGAAAATTGGATGAAGGAAGTGACCTTCAAGAATGCGAAATGTAAGAACGGTGGCTCGATACCCAGAAAGGGAGACGCCAGGTATGAGAGATATCCCAACATTGAGATGACTGTTGAGATAAACAACAAAAGTAAATAAGGAATTATTAAGAAGAAGTTCACGTTGAACATGACCAATATCTTCCAGAACATCCATGTTATCATTACCAAATCAGGAAAGAAAAGCGAATGACCATTGTTATCTTTTGGAGGCCATAGGGATTGACCTCAATTTGAATAAGGATGCTATTATGAAATTAGACATGTACTATCGAGGTGGGAATGATTGAATAAGACACCCTTATTAGGGATATATGACTTGATTTATCCATAGAAGGATGCAAGTACCTTTTAAAGGTGGAATTAAGGATAGAACATCGGTAACTTAAAATGAATCCTAGGGGAATGCATAAAGGTTGGCATTTCACCCTTAATAGGGACAGTATGAGTTTTGACAGTATGATTGGGAAAGGGTTAAGGTAACAACAACCTTTAAGAATCAGTGGAGAAATTTTTCAGAAATATATAGACAATGGTTCTAGTATTAGTAAATGGTATTTTGATATGCCCTGTATCTAGGGAATACAGGAGGAACGATTGAAGGATAATCTTAGAGGTTTTACAAGGAAAAAGGTAATATTCAAAATTCTCAAGAATAAAAATATGGATAAAGGAAATATGACGTAATTATAATGATGCCAAGTGGGGCACGTGTTAAACCACGAGAACGTATGAATCGAACCAGTAAAGGTCAAAATTGTTCAGGGCAATTAGGGCCCAGAATAAAAGATGTTCTAAGTATGATTGAGAGTCAGTCTTGACAGTGATTAGCCTCTAAAGACCGAGGCAATAACTTATGGAAAAATGGTGATTTTTTTACTCATCTGATTTTAAGGAAAACATCTTCACTCAAGCAGTGATCGGAAATAGGGTAGAAAATTAGTGAAAGTGGTTAAGACGACATTGATTGTAAGGAAATATTACTATCAGGAAAGGCCAAAGAGGTGGCCGACACTTTAAATGTAAGAGGACAATTACAGGCGCTCGTGCCAGAGGAATACAGTAATAATGGTTGAAGCCGTAAAGGTTGTTTTATGGTTGGAGAGATTGACATTCCTTCTGATGACTGTGCAAATACCCAACCCTAATAGTAGTCGGTAAAGGTTTAATTCGTGTAATCGCCATGAGCAGGCTATCTATCTTAGAAGGTACTATCTTGAGAATAAGCCAGGACCATGTTTCCAAAAGGACTAGATGAACCTTTGAGTTAAGTCTTCTATTTAAGGCATATGATTAAAAATGGTATTAACCTGCTATCGTTGCTTTGATTGAAACTCTTCTGCAATTTTATCTGCTTCATGTCATGAAAGTACATCAGAGTTTGGAGTGTTCTTCATGAATTATGATTGGTGGTTATGTTAACTCCTTAGGAGAATTAGATACGAGATGTATGGACTCCGTATGGTTAGCTATTAAGACTTCATGGAAAATGAATGACTACAGTAGGTCAGTGGTGGACCATAGTAAGGCAGCAATGATTCTGCGAGTAATGAGCTGATTACAACCGTGAGAGTTGTATTGGAATGGGTGTTGAGATTGAGTACCACTAATCGGGTAGTGGTAGTGTATAAGTTATCATTGATAGACTAATTAAGTAGAGTATCTACCTATTGAATATTTATTCTTTCTTATCAATAGAGAGCCGTATTATTATACGAGGAAGGTTGCGATGCAAGCATAGAATTTTAGTAACGGTGATGTCTGGAATGAAAACCCAGATTCGATTTTCGATGTCGAGGGAGTTTCAAAGGTGATTGTGTATAAGCTCGAGGAAGAGCATGGGTCCATAGAATGATGGACGGAATAGCAAAAAATATTTAAGCATGCAAAATGCGATGCGATAATACTTGATGTTGATATAAATACATATGTTTTGTTCTCCTATGACAAACCTCTATAGTTCAGAGGTAGGTTCCAAGCCAGATATTTTGTGGCAGTATATTTTTTTTTCATATATACAATTCTCTTCAATTCGTTCTTTTCTCTTCTTTTCATTTCATGTAAGCTGAGAAGAACAACCCTTCCAGAAGGGGAGGTATTGCCGAATGACTATCTATCTTTGTGATAGAAGCCTAGTAGGATACCGCATGTTGTTTAATTGCTTGTCAAGTACTAAAGGCTGGCCACCTTCTGTACTAACTATGCGATATAACAAGTGTTCATGATCATAGTGATCTCTCAACAAATTCCTTTACTTCTATTTGATTGATCAAATTTTAGAAAATAGAAACAACTGAAAAAGGAGTAATAAAGTTGTGGTAGTATTCGGAATGGAAACACATTCGTGATACTAAGGTTGACGTGGTTAATAAAGGGTTATAGAACGCTAGCGAGCAAAAGTATAACCAGTATAATATTAGGAACGGAAGGTAGTAGCGATTACGAACTGGAAAATAATGGGTATTAAGAAGCAAAAGCTATAAATCTAGAAGCTATAATGAGAGTCTGTGCAATAGACTTGAAAGAAATTTGAATGATCACATAACGCGGATTGAGTTTTCTTATGACAATAGATCATATGTCAGTATTGAGATATCGCCTTATGAGATCCTTGAGGGAAGACAATGTCGATCTCCCTTATGTTAGGATGAAGTTGTAGAGCGCAAGATGCTCGGACCCGCAGTAGTCCAAAGGACCAAGGATATGATAGATCTAATCAGAGGACGGCTGGTAGTAGCCCAAGATGGACATGATAAGTATGTTGATTTGACACGAAAGGATAAAGAGTATGAAATAGGGGACCTAGTAATGTTATAGGTACCCCTTGGAAAGGATTGATGAGGTTCGGAAAGAAAGGAAAACTAAGACTACAATTTGTTGGACCCTTGGATATATTAAGACGTTTGGGAAGTTAGCATATGAGCTAGCCCTAACCCCGAACATGTAGCAGGTCGTAACGCGTTTCACGTATCAATGTTAAGAAAATGTAATTCGGATGCCAGATAAATAAGGGCATATGAGCGCATAGGCATGCGACCAGGCATACCCTATAGGGAGCAACCAGAAAGGGTTATAGATCGAAAAGGGACAAGTGCTTAGGGGAAGGGTTATCAAACTAGTCAGAGTTTGATGGTAGAACCACAATGTGGGAAAATTGACTTGAGAGTTAGAAAGTGCAATACTAAGAAAGTATCCCTATTTATTTCTATCTGATTCCGGGACGGAATCCTTTTAAGGAGGGGAGACTGTAATAACCCCAATTTTTGGAAATTTTTTGAAACCCTTATGAATAGTGTTTTTGCTGAATGAGAAAACTTTTCATGCCACACTATGTAGGGGTTCTGATATGGATATTCTGAGATTTTATTAGTACTTTATATGGGATATAAGTGTATGTAAAGATCGTCAGAATCCAAATCCGAACACTTTGATTTTTCCCGGAAATCCATTAGATACGGAGAGAATTGAGTATAAGGTAACAGGATAAAAAGGATTTAAATTAAAGGATTATAGGAGAGGATCATAAAAGGAATATAATATATTGAGAAAGGTTAAGGGAACCTAAGTAATAAGATCCCGGGTATGATCCCTCAAACGATAAACGAAAACGAAAGTTAAGCGAACCGTATAACAGATCAGCGGTCATTAGGCAAACAATTAGGAAGTTAAGCAAAGGGATTAGAGGAAGTGATGTCACCCAACCAATGAGAAGAGGACAAGGAAGGGAGGATGACATAACAATGTGATGTAAGCATGACATAGGGAAGGAGGAGGTGTGGTTGGTTTATAACCACACAAATATAAGGTTATTAAGGTAATTAACCAAAAACAAAACAAAAAACAACCAAGCTAAGCCAAACAAATCAAAAAACACAAAATCATTTCATTCTCATCATCTTGCTCTCGGCTTTTCATCTTTTTCAAGGGCAAGAATTTCAAAAATCAAGTTCCAAGCATTGTTAAATCACAAGGTAATTATCTAAGCTTCCTTGTACATAGATATGGATATGCTATAAGTTTAAGCTCCTAATTCCTTCACAATCTCTTCCAATAAATCAAGGAAGAAGATGGTGAATAGTAACCTTCAAGAAATAACTTTAGTTTTCTTGAATTTTTATGAAAGATTAAGGTTATACAAGCAAGGATCAAGGTTCTTTTAGGCATTCAAAGCTCTTGGGTTGTGTTAGGAAGCTTCAAGGAGGTATAAACAACTTTCACCTTTAACTTATAGTTTGAACTTTGAGTTTTGATGAGTTTATGGATGGATTAATGTATATATAGAAATATCCATGTATGTATAGCAAGATCCATGTATGTTAGATAGTTTGGTTGGATTTGTGGTGATTTTGGATATGAATCTTGGTTAATGGTTAATGAATCTTAAGTTATGGTTAGTAGATCATGTTTGCGGTTGAATAAGTTGGAAAACCTTGAGATTATGGACTGACTTTGCCTTGATATAAGTTGTGTTTGATGTATTGATGATGGTTGGGTGGTTTGTAGTGAATTGGTAAAGAATTGGAGTGGTATAAATATTGGTAATCGCGTAAACATAGTCATCGTAACGTCCGATTTTCTTTGGACTGTTTTTGTGCATAACATTAGGACCCGAGAACCCCCTGCTAGATTATGACCACTGCCATGTTTAGATAGCTCATGTTACGAGCTTCGTTTTGATATGTAGTTCGTTCGATTCCGATGCACGGTTTAGGAGAAACGACCGTTTCAAGTAACGGCGTTTCGCGAACGAAACTTTTCCCCTCGCCTTACTTTGAAACATAGGTTAAAGACCAAAAAGGGTTAATTAATGTATGAAACATTTATGGTAAGTGTGTTAGGCAGTTGGTAAGACACTCGCGAAGGAATCGCATTAAAACTCGTAAAGGTTAAATTATTAAAAATGGTGGAGCCGAGGGTACTCGAGTGACTTAAGAGAATCAGTAAGCGCAGAATAAGCGTTAGAGTCTAAGTTAGTTAAAGTATAGATTTACAAGTGACTTTGGTTTAATTCCAACTTACTTGTTATTTATAGGTTACCAGACTCGTCCCGAGCCTTTTATCACCCCAAGTCGCTCAGGCAAGTATTCTATCCGTTATACTGTTGTTGTGATGTATACATTTGTATATGCATGATCTTGCGATAAATGCATATTGGTTAATTAGCAAATGTTGCGATATATTGAAGCATGCTGATATGGTATATATATATGCATGCCTGTCTCATATTCTTGAGTTATATATCTGTTGGTTCAGTTGATAATACCTATGCTAGAGGATAGCGGTAACTTGCATATACCCTTAGTATAGGGACCCAAAGGTGAAAATATTTTCTAAAACCGGGAGTCGAGGATCCCGAGTAGATTTTGTATATATGGATATGGATATATATATATATATTTATATATATATATATATGGTTATAGTTTTCCAAACTATTAATCGAATAAGGTTTATTCGATAACTTTAACTTTATTTTATTATTGAATATTATTTCGAATATTATTCGAAGGAGTATGACTCCTTTTATTTATTTATTTGAATATTATTTGAATATTCATTCGAGGACTTATGACTCCTTTTATTTTATTAATGAATAATATTTTGAATATTCATTCGGGGACTTATGACTCCTTTTATTTATTTATCTGAATATTATTTGAATATTCATTCGAGGGCTTATGACCCTTTTATTTATTTATCTGAATATTATTTGAATATTCATTCGAGGGCTTATGACTCTTTTATATTATTTATTGAATATTATTTGAATATTCATTCGAAGGCTTATGACTCAGTTTATATTATTTAATGAATATTATTTGAATATTCATTTGAGGATCTATGACTCCGATTATTTGCTGAGGTATATTCTTTATTTTATTAAAGAATAAGGTGTCAATAATCAAACTTATTTTCGATTATTCAAATAAAGATAATACTTTCATATAAGTATATCTTTGGTTATTTAATACTCGTTTCAAGTATAAGTTTTAATACTTCTACTTCAATTATTTTTATAAAGATTATTCTTTATGGGAATATTATTTAAATAATAATATTCAGTCATTTTCTAAATATTCTGGGGACTGAATTACTTCATTAAATCAGCTTTACTCCAAACACTCTATAAAGTGTTTTCGAGTCTTCAAAATGATTTTTAAAAGATAGAGTGGATCCCAAAACTCATTTTTATATTTAAGATCTTCCTTTTTAGGGGATTTAAATACTCGCTCAAAACCTGAGGGATCCGGCTCTGTGGTGTGTTTTATATTCGCAACAAGGTTGCTGTTTTGTTAAATGAATTGATTACTTACCCAACACTCGGGAAGTAAAATTCTTGGAACAAGTTAATCCATTAACAGGCATCGCTTGGGAAATATCGGTGAGTTTTCCTTTCCAACTAGATACGACTTCTTGGTGAAGCCGTATCAACAAGTTTCTACTTGGGGAAAGGGGGAACGAGCTTTACGTTTCAGAGTCATGGATTTCATCTGAACTAGGAGTGGCATAAGTGGCCGAGTAGCGCCGGCCCAGCCTTATTATATTGGCCCAAATGGCCTGGAAGTTCCGCTAAGGCGGTCCATTCCTTAGGAGTTCAGTGTTCGGTTGACAAGTAAATCCGACAGGTTCTCCTCTACATGTAGAAAATGGTGGGGTTGCACTACTACGACTGATCATCGTAAGTGGTCTTCCTGGCGCGGCAAACTCCCGTAATGAGTTCATCATCCAATTGGATATTTCTGCAACACTACCCAGAGCATTTCGATAGAAAGGCTACGGTTGGGCGATTGTTGAGTGTTGGCAGGGTCAAGTTTTCAAAATGATGTTTGCATTAAATGAAGTATCTCGTAACTTCATTTTATTTTGATGATATTTTAAAGATTTAATCTATTCAAATCTTGTCTTGTAGTCTCATCTATGTGATGAACTGTTGAAAGCTCATTATACTTTGAACAGTGGTAGTTCAAGTAGCTTTATAAATGATATAAGTATAGTGAAGTATTTGGTAACTTCATCCCTTCTTTCTACTTATATCTAGTAAGTAATTATCTTACTCGTGATAAAAGATTCTAGTAAGTATCCATTTAGATACTTATATTATTGTTATCACTACATATTATCTTGCGAGCTGTAAGGCTCACTCTTGCTTTATTTCTTCATCACACAACAACAGTTAGGAAAGATGGCCAGACTCCAGCAGACCCAGCGCAAGCGCGTGGGAAGCGTCCCGCGTCTTCCCGATGATGTTGTGGCTGCTATAGCTGCAGAGGTAGATCTATTGGTAGATCAGGCATTCTATTTTTGAGAATCAATTATGTATAATTATAACTTGTGGCAGATAATGGCAATTAACTGTAAATTTATCAAGTAATCATTTTGGGTTGTAATAATTTTAAATTGTGGATTCAAAGACTTGTACTTATTTCAATTTCATCTCTGAGACTATAACGGGTTGTGGTGTGTGTTAGTGTGGGGTCACAGCATAAGGTTATTATTATTAATTAAGTGAAGTGATATTGTGGAAAGAAAGACCGTGACGACCCGGATCCCCGACCCCGGATCTGGGGGGTGTTACAGGATGCTTCTGCTTCTTTTAATCAACACAGCCGAGATTAATGAACTGGTATGACAATCCTTTGTCCAATAAGACTTTCGGTGTGACAATCTTTAGAGCTAGCAAGACAATTAAAATGAACTAGCAAGACTTTCGGTATGACAATCAATTGTCATACCGATTGTCATAGTAGTACAAATGAAATTGTCTTACTGAATTAATAAGTGATTTTAATCTAAATAATAATTCCATCAAGACAGTCAACTGAATTAGCATGACTTTCGGTATGACTATCAATTGTCATACCGATTGTCATACTAGTACAATTAGTTGTCTTTTTAGAATTAAAACAGATTTTAACCAATTAAAATTCTGTAAATCCTTAATATTAATTCTAAATTAATTAATCAATTTAATTCAATTAATCAATAAATTAATCCTTGCAGATATAATTTATTTTCTTAATTAAATTATATGACTTAATTAATTAATAGAGAATTAATACTAACCCTGAGCAGCATCCATTCTTCTGACAATCTTCTGAAAGTCACTGAGACTTATGAATCAATTCCGCCACTTCAATGCTGACACTCGATGTACTGTCTGGTTCATGAGTGACTAACTTTGGTGACGTTTCTTCATGTCTTGACTTTGATATTCTGATTGAATCCTTGTAAAAAATGATACCTTGACGAGATCCCTGTCACTTGATTAAATCCACGATCTTGATTTATATCACTGAGGCATGATCAAATTCTTGAACTTCTTCCAGTGAATCTTCAAGTCTGCAGATGAACAATGTTTCTTTATTCTTTGACAGATGTTACTTTGTGAGATCTCTCTGATGATTAATCCACTATTTACTTATTACATTCTTATTTGAGTTGAGTTAAATACTCGAATAAACGAGTAGGCTATGACATATGCCTTTCAATCTCCCCCTATTTGCTTGTTAGACAATAACAACAAATACCTAGAGGATAACTCAACTATCAAATAAGAAAAAGATATAAACAGTAATGTACAGTAAATAGCAGAAAAGTTCTGGATTATATTTAACATTTTCCAGATTCCAAATGAAATTTACAAGTGAATACAAGATAGATGTTCCTCTAGCCTGAACATATAACTACATTAGACTATCTTGATTCATAAAGCTCTAATCATATTACATTGAGTTTTGAGCTAATTGACTTCAGTTGTCTTCTCTTCTGACTTCACCTTCTTCTAAATCTTGAAGCAATTCCTTGTCAAAGACACGATCCTTTTCTGAAGTGAAGCTTGCTGGTCTGACTGGTTGAACTCCAACTGACTTCAGCTTATTTTTGAGTTGATTGTACCTTTTAACATTCTTTTCACAATAAGCTTGAATCAAGTCAGCAGCTTGAGTCTTCAACATGGATGAATATCCAGCAGTTCTCAAATGATGTTCCATCCAGACCAGATGCTTAGCTGAGTAGTCTTTAAGAGATTGTACATCTAGCTGACAGATTTGAAGTCAATCAGACTTAAAGAATCTCACCTGATGAGGATTGTTGACCACTTGAGGACTAGCCCTGCTGGCAAACTCTTTAAGCCTTTCTCGAAGAACTTCATTCAATTCTGAGCTTCTTTTGACTTTGTTTAAAAGAACCCAAATCTCTGACAAAGAACGATTCTCAAATAGATGAAGTGACACCTTGAATGATCCTTCACTCTGAAAATATACAAAAATGCTCATCTCATTTAGGGATCTATCAAAAGCAGCTGTGATCCTTGAGACTTCAGTCTTGATAGCATTCATGTACATGTCATTGTTAGGATTTGAGATTTCCAGCTTGTCAAGAAGATGTAAGAACTGCCTATCATTGTTAGTGCTCAGCTGAGGCATATCGAGTACTCTCCTAGCTTCATCCCATTTTTCACCAATCTTTAGTCTGACATCTCTTCTCCTTTCTTGAGCCTTAATGTCATGAAGACGTTGCTTTTGAAGAGTTTCTGTTCTTTGTATGTCTTTCCTCCTGTCAATGATCTGAGAGACCTTCTTGAGTTCAGCTTCTTTTCTATTCATCTCTGACTGCTCCTTCTGAAATTCTTTCTCAAACATAGGATCCACTGTATCTTCCTCTTCCCAATCTTCAAAATCACTTTCCTCTTCAGCTTCAAATAACCCATCTTTATCTTCCTGAACTGGTTCAGTGGGAATGTCAAAAATATCAAAGTCATCCTGTTCTCCACTGTAGTAGACATCATCAGCCTTTCCTTTGTTTCCAGCAGAGGTATCTTTTTCTTTCCCTTTGGCACTACTCCCTTTCTTCTCCCCCTTAGTTGAGGGATCCTCTTCTGATCTTCCTTTGGAACCTCCATCACCTCCAGAGCCTGATCCTCCACCAGACGGTCCTTCAAAATAAGTTCTTTGTTCTTCATTAGGGCAATGAGAATTCTTGATCATGTAATATAGGTGCTTCATCCCTTCATTGAGATGTTCCATGCCCGTCTCTATCTTTAGAAATCTTGAGGAGTCCAGTGAATGATTCATCTCAACGAGGTCTTCAAGAGAAGTCATTCTTGTGTGTAGAGAGCAGAAGTTGGATATGTCATCAGCTGATAAGGTTGGAGTGTCCTGAATAGAATTGAGCTTTGGTATTACAGTAGTCTTTAGATCTGAGATGTCATTCCTTATGATTGCAAGCTGATTGTTGACAGAGGTGGAAGAAGAAGACCGTTCAACCACTTGTGCTTTGAATGCTTGAGCTTCAGCTTGGCTTTTAGCAAGTTCTTCTTTTAGGGCAGCAATCTGAGCTAACAGGTTTACAGTATCAGTGTCTGTGTGTGCTCTCACCTGAATTTCACTCGTGTTTGGTTCACTCACCTCACGTGCATGTGTTTCTCTCAATATAATTGCTCGTGAGGAGTCTTCCATTTGCTGTTCTTCTGTACCTGCATTAAAAATCACCCTAGCCTCTTCAAGAGAGGTCAGTGGTGGTGCAATGGGAATTCGCGAGTCCCGATCCTCAGTCAATACTATCAAATCTTTTGGAATAGATGTCTGAATTGCTTCAGGGATAGATTGACCGAGTTGCCCTCCACTTTCTCCAGATAAATCTGCGAGTGGAGAATCCCATAAGGGAGCCAGAGGTGTTGGATCTGGGAGGGGAGAAAATGACTCTATTAAAGATGGCGGAGAGTCAGATTTTCCCTCTGAAGCATGTGACTGCTCTTCTGCCGTAACTATGGCAGGCACTGTAACCGACTCTACGTGCACTCCTCGCTGTGTGTCCTGAGTATGATCTGGGGAAGTGTATGGTTCCATTGTGAGTAATGGAATTGTGCTTGACTCAGTACAAGATGCCATGGCCCTATGGCGAATTTCAATAGATGCATCCTGTTGAGAGAATGCCTCTAGTAACTGTTCATTGGCCATTTCAAAGTCCATGTCCTGTTGGGAGGACAAGGATGGGCTTTCAGATGCCTCAGAATATGTTTTTCTTTTCTTAGGAGGAGGCAGAGCTGAGGGTTCACTCATATTTAACAATGTACTACTTCCTAGTAATCTCCTGGGTAACATTTTAGACAGTGGGGGAGAGGTTGAGATAGAATGTGACTCTGTGTTTGGCTCTATGACCTGGGATTGAAGCTGTGGTTCTACAACTTCATGGTCAGCCCTATCAACCACTGGGGGTCTTTCAACAGAAGTAGGAAGAGAGTGAGAGTGAGGAATTACTACCTGTAATGGAAGAGCCTGGGTGGCTTGAACCACTGGAGGTTGAGGTTGTTGTTCATGGCCGGGAAGATTGAAAATAGGTAAAGGAATATAAGTGGCCATAAAAGCAGATACAAGTACTGGAACTTGCATGAATTTGAAGGTTGTGTCTTGGCGAGTGTAAATCTTTTTGCTAACTGGAGGGGGTTCGGTTACTGCAGAGTTAGCAAAAAGGGCTTTGTGTTCAGGTGAGAGAAGATGATCTGCTATAAGCATGAGAAAACGAGCATAGTAACATGATACCCTACGATTTGTAGAATGATCACGTAAAGCAGAAGTTAGACGTCTCAAGAGAATGGGAAACAGTAGTTTGCCAAAATTGATCCTTTGATTGAAAACAACCGCAAGACCAATATACTGCAGAGTGGAAGTGATGTTATGAAAATTGGATTTTGTGCAGTTGGCAAACACTTTGGAAAGTGTATCAAAGAAAATATCCCATTCAGACACCAAATTTGATTTAGAAAGTTTGGTTAAATTGATCACCCCCTGATAGTGAATAGCATTGAAAAAATTTGTGATATCATTTTCAGAGGGTAAATTACAGAAATTGTCTAGTGGAAAATTTAACGCACGATTGACAACTGTTTCATCAACTACATACTGTGTGTTTGCGACGGTGAATGAAAAAGATTTTGAATCATCGGCCACAGTAGAGGTTGTGCAAATCAGTCTAAGTAGATCGACGTTTAAAATCACATTTGATTTAATAGCAGAGCTAACAATCGAATGGTCATTTAAAAATCTAATCCATGGCTTAAATTTTTCAACATCACATTTTTCCGGATTAAAATAACCAACCTGATTATGCGCGACAATTTGGAAATTGAGAGCCATTTTTAAAATAATAATAAGACACACGCTTTTCAGAATTTTAAGAATAATATTAAGAAAATTCGAATTAATTAAATTAATTTAATAATTCGAATTAAATTAATTATAATCGAAAAATTTAGACAGAAATGTATCTCGTTAAAATTCTTAACTCACAAAAGCAGTTTTGAAAAACCAAAAGACACAAATCAGAAATTAAAATTAAAAATAAAAAGTTCAAAATCAACAAACACAAATTGAATTTGAAGGGGCAAACTGATTTTTATTTGTTTTTGCATTTTTATTATTATTATTTTTTTTAATAAAAATCCAACAGCACCTCTGTATATATATACTTGTATGTATATATCACAAAGTGATGAATCAGTTTGCTGAGTAAAAACTCGAGCAAGGAAAGAGCAGATCGTTGGTTTTAGTTCGAAGAGAGAGAAGAGAGAAAACTGAAGACAAAAAAACTGTTCGAATTTTTAGAAGTGATGAACTGTTGAAATGGTTTAAAACAATACAAACACACGCTTTTATATTACAGCTGGTATGACAATCCGGGATTGTCATACCGATTGTCATACCAGTACAATAATAAAAGGAAAATAATTATATATATGGTTTAAACCTGGCAAGACAATTGATAGTCATACCGATTGTCTTGCCAGTATAAAACTATACTGAATAACATAATAAATAAAATTTAAACTGAAATGACTTTCAGCAAGACAATTTCAATTGTCTTGCCGATTGTCCTATCAGCTTTAAACACAGAAACACACATATATAACTATGTACTGGAATAAAGACTTATATAACATAGTAAAAATATCAGAAAATATTTACAAAATCAAAGACAATATTTCAGAATTAATTATTTTTATTTCAAAAATAGATTTCTGTTGAATTTTAGCAAATAAAATTCATAGAAAAATATTTTTTAGAGAAAATAAAATATTCTGAGATATTTTAAATTAACAAGAAGGGAAAATAAAAATAGATAAGATAATATATATTACATAGAAATAAGCAAGAAATATGATAAAATGATAACATAAATTTGCAAATAAATTTTTCATTTATGAAAAATTCATTTGTAAATTCATTCAAGAACAGATCTCAGATATTAACTTAATTAATCACTAAAACTATTCAACATGCCCAATTTACCAACTAATCTGGTAAATGTGGATTCGTCAAGTGGTTTAGTGAAAATATATGCTATTTGTTCTTCTGTTGGAACAAAAAACAGTTCAACAGTACCATTCATGACGTGCTCTCTAATAAAATGATACCTGATGTCAATGTGCTTTGTCCTCGAGTGCTGCACAGGGTTGTTGGTGATGGCTATTGCACTTGTGTTGTCACATAAAATAGGAATCTTGTTCAATACAGAGCCATAGTCTCGTAGTTGGTTCCTAATCCACAAGATCTGAGCACAGCAGCTTCCAGCAGCAATATATTCAGCCTCGGCCGTTGAGTTAGAAACTGTTTGCTGTTTCTTGCTGTACCATGAGACTAGCCTGCTTCCTAGGAATTGACAACTTCCTGGGGTACTTTTCCTATCAACAACACTTCCTGCATAATCTGAATCTGTATATCCGACAAGGTTAAAACCAGATTCTTTAGGGTACCAAATACCTAGATTTGGTGTTCCCTTAAGATATCTTAAGATTCGTTTTAAGCAACGAGATGAATATCTCTAGGATCCGCTTGGAACCTTGCACATAAACATGTAGCATACATAATATCTGGTCTACTTGCAGTAAGATAGAGTAACGAGCCAATCATACCTCTGTAGCTTGTGACATCTACCTTAATGGAGTTTTCACATGGTCCAAGCTTGACAGCTGTAGTTGATGGAGTCCTTGCTGATGCAGAATCCTCTAGATTGTACTTTTTGAGGAGTTCCTTGAGATACTTGGATTGACAAATAAATGTTCCATCTAACCTTTGATTTACTTGTAATCCAAGAAAGAACTTCAGCTCTCCCATCATGCTCATTTCAAACTTGCTGTGCATTAACTTAGCAAATCTCTTACAGAGATTATCATTAGTAGACCCAAATATTATATCATCCACATAGACTTGGACTAATATAGTATCATTCTTATGTTTTTTAGAAAAGAGAGTTTTGTCTATGACACCTCTAATAAAGCTATTTTCAATAAGAAACTCAGAGAGAGTGTCATACCATTTTCTTGGAGACTGTTTTAGCCCATAGATAGCCTTGAAAGAAAGAAGACAAAATCCAAATGATCTGGATCTTCAAAACCAGGAGGTTGCTCTACATATACCTCTTCATCCAGCTTTCCATTCAGAAAGGCGCTCTTGACATCCATTTGATAAACTTTAAAGTTTGAAAATGCTGCGAATACCAGAAATATCCTGATGGCCTCAAGTCTAGCCACTGGAGCATAGGTTTCATCATAATCAATGCCTTCAGCTTGAGAATACCCTTTAGCTACCAGTCTTGCCTTGTTTCTTGTAACCACACCATCTTCATCTAGTTTATTCCTGAATACCCACCTAGTACCAACAGCTTTCTTGTGTACAGGCCTAGGTACCAGTTTCCAGACTTGTTGACTTTCAAACTGATTGAGTTCATCTTGCATAGCAATCACCCAATCTGGAATCAGTCAGTGCTTCTTCAATTTTCTTAGGTTCCATCTCAGAAAGAAATCCTGAGAACAGACACTCATTTTGAGTAGCACGTCTAGTTCTGACTCCAACATCTGGATCACCAATAATCAACTCAAAAGGGTGAGCTTTATTCCAGACAGTCTGTCTTGGAAGATTTGATCTTGATGATTCGCCTTGAAATTCATTGTGATGTTGTGTCCTACTAGATGATCCTTCAGCATCTCCCCCTGAGTTGTTGCCATGTTGACTTGAAGATTCTCCGTCAGTAGCAGTGGTATCTCCATTGTTGCCAAAGTTTCCATCACTATTACCTTGAGTATCATCAGGATTAACAGGTTCTTCACCAGCAACAACCTCAGGTTCTTGACCATGTTCTGATTCTGAATCTGACGTATCATCAAACTTCAGTTTCTTAGAAGGATCTTCAGTTGGATACTAGGGAGTTTAGTGTCATCAAATGTAACATTGACACTTTCAGTTACTTTGTGTTGATCAATGATATACACTCTATATGATCTTCTTCCATATCCAACAAAAATACCCTCATATGCCTTTGCCTCGAACTTACCATGACGATCATCTCCATCCTTGAGCACGAAGCATCTGGCACCAAATACATGAAAGTATTTGATATAAGGTTTCTGTTCATTCAAAATCTCATAAGGAGTTTTCATGAAGTCTTTGTTGATTAGAGTTCGATTCTGAGTATAACATGCAGTATTGACAGCTTCAGCCCAAAAGTACATTGGAAGACCTGATTCACTTAACATCGTTCTTGCAGCTTCAATCAATGTACGATTCTTCCTTTCTACCACTCCATTTTGCTGAGGGGTTCTAGGAGCTGAAAATTGTCTGGTAATCCCTTTGTCTGTACAGAATCCATTGAGAAGTGCATTCTTGAATTCTGTTCCATTATCTGACCTTATTGCTCTAACAGGGACGTTAGAATCTAACTCAATCATCTTGATATGATCAATCACAACTTGTGGTGTTTCATCCTTAGAGTGAAGAAATAAAACCCACGTATACTTGGAATAGTCATCAACTATCACAAGACAGTAACACTTCTTTGACATAGAAAGGATATTAACTGGACCAAATAAATCCATGTGCAATAATTGCAGAACACCAGTTATGGAAGATGTGTCAGTGCCTTTGGGACTTGCTTTCTTTGACTTTCCTTTCTGGCAAGCCTCACATAGTCCTTCTGGAGAGAATTCCAGCTGAGGCAGACCTCTTACCAATTCTCTTTTGATAAGAGAATTCATTGTTTTGAAATTGAGATGGGAAAGTCTCTTGTGCCATAGACAACTCTCATCTGACGATGCCTTTGCATAGAAACAATTGACTTCAAGATTGCTTCCAGAGTTCATGTCAGCTACGAACAATTTCCTTTCCGGATTCCCATTAAGGAGGGTTTTTCACTTTTCTTGTGCAGAATCTGAAACTTCAGCTTGTCGAATAAAATATTGTAGCCGTTGTCACAGAACTGACTAATGCTAAGCAGATTGTGTTCAAGTCCTTGCACAACATATACATTTTCAATGATAACATTTCCAGCTAGCAAACAGCCATATCCCTCCGTTAAACCTTTGCTGTTATCTCCAAAGGTAACCACTGGGCCAGCTTTCTCAACCACATTTGATAGCAGGGCTCTATCTCCGGTCATATGTCTTGACGATCCACTGTCAAGAATCCACACTACCGGTTGTACCTGTTTAATGCCCTGCAATACAAATGGATTAGAACTTCTTCGGAACCCAAGCTTGGTTGGGTCCGGCATACTTGTAAAATTGGCCTTTATCAGGCAAAACAACATTCTTAATTTCAATATTCTCAACGTTCTCAATGACTGAACATTGACCTTGTGAACAGCCTTGACAAATTTCTGGTTAGGCTTAGGCACAAATGTCTCCTTTCTAGCTTTAGGAGGACTAGCAGTCTTAGACCTATCATGCTTTCTATTATTCACATGCTGACGAGGAGTAGTCTTATCATTAGAAACATGCTTACCATTAAAATAAGCAAACAACAGATTAAAAGCACAAGACATACAATCAGGAACACCACATGCTTTATGAGAAGGATTAACAATAGGCAACTTATGCATGGTAGACATGGCATTTGTGTTATCCAACTCATGTATGTCTGAGTTAGTCTCAGTTGCTTTCACAACCTTGACTGGAACTTTTGACACACTGACTTGGAGACATCTTTCCCATTAGCATTATCTTCAGCACGGATTTCTTCTTGAATAATAAAAGAGGTC